>NC_044555.1:72530192-72872393 GCF_007565055.1 Rhinopithecus roxellana
AGAACATATGGAGAAAAGGGACTTCTTCAAAATTAAAAGGCACACATAAGAAAGCAAAAGGCAAGCTACAGATTTGAGGGAAAATATTTACAATACATACAAACACACATGCACACAGAGACACCCAAAGGACTTGTACCCAGAATACGTAAGGAACTGAACTTTAGAACTCAGTGATGACACAATCTGCAGTAGAGAGAATAATGGTCCCCCAAAGATGTCCAAGTCTTAATTCCTAGAATCTGTGAATGTTAAATTCCATGGCAACAGGGAATTTGCAAAAGTAATTAAGAATCTCGAGGTGGGGAGGTGACCCTGAATTATCCAGGTGGACTCAATATAATCACAAGGTCCTTAGGCGGCCAGGAGGGAAAGAGTAAGAGAAGGTGTGAAGAGGAGCGGTGGTCAGAGCCTAGGAATGGCGACCACTCTAGGAGCTGGAGAGGCAAGGAAACAGTCAATCCCCCACAGCCTCCAGAAAGGAACACCGCCCTGCCAATATTCATTTTACCAACTGAGACCAATTCTGGCGTCCAGAACTGTAAGACAATACACTTGTGTTGTTTTAAGCCACTGTTTGCGACAATTGGTTATAGCAATAATAAAAGGCTAACATAGCAACTCTTTGGGCAGTTTCTTTAAAAGTTAACTATAAATTTACCATACAATCCTCAGGAAGGAATCAGTCCAGTCCTACATGTTTACCCAAGAAAGAAAAGCCTATGTTTACACGAAGACTTACACACAGCTATATGGCAGTTTCATTTGTAATAGCTAAAAACTGGAAAGAAGCCAAGACTGTCAATAGATATTCAACCTGTGGTGCAGCCACACAATGGAATAAAAGGCATAAAAACGATTGGTACACATAATGACATAAATGAGTTCACAAAATTATGCTCAGTGAAAGAAGCCAGATTTAAAAAAGAACACATACTGTATAGTTCTATATAAAATTCTAGGAAATCTAATTGCAGAAGCAGACCAGTGGTTCCCTTGGCATGGGGTCAGAGAGAGGCAGGGGTTGCAGTGGGCTCAAGAAACTTCTGGGGATTGTGGGAAGATTTGTCATCTGGGTGTGGGAATTGTGTCACGGGTAACTGCACGCTGAAACTGGTCACATGATACACTATGTGCAGTTTACTGTACTCCAATTAAACCTGCATAAAATTATTTTAAAAAGAAAACCTTATTAGGCTGGGAAAAAATGAACAGTTACAATGTTAACAGAAGTAGCCCTGAATGACAAAAAATACCCATCGACCATCACAACACTAGTAAACGACCCCTGGAGTCCAATGTGAGGAAGTCTTCCTGGGACTCCTCAACTTCCCTTCATAAAACGTGCTTTCTTTATTGATGGAATCCCTGAAGGGGACCCTCTATTAAGCCTTCTTAGGGAGGAGGGGATGCCCATGTTTTGGGGCTCTCGTCCCCAGTGCCATCCTTTCTGGGGCACAGGTGAGCACACAAGGTATGGCGTCATTCCTTCCATGGAGCTTCAGCGTGCCTTCCCTCCACGCCCACACACTGCAGGCTAAAAGCAGGCCCCACTACTGTTTTAATTTTAATTATGGTGGAGGTGGGATTGAAGGGATAATTTAAGAGCAAGGTACCCTAGTTGACAGAGGGTGACAGCCGGTGCCAAACACAGAGAACAAGGAGGCTCCCAGAGAGAAAAGACCCACAGGTAGGTGGCCAACGGGCACAGGCATATCGGGAGGGGCCTGGGGTCAGTGTGAGGGCTTTCCAACTAGCATGCAGTGTGCCAGGGAACCCCCTGCAACTATAAGGAGGGTGAGTCTCTAGCTTGGGAGTATAAATAACTGTTGATTTGGATTTATAAATTCAGGAGAGCGACCATATCTTTAAGTTGAGCTATCCAACACAGAGAGTCTTAAATCCTGTAGATATTGGGGTTAAAGAATATGTTAGCTGGGGGCTGTGGCTCATGCCTATAATCCCGGGCACTTGGGAAGCTGTGGCAAGGAGGATCGCTTGAGACCAGGAGTCCGAGACCAGCCTGGACAATATAGCGAGACCCTGTCCCTACAAAAAAAAATTTAAAAATTAGCTGGGTGTGGTAGCATGCGCCTCTGGTCCCAGCTACTCGGGGAGCTGAGGTGAGAGAACGGTTGAGCCCAGGAGTTTGAGGCTACAGTCAGCTATGGTTGTACCACTGCATTGTACTCTAGCCTGTGCAACAGAGTAAGACCCTCTCTCAAAAAAAAACCATATATATGTGTGTGTGTGTATGTGTGTGTGTGTTTACATTCATTTGCACAAAAACCTGATAACCATAAAGAAGAGGAAAAAGCCCAGGATACTGAATAATACTGCTATGTACATGCATATTGTTCTCTCTCTCATTTAAAAGCACATATTTGGCAGTACATGACGTGCAAAAAGAACTTTTAATTTTTCTGGTCACAGAGATGAATTGGCTCTCCTTTCCTGTGTACCTCCTTTCCTTCTCGCTTTTCCTACATGGATTTTTTTCAAAGCAGAATCTCAGACCGTGCAGATGCTAATCAAAGAATGCTTTCCCGTTTCCTTTAAGAAGGCAGCAGGTATGTGAAGAAATAACAGATTGATACGCTTTGTAACCACCCCCGCCCCTGTTTTGAATCTGGGCTCCACCAGCAAGAAGTCACCCTGTTGAAGCTTTTTTCCAGGGCAAACAGCTGTCCCGGGCAATTGCTCTGAGTATTAGGGATGACTTATAAAGACTGTGTGGACACAGCTGGTTCAGATTCAGATTCTCATCACGCAATTACATGCAACTTTCTCTGAACAGACCTCCCCAGGTCAAACTCACTTGAGATTATTACTGGAGTTACGTTATGAGTTTGTATATATTTTCCTTCTCAACATACTTTCAGTATTTGAATAAAGATTAATGAATCAAAGTTCTAACTTGAAGTATTTATACCAAAAATTGTTACAAAGTTTTACTTTATTTTTTGTTCTGGAAACTATCAAGCCAGATTTGGAAACACGTAAAAATGGAACATTTTTTAGCCAGGGTTTTTTAGGGTCTCGTTATCCAATAACCAATTAAAAAACGTCTCTGGTGATCTTTCTAAATTTTGCTAAGTTACCTTAAAATGACATAAAGGACAAGGATGCTATAACACTTATTTTTTATACTTTAAGGCAATGGCTCACACCTGGGCTTTGCTTTTGCCCACTGGGAGATATTAAAGACAGTATAAACGTATGTTTTGTTTGTAAATCAAATTTTGCACGAAGTGAAATTATAAGTGTTGATGGGCAAACAAGGTATAAACATGTAATCTGTATGACAACAGCAACAGAAATAAGAGAGTCGGAAATGGAACTATATAGGAGCAAAGGTTCGTGAACTACTTAAAATAAGTTGTTAAGATGTTTATCATAGTCCACAGAGCAATCACTAAGAAATACAGTAAAATAAAGGACAGAATAATTAAAATGGCACACTAGAAAATATCTAAAGTTAAAAAAGGCAGTAATAAAGAAATAAGGTAACAAGAAAACATAGAAAACAACAGCATGCTGCACATAAATTCTGCCTTACCAATAATCGCATTATATGTAAATAGATTAAAAATGCCAATTAAAAGGTAGAGATTGGAAGAATGGATTTAAAAAAGACATGATCTAACTATATGATATCTACAGTAGAGATACGATTTAGATCAAATGGTACAAAAGCATTGAAAATAAAATGATGGAAATGATACTCCTTGCAAACAACAGCCCAAAGAGAGCTGAAGTAGCTATAGTAATATCAGACAAAGTAGACTTAGGACAAACCATTTCACTAAAAAAAAAAAAAACAATTTTAATAGAAACATTTTATAGTGATAAAGGTCACCCTATCAAGAAGATGCAACAATTATAAACATATATGAACTTAACCACAGAGCCCCAAAATACAAGCAGCAAAAACTGTCAAAACTGAAAGGGGATACAGCTGATTCCAACAATAGTAGCTGGAAACTTCAATGCCACACTTGACAATGGACAGAGCAATTAGAAGATTAACAAATATAAGACTTGATTTAATCCACTTACACACTGTAAACCATTAAAACTTGACAGACATCTATACAAAACTGACCCAATAACAGAATATACATTATTCTTAAGTGCACGTGGAAAATTATCTAGAATAGGCCATATGCTGGGTCATAAGTCTCAATAAGTTTACAAAGAAGTGAAATCATGTATTTTCCCAATCAACAATGAAATTAGAAATGAGTAACTGAAGAAAACATGGGAAATTCACAAATAATGTGGAAATTAAACAACATACTCCTAAAAATTTGTAGGTCAAAGATGAAATTATGAGAGAAATTAAAAGATATTTTCAGAATAAAAATGGAAACACAACATACCAAAACTTATGGGATGCAGCAAAAGCAGTGCATGGAGGGAAATTATGGCTACAAACGCCTGCACTAAGAAAGTATGGTCAAAGAGGTGAAACAGTGCTAGCTTTGAAGATGAGTCAAGATATGTGGGTGGCCTCTAATAGCTGGAAAAGGCAAGAAAAGATTCTCCATTAGAGCCTCCAGAAACAAACACAGCCCTGCCAACACCCAGTTTTACCAAGAGATTGGTAAAATCAGGCCTCAGTTTGTGGTAATTTGTTAGAGCAGCAATAGAAATAGAAGGCGTTTAAGAAACTTTGGCTATCTTGTGGCCAGGCGCGGTGGCTCACGCCTGTAATCCCAGCACTTTGGGAGGCTGAGGTGGGCCGATCACGAGGTCAGGAGATGAAGACCACCCTGGCTAACACGGTGAAACCCTGTCTCTACTAAAAAATACAAAAAAAAAAATATCCGGGCGTGGTGGCGGGTGCCTACAGTCCCAGCTACTCGGGAGGCTGAGGCAGGAGAATGGCGTGAACCCAGGAGGCGGAGCTTGCAGTGCGCGGAGATCAGGCCACTGCACTCCAGCCTGGGCGACAGAGCCAGACTCCGTCTCAAGAAAAAAAAAAAAAGAAACTTTGGCTATCTTTTTGTTTTTCCCTAATGGGGGTACTGTACAATGACTTTCAAACATATTAAAACAAAAAAAAAACCATAAAAATAAATTTTTAAACGTTTCATTCACAACCTAAAGTCAATGAGGGCTATAGGCAGAGTTTACAGAACTATGTGTGACAATTTCTCTGAGGCAGCTCACCAGTTTACTAAAAAACAGCACACTATAGTCCTCACAAAATGAAAACAAACCGCAGCATGCTAGGCCTTCGTTATTGCTACAGAATAACACATATGTGTAAATACTATTAATCATTTTTTTTCCATTTCCTATTGATGCACCATGATGCTTCCATTTAGCTAATGGCAATAATCTAAATTTTTTTTTATTTTAAGAGTTAAATATACAAACATAGAGCTCTAGATGGATGTCACTTTGCCTAAACCCTTCCCAGAGCTAGTTTCCCAGTGTCTGAGGCATTACACATTAATGCCGAACCCACATATCCCTAGGCCTTTTGAATTAATGAAAACCAGCAACTGTCCTCCACAACATGCACAAAGGCTTTAAAGATCATCTTCCCTACCAAAACTCAAATCACTTCTATTCTTTTTCAGTGAAGGTGAGAGGCCCTTCACTACTCTTCCGTTTCTATCTGTATCAGTCGTTTTCACGCTGCTGATAAAGACATACCTGAGAATGAATAATTTATAAAGAAAAAGAGGTTTAATGGACTCACAGTTCCACGTGGCTGGGGAGGCCTCACAATCATGGCAGAAGATGAAAGGCACATCTCACTTGGCAGCAGACATGAGAGCAAGCTTGTGCGGGAAAACTCCTTTTTATAAAACCACCAGATCTCGTGAGACTTACTCACTATCACGAGAACAGCACGGGAAAGACCTGCCCCCATGATTCAATTACCTCCCACTGGGTCCCTCCCACAATACACGGGAATTGTGGGAGCTACAATTCAAGATGAGATTTGGGTGGGGACACAGCCAAACCCTATCACTATCCTTACTCTTAGCATTCCCTATCAATGGCCTGTTAGGAATTACCACCAGGGATATATGCATATATATGAAGACAATGCCAAAATTACATTTTTTAAAAATTTCGGGCAATGTAAATCATCATGAAATGTAAGAAAAACATTAAGAATATAAACAGTGATACACAGTACAAAGTGCTTCTCTCCTAAAGACACATGGGTGACCACATCACAGGAATATTTCTTTAGCTGTTATGCTTTTGGTTCACTTATTTTTGTGTGCTGGTAGGGGTGGAGGAATGCCAGAAAATTCCGCTGTAAAAAGATGATAGGAGCTGAGATTGGAGAAACTTCTCTGGTGATCCTCTAGCTGAACAGTACTGAGCCATTTGCTGCCCACCTTCCTGGAAAGGTCTGCCCAGAAATTCAGGAAAACACTGGTCCAGATGGCTTGATCCTTCACACAATCAAAAATCTTAAATTCTTGGGACTATAAATTTGCTAGGGCCACCATGACAAAATAACACAAAATGGGTGGCTTAAATAGAAATTAATTTTCTTAAAATTCTGGAGGCTGGAAGTCTAAGATCAGAGTCGGGCAGCAGGGTTGGTCTCTTCTGAGGCCTCTGTCCTTGGCTGGGAGATGCCGTCCTCTCCCTGTGTCCTCACGTGGTTGTTCGTGGTGTGTCTGTGTCCTAATCGCCTCTTATAAGGACACCAGTTCCACTGGATTAGGACGTCGTTTAGCCCTTTAAAGACCTATCTCCAAATACAGTCACATTCTGAGGTCCTGGGGTTTGGCCTCCACCACACAAGTTTGAGGGGGACACGACAGCCCATAACACTGGGTTATTCATCTGCTCAGTTTTTTTATTTTTTATTTTTTATATAAAAGGCAAGAGCAGTTTGTTAATGGAAGGTGTTATCTTAACATGGGGAAAGGATAAAGAAAATCACTCAGAAATAAGGACCAAGATCCTTTTTTCAAGAATACATATTTGCATATGTATGAATTGGTTCAAGTATCTCAGATTTTATGTATCTAATTCTACCTAGGATTTCTCAAAAGAGCCAAAAAGCATAGGGTATGGTTCCTGCTATGCAGAGTGTACCTCTGGTACCCAAAGTAGCAAAGTGGGAATTATATTGGCAAAAGGAGGTATAGCTTGGTAACTGCAGGCACAGGTCAATTTACCAAGCCTTCCACACATGGGGGCACTGAAGGATGAGGACTCAGAAATGCTCACTCCCATTCTCAAAGACCAACTGACCTTTATTCCACAGCTCCAATTACCAGGGAAGGACAGCTGGTAAGAGACCACCTTTTCTTTGAACAACTAGGGGCTTGGCAGACAAATAATTAAGGCTAGCACAATGTTCTAACTATGTCAGTAATGTGGCCCTATGAGGTGTTACTGTCAGTCAAACTACATGAAAGATATACAGAATTCAATCAGATATCCTTTTAATAGCTGTACCTACGACTTGTACTGACCTGAGAAGTATAATGCAAGAGTGGAGAATTCTTCGCAAGTTCAAAGATTATTGGAGTTAGGTGGAAAGATATTTACTTATTTTAAGAAATGAAAACTCTAATCACCTGCATGGGAATGTAAAGTACCTGGGAAGGAACTGTTTTCCTTAATGAACAGACATCTCTCAACTCCCAAATCATTTAGAGGGATGTTTAAAAGCAGCAAGACCACTGAATACATTGTACTCTTTAATTGAATTTGGCCTATGAGAACAAAAATGCTAATAAATAATAATTTAAATGCATACCTGAATTATTTACATATGCAATTCAAGACATGATCAGAATGATGTTGAAATAGTAAGAATTTTAGGTTCATCATTTTTATAAACTTATTATGCTTAAGATGATTATTGACTATTTAAAATAGTTTCCTTCTTTAATTCAGACAACTGAAGGACTCAACAAAGAAATAAAATATATTAGAGTTTTGTAAGTGTGACTTAACAGTATAAAGGTGAAGTTTATGAAAAAATTGTAAAGGTTGAGAGTCAAACACTGTTATGGCCTCTGAACAGTGACTGTTAACATTTACTAGACTTTTTGTTTTTGGTAACAGAGTCTCACTCTGTCACCCAGACTGGAGTGCAGTGGCGTGATCTTGGCTCACTGCAACCTCCGCCTTCTGGGTTCAAGCAATTCTCATGCCTCAGCCTCCCGAGTAGCTGGGATTACAGGTGGGCACCACCACACACAGCTAATTTTTATATTTTTTGTAGAGACAGGGTTTTGCCATGTTGCCCAGGCTGGTCTTGAACTCCTGGGCTCGAGTGATCCACCTGCCTCAGCCTCCCAAAGTGCTGGGATTACAGATGTGAGCCACCACGCCCAGCCAACATTTACTAGATTTATAAGCAGAATAAGCAGAAAGTAAAAGCTTAGGGAAAAGAAAGTTTTTGAATCTAACTTTAATAGTTTATAAATGTTTAGAATTAAAGGGTAGTGGTGAACTCAGGACACAAAACGTCCTACAGCAATACTAAGCACCCACAGTACACCATGCCTGCGTGTGTAAGCTCATCAGCAAGCAGAGAATGAAAAAGGGCTGGAGACCCAATGGCACAGGCGGCAAAGTTGCTGCCCTGGAGAATTACACACCTGGCATTCCAAGCTGGTACCCAAACAGTTTCCCATAAGAAATAAGAGATGGTCAGGGACATTTGGAATCAAGCCAGCTCCTCAGGTGCATAAGGGTTGTGTGAACATGGGAGTGGGTATCTAACCTCTAGTTTTAATGTTTCTATCTGGGGAAATGTGTTCTAACTATCCAAGTACTGCACAACAAATTTATCTTACGTTGTGTTTACATTCTAGTGTAGATACTAATGAATGATTTTGCAGATAAAAATCAGGCAGCCATCAGATGAAACAGTGGGGGCCCAAGATGCTCAACCCATAAATAAGCAAGAATTCATATTTTTTATATGAGATTATAAATCTCCAGCCAAATCCCCCTCAATGTCTCTTTTCTGTTATTAGTTACTATGAATAAAGTATAATTGCACTTAAATGCAGCTGGTTAGTGAGCTCCTGCAGGTGAAATTACAAGTTAAAACATAGTCCTCATGGGGGAGGAAAGGACCGAAAGTACCCTTAGCCTTCAGGCAACCATTGCTTAGAACATAATTAGAGAATGCAAGTATATGGGAAAGAGGTGCTAGGATATAATTAGTTATACTACAACATTTCATTAACAACATTTAATAACATTTAAAGATCATAGGGCACATACAAAATAATATGCCTTCTTCCTTTCCATTTCGTATTCTCATACTGGCTGCACTATATAGAAAATGAGGTGTGGAGAGAAGGGGATCTAATATATCGGCTCCATCTAGTCCCTGCTCTGTCATGTAACAGGTACCCATCCATTCAAGGAGATAAAAATTACCTGAAGCTTCTCTGTCAATACATATGCCATGTTGGGCCCGTGTTCTGAATGTTGAGACTCCAGCAGTCAACACAACAGGCCTAGAGCCTGACCTCCATAGAGGACACGTTGTAGAACCCAAGGTTGCTCAGCATTTTGCTGCCAGCCCCAACAGTGTGAGGCACAGCTCTTCTCTGCCTTTGTGCCGTGAGCATTCTCATACCTGAGGGGATATTCCCTGAAGGCGAGAGGAATGGGATGCAACAACAGTGACTAGTGACCATCGCCTCTCAGGGAAATGCCATTTAGTAATTTATTATTTTATTGTATAACTCTCTGAACTTTTATCTTAGAATACGATTTCATTCCTTATTCAAAAACACTGACCTTTTAAAGATCTCACATCTGGGCAAGAGAACTTTAATGAAGGCAAAGGAAGGAGCCATCCTAACCTTCCTTACTACTAGAAATGTCATACTCAGACAGCACACAGCATGCAGGGCACCGTCCCGCTCTAACAAAAATCGAAAGGGAAAGGAGAATGGCTGGGTATAAAACTACATACTAGAATATGTGACAAGAAACACCACCCCACAAATGGTTATTTTCCATTTTAATCCCCGGCATGGTGAGTGGAGTCCAAAGGTTATTCCAGAGCACCTTCTTTTCACTCCCATCTCTGGAAAATCAACTGTGTTTGGAAATCATGGTGCATCCCATGGCTAAATAAGCTCCCTACCCCAGGAAGGGGGGCTGGGCCCTCTACTTCTCCCTGACATTCACAACCCAGCTTGGATGAGAAAAGGAGAAGGGAGTAGAACAAAACGACTTCAAAGTTGTGAATTCTGCACCCTTATGTGTCAGCAAAGATTAAGCCTGAAGTGGCAGGCTTTGACGCGGGGTTGGGGGGATTTAGGTTTTGATGTAGGGTTAGGAGGAATTCGGAGGCTGACTGGAGAATGACTAAGGATACAGAACTGCTCCCTTTGTATCAGAGTTGCACATACCACACACACACACACACACACACACACACACACGAAGGAGGACAAAACATGGTGAGCATGGTGGACCAAATAAGCTAAATTTCCAGACCCTTCCTAGGCTAATTATTCAACTCTGTGTGTGCATGTATTCTCTCTGAGGAAGGGGACTTAGAAGTAAGTTTAAAATGGCTTCCAGGGGCCAGGCACAGTGGCTCACACCTGTAATCCCAGCACTTTAGGAGGCCGAGGCAGGCGGATCACTTGAGTCCAGGAGTCTGAGACCAGCCTGGGCAACATGGCAAAACCCCATCTCTACTAAAAAATACAAAAATTAGCCAGGTGCACAGTTCGAGACCAGCTTGGGCAACATGGCAAAACCCCATCTCTACTAAAAAATACAAAAATTAGCCAGGTGCACAGTTCGAGACCAGCCTAGGCAACATGGCAAAACCCCGTCACTACTAAAAATACAATAATTAGCCAGGTGCAGTGGTGCACACCAGTAGTCCCAGCTACTTGGGAGGCTGAGGCAGGAGGATCACTTGAGCCTGGGAGGCGGAGATTGCAATGAGCTGAGATTGTGCTATTACACTCTAGCCTGGGCAACAGAACGAGACTCTGTCTCTAAAAATAATAATAATAAAAGTAAAAAATAAAATGGCTTCTAGGTACCATAGCTGTTCCAAGACAAGTGTAGGTCGATGGCCACCTATGTCAGTTTTCTTCATGGGTTAACAGCACCAAGAGTTTTGTTTGTCTGAAATGGGAAATCATGGTTGTTTCCATCAATGCTGTCAACCTGAGGTGCCTAGTCTTTCCGTTTCCTGAAATTCAACATGTCCAAATGCCTAAAATGGAACTCATCCCTATTTTCAGGCCTCACGGCTTCCTCTAATCTCGACTTCAGGACAAGTCACTGCTATTCACCTGCCTTCTCCCTCCCATCCCTCTATGCCCAGCAGTCAGCTGAACGGCCTCTGAATCAGCCACTTCTCTTCCTTTCATTCCAACCTACAGGTCCTTGTAGTCGGTTGAAGGGTGGCTCCCAAAAATATATGTCCACGTCCTAATCCCTAGGGCCTGAGAATCGGACCTTATTTGGAAAAAAGACCTTTGCAGATGTGATTAAGTGAAGGATCTGGAGATGTGGTACTCTGTATTATCCCGGTGGGCCCTACATCCAATGGCAGGGGTCCTTATTTATAAGAGACAAAAGGAGAGAAGAGAAGGCCACATGGAAAGAAGCCAAGACCAGAGCGATGCAGCTACAAGCCAAGGAAAAACGCAGCCCTGCTGATATCCTGACTTCCAACTTCTTATCTCCAGAGCTGAGATAAAGTAATCTCCTGTTGTTTTAGGCCCCCCAGTTTGTGGGAAACTCATGCAGTCCTTCTATCGTTCATCTGGATAATGGCAACAGCCTTCTACCAGTCTCCAGTGTCGAAGTGCCAACAGTCCACATAATCAGAAGCACCCTTCTAGACATCGTGTGCTCGCCAGGCTGTATGATGGCTATGAGATAAAATGTGAATTCCTTAGCCTGGCACAGGGCTCGCCGCCATCTGCCCTTGGCAGGCCTTTCTACCTGTGCTCCGCCTCTCACCAAGTCCTCTTGGCCTGAAATACCCTCAGTCCTTCCTCCTCCACCTCAGTGACTCCCCAACCCTACCCGTGGCTCATTTGGGATATGTGTGCTCTGCTGTGAGGTACATCCGACTGGCCAACTTCCTTTTCCTGGTTCCCAAGAAAATCGAGTTGTCTCTAGCAGATGAATGATGATAATGTAGAAGAAGAGATCATGTCCACCTCCCCCTATACAAGTTATAGCACCCCTGCCTGCAGTCCCTTGAAGAACAGGGATGCTGTTGTATTCATCTGACTCAGTTGTCTCAGTATCTGGCAATTGGTGGACCTGCTGTGAAAAGTCAGTCGGGTTCATGAATTGAAGGAACACCCTGAACATCTCAACCTCTCCTCCAGAGCCCTCATAGATCCACCTTAGGCTTTTATTAAATTCCTTTTGAACTTAAAGCTCTCTCCTCAAATTCTCCACAGCAGAAAGTGCCACCTGCCTTCAGCCACCTGAATGGAGCCACCTAAATAAATGCTGGGAATGTTAAGCCATTTATTTTAACCACCTCTACTGCTTGGCTACCTGCATTGCTCCATGACTTCAAGTGGGCAACTTTACAGGCTTTTATCAGGCTGCTGTCAGAGGAGCAAAGTCACCACAACTGGTTTAACAAGATGAGGGCTGAGATAAGGCTAGAGCTTCCAGAAAGGAACAAGTCATGGAGCCACACCCCGGAATAACTCACATATTTGCATTAAGAATGCAGAAGCAACGCCCAGGAGAGGGCAGCACTGACAACACACACAAAGTCTAAGGTCATTTTGATCCACAAGAACAATGCTTCTCTTAGAAAGTACTTAAGGGCCAGTTTATGACCAAATTCCTTTGACAAAGGAATCTAGGAAAATACACTAGGAGGAAAACATCCAGAAACATCCTGGTGAAGGCTATGCTCTCATCAAAGCCACCTCATCCAAATACACTTGGGCCCCAGAACTCTGCGATTTCACCCACGAGCAACAAAACCCCACAGCCACCACTGATCTCACTGCAGGTAACCAACGGAACTGCACGTGGTAAAGGTTCTCAGTAAATATTGCTATTAGATCAGAAAAAAGCCTGAGAGCCTGAAGCAGGAAATGGCAGCTGGAATGACACAGAAGTGGCTTTGAAATATTTATAAATCAGCAGGTGCTTGGAAGGTGTGGGTGGGGATGGCAAGGAATTGAAGACTGGAAGATAACTCCCAGCATCTGCTGTGGGGCTTTTGGGGTTTGCTGCCTGGTGTGGAATGCAGGAAAAGAGCAGATCTGGCGGAGAACTAGAGGCCCCTTTTAAAATACCAAGCAGGTAGGAAGAGCCTGTGGTCACTGGCAAACATAGACAGGAACTCAAAAGAGTAGAGGCCTGGCCAGGGAGGTCAAGGGGTCATCAGAGAAGAAGCATGTGCCGAAGCCATGAGCTCAGAAGAGGTCTCCACAAGAGGAGAGGGCCCACAACAAAGCCATAGGGATGCCAAACAGGCACCAGGAGGAAGAGAAAGCTATGGGGAAGCCAGAAGAGGAACCATCCATTAAGCCAAAGAGAAAGATTTCCAAGGAGGGTGCAGAAGCAGCAAAGGAAGCCGGGAGTTCTGGCAATTTAAGAAAAGGGTGCCCTCTGCACCTAGCCGCATGGACGTCACTGCTACCTCTGTCAGAACAATTTCTCTGAGTAGTAAGGCCAAAAAGCCAGCTCATAGCGAGGGAAGGAAAATGGGGGAGTGAGTTCAGCAAACGCAGCCCACTTTGGCAAGATGCTTGGCTGAGAAGGGAGGCAGAAAGACAGACAAGCCAGTTTCAAAACACATCCTTAAAATCGGGACACTCACTAGTCCCAGGCAGCAGAAGCAATAAACACAGCAGCAGGTACACGGCATTTATTATTCTGTATTACAGATATGATCATATAAAGACGTGAATTTCTTCAGGCTACTTCACAGAAGGCCCGTGCCCTCCCTATGAGAGGATATGAACTTACTTGATCTCAGCATAAACCCTAATGGTATAAGGGGATGCATAACATGTGCAGATGGTTACATCTCTGTTGCAAAATCATGTTAAACAGTAGAGTAGGGACCGTGGGTCAGATATGAACCGAACATGTTCTTTAATCTGATTATATTTTGGTATAAGCATCCAATATCGTGGAAGATGTCACACATTGCCTGCGATATGCTGCAAACCATATTCGGGGACACAGAGGATGGGTAATTTTACCAAATCAGTACAACAAGTAAGTTGTCAATGAGATGGGCCAGGCTTCAGTTACCAACACAGCTAATGTTTCACCTAAGCTAAAGTGCTTTTGGGCTATCAGTAGAGCCTCTCAATCATCAGTGAGATAAAATTAAATCACTAGATGTCAGCTGGTGAGAATTTTAGTATCTACAATTGTACCTGTACCTGTGAGGGCTGGCAAAAGTATGAACAAATGGTACCAAGACTGCCGGTAACTCTAAGTGATGAAGCGCCCAGGTGTAGAAGTTAGAAGTGCTTGATTTTCACTGGGATTTTCCAACTATTAATAGCTCCCCGGGTTGTCCTGCCTCAGTTTCACTGTAGACAGGACAAGTCGCCTCAACTCTAAATCTCATATCTGATTATGATTTCACTTTAAAGAGCTTATCATGTAAGCATACCATATCAAAAGCTGATGAGTAGTCAGCAAAATGCCAGTACTAAACACAGAGTAGCAAATGGCAAAAAGTAAGCTAGACCTTTATGTCGACAGGTATTGTAATGGCAAAAAACTGTCATTACTTTAGCACCAACCTAAATAGGAGTCACACAAAAAGAAAAAGCAGATATAAGGATCTACTTAACCAAAGGAAATGCTTTATGTTAAGATAAACGAGGCAAATAAGAGATGCAGAAAGAAAATAAGAATGCACTAAAGCACTGTATTGAAATCAGCAAAATGTTTAGTATTTAATGAAATCCATGATTATTTAAGGCCAGAACAGAAATGTGTAACACTTTGCTGAACAAAATGTTTCTACGATAACCAAATAATTTTCCTTTTAAAAAGCAAGAGTTAAAAGGTTTCCAAGCTACTGAAATTGAGGTAAATAAGGGAAAGAGAAGTCTGTGTATGAACAGGTAACCTCCAGGGCTCTAATGGCAGGGATACAACTGGGTCCAAGAGAACATACATGAGATGTGGGCAGCACTTCGGGAAGTCATTTCATCTCATCACTCAGTTCAAGCTCCGACCTCCAGTTTCCTAAGACCTTGGTAGCCTCAGAGTAAAAAGGGATGACACAGACCCAGTAGGCAGAAGTCAGCTGAGAGGTGCAGTGAGAGCCCAGTCACAGGAGCTCCTCGGGATCAGCTATAAGGCTGCTTAAAAGCATTTTCTGTCATGTCCCATCAGCATATGACATGACACACAGGTACCAGTGGCTACTCTTTGAAGAATTTTAGAAAGCTTTTATTCCTTTTATAAGCATGATGCCCTGACAAAATATCAGCTTCCAATTAAGACATCATCAAAAGACAATTTTCTTGACATCTGTCTATAAATCCTGTAGACATTTGTCTACAAATCTGCACTGTGAGAGAGAGACGAGGAACTGAAAAATGAACACTAGGAAATGGGACTCTTCCTTCAGAATGTTTTCTGCTATAATACACATTGCAAGGAATGCATTGCCACCGTAATGTTCAAGAGAGCTGAAGGTTCTGAAACTGTTTCTTTCATATCTCTAACATGAATTTTCTTAAGATGCATGCTTTACATTCTTGTCTCTTAAACAGAATTAACTGACTACTACTTAATACTACTTTTGGGGTTGTTTTTAGTGGTTCATACTTAAGACTTAATCTTGCCTTTCCTATTTTAACTTTTCAAGTATACAGAAGAGTCTATAGTAGCATAGGAAACATCTACATACCCTATACCTGCATGCAACACACCTGAAAATATACAGATGCCCTAACTCTTCATTCCTCTAGCTCTCTGCACATTTCTCCTAAGAATGACACTCTCCTACGCAGCCATAATACCACCGCCAAACCCAGGCAAATCAGCAATATTTCACAGTACCCTCTAAATACTCAGCACACATCACAGCTCTCCAATTGTCACAAAAATGTCTTTCATAGATTTTTTCCCCCAATCTAAGGTCCACTGAATTTGACTATGTCCCTTTAGCCTCAGTAGAAAAGCCAGCCCCTATTTTTTCCCCCGTGATAGTCAACATTTTCAAGGACCCAGTCCAGATACCTGGTGGAACATCCTACATTCGGGATTTGTCTTGCTGTTTCCACATGATGTCCCCTCCCGTGTTCCTCCAACCCTCTGAAATTCCTAGAAGTCCAGATGGATTCAGGTTAACCATTTCTGAGGTCGCTTCAGAAAGCACACGGGACGTGACATGCTGCTTTCTGGCTGGCAAAGCTACATCAGTTGGGCCCCTCGGTGAATCACGGCCCCCAGAGCTGCCCACTCTGAAGGCCCCTGTTTGCCTCTGTTATCAGTCAGTGACTTGTGGCATGGCACTGCAGGCACCTTCTATGGTCTTGGTTTCCATTGGCAATGCTTGTTGGAACCACTTACAGTGGGGATCCCAAAATGGTGACCTGGCTAATTCTCCCATTCTGTCCATATGTATCAACTGGCATTATTCTGTAAAAGAGCTCACCCCCAGCCACCCTTTTTCTGTCTTTTGAGAATCATAACACAAAAACTTAAAAAATATATATATAGAGAGAGAGTATTATACTCTCTTACGGTCATTATTCTTTTGATTACAAATGGTTCATATGGTGCCAGTGGGAACCCCCCCACTGCATCCTGGCATGAGAAGGTGCTCTGTGCTCATGTTGTATTTTACTGGCCCTGGTCCCTAGAATCAGCCACATCTCCTCAGGGTCTGTGTTCCTTTCATTGGGCATGATGTTTCCAAATGAAGGATTTAATCTTTTTTAAGCCCTCATGAGTATCACCGTATCACTTTGTGTGAAGTAGATTTACAAACTGTGCAGATCATAGGACCCCATTGACAAATATGCCTCAGTCTGAAACATTAAGTTTACTTTTCAAAAGCAGACAAAGCATAGGCAACTGCATTTTTGCTTTTAATAACTCTGTGCTGAGGTCAGGAGTTCGAGACCTGCCTGACCAACATGGTGAAACCTCGTCTCTAATAAAAATACAAAAAGTTAGCTGGGCGTGGTGGAGGGCACCTGTAATCCCAGCTACTAGTGAGGCTGGGGCAGGAGAATCGCTTGAACCCGAGAGGCAGAGATTGCAGTAAGCCAAGATCACGCCATTGCACTCCAGCCTGGGTGACAAGGGCGAGACTCCATCTCAAAAAAAAACAAAAACAAAAACAAAAACAAAAAACAACTCTGTGCTTTCTCAGGCATCTTGTGCCAAAGCCGTGGGTGTCCTTCAATCTCATGAGCAAACACCAAAGAGACTGTGGCATGTGCTCCGACGCAGGGAGAAAACAGCCGCATGGCTGTTCTTTTTTTTTTTTTTGAGACGGAGTCTTGCTCTGTCGCCCAGACTGGAGTGCAGTGGCGCCATCTCGGCTCACTGCAAGCTCCGCCCCCCGGGTTTACGCCATTCTCCTGCCTCAGCCTCCCGAGTAGCTGGGACTACAGGTGCCCACCACCACGCCCGGCTAATTTTCTTGTATTTTTAGTAGAGACAGGGTTTCACCATGTTAGCCAGGATGGTCTCGATCTCCTGACCTCGTGATCCGCCCGCCTCGGCCTCCCAAAGTGCTGGGATTACAGGCTTGAGCCACCGCACCCGGCAGCTGCTCTTTCTTTCCTGTATTCCACTGCGTGGAACAGAGGAACCCATGCACGTGAAACCTATTTACGTTCCTGTGAGTGCCTGCTCTTCGAAAGACGCACAGCATGGAACACCTCTGTCCCCGGCCGCCTCCTCTTCCTGTCTAAGGGTTCCAGCCATCCACACACACAGGCATTATAGCCAGTACTTCTAACTTGTCTCTCAGGCTCTGAACTTTTCACTAAAAAGTTCCATGCACCACCATGGGAGAGGAGTCAGTTCACCAGCTTTCCTGAGGACAACTCTCCTCTGCAGGGCTGGGGCTAGCGTGAAGGTACTGAACCTATATAGACCGGATACAAACATCTCCCCAAAAAGGTGAGGAAGGGGTGCAGCATTATTCTTGACAGAGGCAGCTGACCTGTGTCCAACTGAAGCACTAGGCATAATTTCTATTAGAGGAAATACAGGGCACAGAGGAACAAGTAAGGTGGTATCACGTGGAAACAATCAGACAAATCCAGAATGTAGGTTGGTGTCTCGATAACCATCCCAGACTCTTCCAAAAGTAATGGGGGGTCCAAAAGTAATGGGGGGGAACCCAGGATGTGTGCTTGCAGGATGGGGTGAGATTTTCACCTTAAAATAGGCTAAAGGGATATTACGAATGGGCACTCAGTTTGAGAAATACTAAATACTAGTCTTAGCCTGACAGAGATTAATGCAGTATTTCTCTCTCTCTCTCTTTTTTTAAAAATTTTTTAAAGACAGAATCTAGCTCTATTGCCCAGGCTGGAGTGCAGTGGCATGATCTCAGCTCACTACAACCTCCGCCTCCCAGGCTCAAGTGATTCTCGTGTCTCAGCCTCCTGAGTAGCTGGCATTACAGGCACGGTCACCATGCCAGACTAATTTTTGTATTTTTAGTAGAGATGGGGTTTCGCCATGTTGGCCGGGGTGGTCTTGAACTCTTGGTCTCAAGTGATCCGCCTGCCTCGGCCTCCCAAAGTGCTGGGATGACAGGCATGAAACACTGTCCCCAGCCCTAGTCTCGTATTTCTCAATGAAACATTAGAGATTTCTAATCTCTACCTGCCAGACATTGCTCAAAGGAGATGTGAAGAGGCACTACATAGGTGCTCCAGCTATGCAAATCCAAGGGGAAAACAAAGTCTTCCTTGTGCTCTTACACAGGAGAAATGCATGTGTTAGGATTATTATGTTTTCAGATATCTTCTAACCTCCACACTTCAATGTAATCATTAGTAAGATATTTTTCCTTTTTTAATAGTCTTTGCTTGATAAAAACAACAACAACAGGCCAGGCATGGTGGCTTATGCCTGTAATTCCAGCACTTTGGGAGGCTCAGGCAGGCGGATCACGAGGTCAGGGGATCGAGACCATCTTGGCTAACACAGTGAAACCCCGACTCTACTAAAAATACAAAAAATTAGCCGGGTGTGGTGGCAGGCGCCTGTAGTCCCAGCTACTCGGGAGGCTAAGGCAGGAGAATGGCATGAACCTGGGAGGCAGAGCTTGCAGTGAGCTGAGATCGCACCACTGCACTCGAGCCTGGGCAACAGAGCAAGACTCTGTGTCAAAAAACAACAACAACAATAACAAAAAACTGCTCTCTTCTATGCTTTAGTAAAGATGCCTATGGCTGGGCCATTTCTCCTGGTCTGGAATATCCATTTTTCTTCTTGGCTCCTATCTATCCTTGACGGTATGCTACCCCAAATGTGATTTCAGTTCAAAATCCTGCTCTGTCACTATCATATTCTTATTGTGTATATCATCAGCAATTATTCACAGATTTTACCAATCATGTTTTAGATTCCAGCAGGACTCTAAGATCCTTAAAGGAAGAGACTAATTTTGAGCCTTTGTAACACCCAGCAGAGTATTTTCTAAATAGATTAAGGATGAGTGAATGCATTCGTCTAGAGCTGTGCTGTCCACTCTATATTTTGTGTCTCTATGTTGCGTTTTGGCAACTAGTCATTGGGGGCTACTTAAAGTAAATAACACGAGAAATTCAGGTCCTCAGTTGCATGAGTCACATCTCATGAGCCCAGTTTCCAGCTGTGGCTCCCATCGGACGCAGTATAGTTACAGAACATTTCCCTCCTGGCAGAAAGGTTTGCTGGATCCACAGTGCTGGGCTAGAGAGCAGACAGGTGTACAGTGCTCAAGGACCATGTGCTTCTCTTCCACGTGCATGGCGGCTCACACAAGTGGGAGAGAGGGTGGGTGCTTATTTTGTCTTTTGTCTGAAGGTTTCAGATAAGCTTCGATGTGCCAACTATGACCATTTGCTCTCACTTCACAGACACATGGGACAGTCTATTGGGAGTCAAACAGCAAACTTTGGTTTGCTGCTTGCTCTGTCCTTGAACAGCTATGTCATCTGCAGTGTTTTTTAAATAAGGCACCATAGATCACAAAAGGGCACATCATTCGGCCCAGCTCCCAGAGCTCAGAGAGAAGAGTCAAGGGCCTCGCCAAGTGCCACAAGCAATGCCATGAAACTGCCTGCCAGGCATGGCTGTGAAGAGGTGACCATTCTCCTCTCATACACGGGCACCTTGCCACGTGGCCAGCTGCACCAGGGTCCTTAACTGCTACTCACTGTTGGCATCACAGCAAAGGACACGAGGGAGACAGGGGATAAAGGAGGATCAGGGAAGGTGGTGATCTATCTGCCAGACATTGCTGAAAAGGGATATGAAGAGGAGCCACATGGATGGCCCAGTTACGAAAACCCACGGGGAAAAGTCTTCCTTTTTGTGCTCTTACACAGTAGAAATGCATGTGTTAGGATTACTATGTTTTCAAAAAAAAATGCTCTTTAAGCACCAACAAGGCAATTTTAAACTGCAAATATCTGCATCACAAAATCAAGGTTACCCCTTCCACCATTTTAACACTATTAAAGGAAGCTCTTAATATATGAAATGCTGCATTTATTAATCACTGAAATTCCCTTATAGCTGATGATATGAGCATTATTTTCAAATGTAATGTATTCCAGGATAACACTATTGTGCTTTCTACCTATAGACTATCTATCAATCACTTTTCAAACATCTCATCAGAAGGTCTGACCAGTCGCCTGAGCATCTATATAAGGAGTGCTTTCAGGGGACATTTCTTAGGAGGTATCATTTACCTTGCTCCTTTACATTGCTTTAAGTCTCCATCTACTAATGAAAAATGACAGCAAATAGTATATAAATTATAGCAGTTTTTTAAAAAAGAAATAGAATCAGAGTAAAGAGTGAATAATCACAAAAATAAAAAGGACCAAATAATCTGTAACATACAGCTTTTCAAGGAGAAAAATAGATTCTAGCTCAAAAAACAAAGCAAAACAAAATGATGCACTGCTGTCCCATATTATATAGGCATATTTTATTGTGCTTCACAGATTGTAGTTTTTACAAATTCAAGGTTTTTGGCAAGTCTGTGTCGAGAAAATCTACCAGCACCATTTTGCTAACAGCATGTCTCACGTGATGTGTCTGTGTCTCGTTTTGGTAATTCTTGAAATATGTCAAATCGTTTCATTATTACATCGGTTACGTCAATCTGTGATGAGTGATCTTTGATGCTACCATTGTCATGGTTTTAGGGAACCACGAACCGCACCAATATAAGTCAGAGAACTTAATGGATAAATGTTGTGTGTGTTCTGATTGCTCCACAGACTCCCATCTTTTCCTCTCCTCCAGGCCTCCCTAGTCCCTGAATCACAATAATATTGAAATCAGGACAATTAATAACCCTACAATGGCCTCCAAGAGTTCAAGTGAAAAGAAGAGTCACACATCTCTCACTTTAAATCAAAAGCTAGAAATGGTTAAGCTTAGTGAGGAAGACACGTCAGAAGCTGACAGGCTGAAAGCTAGGCCTCTTGCACCCAATTAGCCAAGTTGTGAATGCAAAGGAAAAGTTCTTGAAGGAAATTAAACATGCTACCCCAGTGAACACATGAATGGTAAGAGAGTGAAACAGCCTTATTGCTGACATAGAGGAAGTTTTAATGATCAAGACCAAACCAGCACAACATTCCCTTAAGCCTCTTCACTTCTATGAGGGCTGAGGCATGTGAGAAAGCTGCAGAAAAGTCTGAATCTAGCAGAAGTTCATGAGGTTTAAGGAAAGAAGCCATCTTCATAACATAAAAGTGCGGGGTGAAGCAGCAAGTGCTGATGGAAAGGCCGCAGCAAGTTATCCAGGAGAGCTAGCTAAGATCAATGATGAAAGTGGCTACACTAAACAGATTTTCAATGTAGACAAAACAGCCTTCTACTGAAAGAAAATGCCACCCATGACTTTCATAGTTAGAGAGGAGAAGTCAGTGCTAGGCTTGAAAGCTTCAAAGGACAGGCAGACTTTTGTGTTAGTGGCTAATGCAGATGGTGACTTTAAGTTGAAGCCAATGCTCATTTACAATTCTGAAAATCCTAGTGCCCTTAAGAATGATGCTGAATCTTCTCTTCCTGGGCTTTGTAAATGGAACAGCAAAGCCTGGATGACAGCACATCTGTTTACAGCATGGTTCACCGAATATTTTAAGCCCACTATTAAGAATTACTGCTCAAAAACAAAGATTTCTTTCAAAATATTTCTGTCCACTGACAATGTACCTGGTCACCAAAGTGCTCCGATGGAGATGTACAAGGAGATTCATGTTATTTTCAGGCCTAATAACATGACGTCTATTCTGCAGCCCATGGATTGAGGAGTAACTTCGATTTTCAAGTCTTATTACTTAAGATATGCATTTCTTTTTTTTTTTTTTTTTTGAGACGGAGTCTCGCTCTGTCACCCAGGCTGGAGTGCAGTGGCTGGATCTCAGCTCACTGCAAGCTCCGCCTCCCGGGTTTACGCCATTCTCCTGCCTCAGCCTCCTGAGTAGCTGGGACTACAGGCACCCGCCACCACGCCCGGCTAGTTTTTTTGTATTTTTTAGTAGAGACGGGGTTTCACCATGTAAGCCAGGATGGTCTCGATCTCCCGACCTCGTGATCCGCCCGTCTCGGCCTCCCAAAGTGCTGGGATTACGGGCGTGAGCCACCGCACCCGGCAAGATATGCATTTCTTAAGGTTATAGATGCCATAGTGATTCCTCTGATGCATCTAGGCAAAGTAAATGGAAAACCTTCTGGAAAGGATTTAGCATTACAGATGCCATTAACAGCATTCAAGATCCATGGGAAAAGATGAAAATATCAACGTTAACAGGAGTTTGTAAGGAGTTGATTCCAATTCTCATGGATGACTTTGAGGGGTTCAAGACTTCAGCAGAGGAAGTAACTGCAGGTATGATAGAAATACCAAGAGAACTAAAATTAGAAGTGAAGCCTGAAGATTTGACTGAGTTGCTGCAATCTCAGGATGAAACCTGAACTGATGAGACACTGCTTCTTAGGGATGAGAAAAGAAAGTAGTTTCTGGAGATAAAAATCTATTCCTGGTGAAGATGTTGTTGAACATTGTTGAAGTGACAACAAAGGATTCACTATATTAACATAAACTTAGTTGATAAAGCAGCAGCAGCAGAGTTTGAGAAGACTCCCTTTTTTTTTTTTTTTTTTTTTTTTGAGACAGCGTCTTACTCTGTCGTCCAAGATGGAGTGCAGTGGTGCAATCTTGGCTCACTGCAACCTCAGCCTCCCGGGTTCAAATAATTCTCGGGCCTCAGCCTCCTGAGTAGCTGGGACTACAACTGCGCACCATCATGCCTGGGTAATTTTGGTGTGTGTATTTTTGGTAGAGATGGGGTTTTGCCATGTTGGCCAGACTGGTCTCCAACTCCTGACCTCAAGTGATCTGCCTGCCTCTGCCTCCCAAAGTGCTGGGATTACAGGCGTGAACCACCTTGCCTCACCGAAAGAGAACGTTTTTGTAAAAGAAAGAATCAACTGATGTGGCAAACGTCATTGCTGTTTTATTTTTTAAAATTGCCACAGCCACCCCAACCTTCAGCAACCACTACTCTGGTCAACAGTCAATGTCAAGACAACACCTTCCACCAGCAAAAGAATTACAACTAACTGAAGGATGACATGATCCCTAGCACTTTTATTTTTAAATAATAAAATGTATTTAAGGTATGTACATTTTTGTTTTGTTTTGTTTTTTGTTTGAGATGGAGTCTCGCTCTGTCGCCCAGGCTGGAGTGCAGTGGCCGGATCTCAGTTCATTGCAAGCTCCGCCTCCCGGGTTCACACCATTCTCCTGCCTCAGCCTCCCGAGTAGCTGGGACTACAGGCACCCGCCACCTCGCCTGGCTAGTTTTTTTGTATTTTTTTAGTAGAGACGGGGTTTCACCATGTTAGCCAGGATGGTCTTGATCTCCTGACCTCGTGATCCACCCGTCTCAGCCTCCCAAAGTGCTGGGATTACAGGCTTGAGCCACCACGCCCGGCCTGGTATGTACATTTTTTAGACATAATGCTATTGTACACTTAATAGAATACAGTATAGTATAAACCTAACCTATGTGTACTGGGAAACCAAAAACTTCATGTGACTAATTTTATTGCGATGTTTGCTTTACTGTGGTGGTCTGGAACTGAACCCACAATAGTGCTCACATATGCCTGTATCCAGTTTACTTAAAGATTCTAAATAAAACCATACTGCTTTTATTTGAAAGAGAGAGCTAGAAAAAAGAAAAGGATATTTTACACCTGTATGCCTAGAATCTGCTGAATATTTGTGTTGCCAGCTGGACAAAACTCTTATTTATCTGCAGAATTTTGCATTTTAAGTTTTACCCCCTTCTCAATTATTCTAGAAACAGAAACAGCTGCAGTGGACAACCAACCACTTACCACAAGAACGTAAAGTTGGCATGGGTCAGGTCTATTAGAAAACAGAACCAAAGGGAGCTAAGTCTATAATTTGTTGCTGTTTCTCTGACATACAATATAGCATCTTACTCCAAATCTCTTTGTTCCCTTAATAGGAACACACGTGCCTTATGCTTTCTATATTCCAGAAGACTTTTCAGTTTTCAGAAACAACAGATTATTCATTGATTACACTGTAGTGAAAGGCCAATCATGGCCCCTGAGATAAGGGCTCACCTCTGTCCCAAGCCCTCACACTGGCCTCCACCCTCAGCCATCTCCTTTGCAAATGTGGAAGAGAACCTACATTTCACCTAGCAAGGTTAAAACCAAAGGGTGCACTGTCAGCCCCCAGGGGAGACAGGGCAAAGAAAGAATGTGAACCTACCACCAGAGTTGCTTTGACATCCAGAACAAGACCCATTACAAATGATGGAAGGAGGGGAGGTTGTGATTACTATCTCATTCCAACTAGGATCTCTGCACGTTCTGGGGTTGAACAATAACCACCTATGGAAGCATGTGGAATGATCCTTCACTTTGCTCCACCCTCCTCAGAAATGTGCCAAAACTCTTAGACACCCCACTTGGAATGAATGACTTGATAACATCAAGTAGTAAGAACCGACTGAGGCTGAAAAGCTCGTCAGCTGCACTTTTAAACCTCATCAGACGTATTTCATGGGGTCAAATGACAACATACGTAGATTCTTCTGACAGTATGTCTAGGGCATGCGCTAATATTACGTAAGAAAAATCTATTTTTGTCATCAGCTATATGGATGTTCCGGTGTCTAAAGAAACAGCCTACATGAAGTTAACAAAGAATGATAGCGCGAAACACACTCACGCTATGTCTGTGGAATTTTGGCCGCACAGTGGACATGACTGTCAACTGTCTCAGGCAGCCCACAATCCCATCAGTACTGGGCTTGGTGATCCCCACAGAGACCCTACCTCCGTGCCCTCTTAGTGTCTCCTGGGCCCCAGACAGTGAGGCAGGCACTTACAGTCTCAAGTGCTATTATTTGGCAAGGAGGAAGCTATGGGAGTGCAAGAAGGCACAAAAGAGGTCTTCATTTTACTATATAAAGGTGAAGTAGAAGTCACTCATTAAAATCCTGCAATCTGGATTTATAAAGATATGGTATATTATGGTCAACACTGCAAATGTTCTTATTACCCTTCGCAGATCTACCTTATTATTTTACGATATTTAAGAATTTGGAAATAAGCTTATTTTCCTTTGATTTTAAAAGGATTTTAAATAATTCTGTGTTAGACTCCAAGAAAACCACATTTTACACATACCACATTTTACATACACCAAAACTCCTAATTCTGAATATTCTTAATACCCATCTTCTGCCTGGCTCTCCCAGCATAGCCATTATCAACAGACATCTTGAGTTTCTCCACAAAGACCTAGACCCATGCTGCCCAAGCCAGTAGCCACCCACCAAGTGAGGCTACAGAGCGCTTGAAATGAGGCTAGTCCAAACTGAGATGTGTTGTACGTATAAAATACACACAGATTTTGAGGACCTAGTATCAAAATTAATGTCAAAAACTTCAATGATTTTCTTATATTGACTTTGTATTAAATAATATTTTTGATACATTAGGTTACATCATTCAAATCAATGTCATCTGTATCTTTTTACTTATTAAAAGTTGCTCCCCAAAATTTCTACCTGGCTCAATTCTGTGAGACAGAACTACTCTGGACAACAAACTATCTTCTCTTTTAAAGAAATTGGGACCATCTTTTGTGTTCCTAATTTCGGTTATTTACAAAAGGAATCATCTTCCCTGTCCAGCTGCTGAGATACTGTTTAATAATTGTCATCATCTTCTTTCAAAATCATCCCAGTTTTTAACTAATCCCAGTCCCCTATTCTCTTTCTCTGAATGGCATTTGAGAGCAAAAATTATTAATATTACCTAAATCATAACTGACTGTTACCTTGGTCATGAGAAACAGAATCCAAAGTGTTTTTTTTTTTTTAAAAAGGACAACTAACAGCATCGTACATGTCAAAAGCATGCGAAAGTGTCCCGGCTTTCTTCCTGGTCAACATTTCCTCTAAAATCTCCATTTACTTCCTCCTTCTCCTCTGATTAAACAAGCTTCTCCTCTAATGTTAACAATCCTCCATGAAACTATTCATTTTCAATTTTACTTCCCCAAGTATGCAAGTATTGGGGCTAAATCGACAAACAGAACTTCCTAGGAAAATGCATTCAAAATTCCCGAAAAACAGACCTACTGTAAAACAACTCATTATAATTTGATAATATATTGTTATGCAAACAACAGATACACTGAAGTGAGGTGCTGAAGAATGAGAGCAGGCATAATCTGGTAGATTAAAGTGGTACATTCTGGAAAGCTGTGTTTTGTATTTATACATTTGATGAAAGAATGGGATAAGCAAAGGTATATTTCCAAGAAAGTTTTGCAAGGCCTTACCACCTCAAAGAAGAGGTAGGGCAGGAAAGGAGGAAATGGGCAGAAAATGAGGGAGGGGAATAAAAAGAAGTAGGGCTTATTTTTCCAAATAGCACTAATTCTTGGTTATCTGACTAGATCAGAGGATTGGGTAACAATGTGAGGTCAATGCTTGTAATGCCATTTAAGTCACATTCATCACTTCAGGGCATGGTTATGTGCGAATCTAGAATCAGAATTAGGCATCAAGCTCATTTAGAAGTTTAATAAATTTAATTTTAATGAGACATCTTGTTTGGCATTAAAATTCATGAGACTCCCAGAACAGGTTCTCTGGACCTTTATTAGAGGGTAAGAAATTTATTTGACAATTTAGCTTCTTGACCACCGGAGTAGGAAAATTCATGTCTACAAACTATACCTATGTATCCCAGAAGCTTTCTGACATTGAGTCATTTCAAATTTAGTAGCTGCATACACCGTTGGCTCCAATTAGTGACCTCCATGGGAATTTTTTTTCCTTTGGAATGTATCAGTTTATACCTCTGTGTTCATAATATGAAAAGAATGGTTTCTGTGTGCCTTTTTAAAAGAAAACACTGCTAGTGAATCACCCAGCAATATGATGAGCAGAAACAAGGTCACATTCACAATTTAAGATGAGCTCAACATCATTATATTTAGAACGGGATCAGTCCAGAATCGGTTCTCAGCTTGGCTTATTAGCTGTGTGACCTTGGGCAAGTAGCTTTACCTCTCTGAGCTTCAGGGTTTTTTGTTTTTTTTTTTTTTTAAATTACTGAAATGCAAATACTTCCTCCTAACTTGCAGGGTTTTGAAATGAAGGAATGATATACGTAAACAAGCAGGTCAGCTGTCCATACAGAGTATGCAGACATGTTTATAGATATATGAAGCCTCCTGGTGATTATGTGTCATAGTGTTGTGTTGAGGATTTGGGTATAGCTCAGCATAGTTCTGTCTTGAGTTAAAAACAGGGTTTTATTCTTTGAATTCTACTTGAATTCCTCTTGGCTGGTGAAGTTCACATGTGCTATGACTGACTACCTTAGTACACTGCCAAGTGTTTCTTAATGCCTCGGATTGATAGAGCAGCGGTTCTCAAACGTTCACGCACTTGTTAAAATGCAGATTCTGATTGGGCAGGGGTAGGGTGGGGCCCTAGCTTCTACATTTACAAGTGGCCCCCAGGTGATGTCCCTGGTGCTGGTCACCCTAGGCAGTCAGGCCACTTGACAGACCTTCTGTGCCTCTACGCTGCTGACGACGCGGGATAATTCCTTATGGTTGCATAGGGCACTACTCCTGTGCACTGCGGGAAGTTTAGCAGTATCGCTGGTCTGGACCCCACTAGATGCCAGTGACCCCATCACTCCACGCCAGCTGTGACAGCCAAAATGTCTCCTGACATCGCCATTGCCAGATGCCCTCAGGGAGGCAAAACCGCCAGGTGGAGAACCGCTACCATGTAGGATGCTACCATCAAGGTGCGCCCACAGCAGCAACCTTGGAGCAGGCAGGCAAGTATCCTCCAGGCTAGCTTGCAGACGAGGAAACTGAGGCTGGGCACCGCTCAAGGTCGCACGCCTGGGTAACCGAAAAGACAGCGCGGAGGTCCCGCCGCGCCGCACTCTGCGGAGAGAACGCGGAGCCGCGCGCCCGCCCGGTGGTCCCCAGGGACCGCGCCCACGTGCTCCAGCCCCTCCGGCGGCCCGCCGACCGGAAGCGGGTGCTGGTGCCGCGTAGACGCCGCGGCCACGCGCGCCCGCCGGCCCGGACATGGGCCCGCGGGCGCTCCCGGCCGCCGCCCGACTTCGGGGCCGGCGGGGGGCAGAGCGCGCGGGAGCCCGAGCGTCCCTGCTCGAACACCGCCCCGCCGCGGCCCCCCGGTCGTGACGTACCCCGCGCCGACCGTTCCCACGCCCACCCAAGACCGCCCTCACGGGAGGCGGCGGCCGCACACTACCCACCCAGAAGAAGTCCGTCCATGTCAAAGATGAGGTGGGTGACGGGCTGCGGCGGGGGCGCCGCCATGGTGCCGCCTTCTGGGTTTGGGTGGGGGCGAGGAGGAAGTGCGCGCGCACCCGCCCGCCCCGCGCACGCGCACGCGCACTCAGGGCCTCCTCGCGCGCCCGGGGCCGCTCTGCGCACGCGCCGCCCGCGGCCCCTAGCCCGGCTCCGAGTCCGAGCGTCCTGGGCTGCCTAATGCCGCTCCGCGCACGCGCACCTCGGGCTTTCGCCGCAGCAGCAGCCGCAGACCAGGGATGCGTCGCGGGCCGGCGTGATACGTTTACCCGTATCAACTCCTCCTCACTTCACACCCGGAATCGGTCCAAGCTACGCAGTCAGCGGCCGCGCAGAGCCGAAGGGGCAAATTCACTGCTTGACTTGAATGAGGAAAGAGGGACAGTACAAGGGACTGTCGAGTGGGGAGAGGGGGTTGAAGATTCTCAGGGTGGGATCACTGCTAGCCATCAGGTTGCAGACAAACGGCCTTGGTCACGAGGTCCCTGGGTGGGTTCGCCCGAGCCGCCAGCCCCTGGACCGTGGGTGGGTTTTTCTCAGTTTCGCTTGCCCGCCTCCCTGCGGTCCTGGACCGCGACGTGAACCGGCAGCCGCGCATGCGCAGTGTGCGGAGAGGATGCACCACCTCTGTGCCTGCATCTCTGAGCGTCCCAGGCTGGTGCATTGTCCCAGAGCAAAGCCAAGCTGCGCAAGGAGGATGCTGAAATAATACTAATAGTCAACATGCCTTGCTGGTTATTCCTTCTTAGGTATCATCTGTCTTTTGGGCTGCTCTGAGTTTTCTTCCTTTTTTAACTTTTCAAATGCCACCTAAACAGCTTTCTTTTTTTTTTTCCCCTCTTGCCATCGTCAGAAAAATACTTTTTTGTCCCTGTTTGTATTTTGTGTTCGTTTATGTGGTATATTCACGTTTAAGGACAAGGATTGGACCTTTTGAGAAGCGGAAATAAGAGTTTTAAGACTTTAAAAACGTGAGGGTGTGTCGGGCGCAGTGGCTCACACCTGTAATCCCAGTACTTAGGGAAGCAGAGGTGGGAGTTGCGGGAATACTTTGAGCCCAGGAGTTTAAGAACTGTCTGGGCAATATAGCGAGACCCTGTTCTCCACAAAAGGGGAAAAAGACTAAAACAAAACAAAACAAAAAACAGGTGTAAACATAAGGATGTATTTCTAGTTTAGTGCCTACATGGTGGATGGGGGCACGCCTGGATTCAGCAAGAATTATCATCTATGATAGACAAAATGTATCTGTGTCTGTTTCCTCCTGGGTAAAATGGAGGTGATAAAGGAGGTGAGGCAGGCCAAGCCCTTAGTACTAGTGCATAATATATAGTCAATAAAATTATGTGTTCTTACAACTGGTGCTATAAGATAGCTTCCTCCGTTTAATGCAATCGTGATTTCCCTTTGAGGACACGGAATTTCAGAGAAGGCAATTTATGAGCCAATTAGGAAGGGACTTGTGACTCAAATACAGTCATTCATGGTTTCTGTATTAGTTTGCTACAGCTGCCATAATAATGTACCACAAACTAAGTAACCTAAACAACAGATGTATATTGTGTCACAGATCTGGAGGCCAGAAGTCCTAGATGAAGATGTCAGCAGTCTTAATTCCTTCTGAGGGCTGTGAGGAAAGGACCTGTTCCAGGCCTTTCTCCTCAGCTTGAACCTGCTTTCCTTTCCCTGTATCCTGTCCTGTTGTCTTCCCTCTGTGTGTGTCTCCGTGTCCAAATTTTCTGCTTTTTTAAGAACACCATTCTTATTGGACTAAGGACCACCCTAATGACTACATTTTAATTTGATTACCTCTGACATGATCCTGTTTCCAAATAAGGTCACATTCTGAGGTAGTGGGGATGAGGACTCCAACATATATTTTTGGGGAACACAATTCCATAATAGATGCGTTCCACACACATTGCTGTGGTACCTACAGTAAGTATGACAGTATTTTCCACCTGGAGTCTTTAGAATTCTCCCTCCCAGTTTCTTTCCATTCTCTGGAAGCAAATGGATGCACACATGTCAGAGTTACTGTTACTTTTTTGGTATCGTAACCACCTCACATTTCTGTTTACTCATTAAATTAAAAAAGAGTATTTTTCTGTTTCTTTTCTTTTCTTTTCTTTTCTTTTTTTTTTTTTTTTTTTTTTTTTTTAGTGAGACAGAGTCTCACTCTGTCACCCAGGCTGGAGCACAGTGGTAGTCTCTGCTCACTGCAGCCTCAGCATCCCGGCTTCAAGCGATTCTCCTGCCTCAGCCTCCCGAGTAGCTGGGATTACAGGCACCAGCCACCACACTCAGCTAATTTTTGTATTTTTTAGTAGAGATGGGGTTTTACCATGTTGGCCAGGCTGGTCGTGAACTCCTGACCTAGTGATCCACCCACCTCAGCTTCTCAAAGTGCTGGGATTACAGGCATGAACCACCAGGCCCAGCCAAAAAAGAGTATTTTTCAAAGGAAAAAAGGCCCCAGTCCCATTTTGACGAAATGACAGGGCCTCACAGTGATTGTGGAAGAGACAGATTGGGAAACCTTAGGTACTTCAGCTCTCCACAGATGTGAAAACATGCTTCACATTATTTTTTTAGAAGTCTTACTTTCCATACTTTTCAGTAACATCACTTCTATGCATAAGATGGAAGACTCCTCTTTGCTTAAAAAAAAACAAAAAACAAACTGTGTGAATGCTTCTCTGTCACAAGCTAGTTTGGAAAAGAATGAAATTTTGTTCTAGCAATGTGGTTTGTACACATATAACAAGTTAGTTTTCAGCTTTTCATAATTCTCCAACAGCCAAAGATGGACAGCTTCTATGCTGACAGGGATGCATTTCCTTCCATGAATTACAATTTACTTTTGTACAATTGTGTTTTCCCCATGGGACAATAACTTACTTTTCCTGACAATTTTAAGATACAGTAGAAATGATCCAGTAAACTATGGTACGATGGCATCAAAAGCATATTAACAGTGGAACAGATAAACAGACGATCTTCTTTCACACAACATTCGTGTGTGTATATATATATGCCATCCTGTATGAAGTCTTAGCTTATTTCAACTTCCTTAGTTTGTTGTCCTGGTTCCTGTGTCTCTGTGCTTTTGTTATCTGTTGTATTTGGTTTCCAGTCTGCTATATCTGTTTTCTGTGAGCCCCCTTTGCCCCATTATTCTCTTTACTTTTCTGGGGTGCAAATCTTGCCCAGTGTAGATGGAGGGTAACAGGTTGGACTAGGGACCATCTTTCTCAGTGGCTGTACACAGTCCACTTTTCTTGATGATGCTGAGAGACCAGAAAGCTCTGATTTCATCTGATGGGGCCTCAATTTGAGCTCCTTGCTGCAGACTTACCTGCCTTCTTCCCCTATATAGCTGGCTTAGCAATGTTGACTTAGGAAGTCTCTTGCTTCAGAGGCACTGAATATTCTCACCCGTTCCTGCTGCTGGTTTCCTCCCAGCCCAGTGAGCTCTGGAAGGGAGCCTGATATAAATGGCTGAATTCGCCACTCCTGGTTTTGTACTCTCGGACATATCTGGTACTTTTGTGTGGGGAGGGTGATTGTTTTTGAACCCCTTCACCATCAGAGTACAGACTGGCTCTGAGCGAGAGGTCCGGTTCGCTTCTCTGCAGTGGTGGATAACAGATGTGATCTGAACTGCTAGTGCCAGTATCCGCTGGGAGCTCACTAGAAATACAGAATCCCAGCTGCCACCCCCAGACTGACCGACTCAGCATCTGCCTTTCAACCAGGACATCCAATGGTCTAGACCATTGACCCCTTCCTGGGGTATACCAGCTACTTCATTGTGGGGAGGGGGCTTAGGATTATTATTATTGTTGTTATTTTATTTATTTGTTTATTTTTTGAGACGGAGTCTCGCTCTGTCGCCCAGGCTGGAGTGCAGTGGCGTGATCTCGGCTCACTGCAAGCTCTGCCTCTTGGGTTCACACCATTTTCCTGCCTCAGCTTCCCGAGTAGCTGGGACTACAGGCGCCCGCCACCACGCCCCCGGCTAATTTTTTTGTATTTTTTAGTAGAGGCGGGATTTCACCGTGTTAGCCAGGATGGTCTCCATCTCCTGACGTTGTGATCCACCTGCCTAAGTCTCCCAAAGTGCTGGGATTACAGGCATTAGCCACCGCACCCGGCCAGGATTATCATTTTAATGTAAAGAAGTAGCAAATGTGTTAAGTTTACCCACATTTATTTTTATTTTATTTTATTTTTTGAGACAGGATCTCACTGTGTCACCCAGGCTGGAGTGCAGTGACATGATGTTCGCTCACTGCAACCCCCCCACTTCCGGGTTCAAGCAATCCTGCCACCTCAGTCTCCTGGGTAGCTGGGACTGCAGGTGCCCACCACCATGCCTGGATAATTTTTGTATTTTTTAGTGAAGACGGGGTTTCACCATGTTGGCCAGGCTAGTCTTAAACTCCTGACCTCAAGTGATCCACCCACCTTGGCTTTCCAAAGTGCTGGAAGTACAGGCAGGAGCCATGGCACCCAGCCCTAACATTTAATATTTGTGTGAACACTGGTCAATGTTCTTGTGTCCTGGTCTTTTCTCCAGGTATCCTTACAGGGAGGAGGGGAGACATCATTGCTTTCAACCATTTTATTTGATTTCAGCATAATGCAATGTACATATTAAGGTAAAGTGTATTTACGGTTTATATTTTTTAATTTTTAAATCAGCTCTCAAAAAATGGACAAAGGGATCAAAGACATGCCTATGAAAATAATAAAATGTAGCTTCCAGTTAATAACAAGAAAGTAGAAATTCCAGCATCAGCTTTATAGCCTTCACTAATGATTACAGATCATGTTTCGTAATATCCGTAATGTTAGTGCCTAAGTAGACACACACTATTCTAAAATAGCACATGTGAAGGGAGGATGTGTGCTTCAAAAATGTGGAGAAGTGAAGCATGTGGTCAGACCTTACCACGAGTTCGAATTTCCTCTGTCCTGCCAGGATTCTCGCTGACTAGACATAACTGGACATCTGAGAGAGGGGCTCAGGCTTCATCACTCCCCACCCTTTATCATCATATTGTTCTGGGATTTAGGGCTCCTGACTCCAAACAGTTCCCTCCTCATTTGCCCCTCTCTCTGTTTCTCCTTCCCTCCCTTTCTTTCCTCCTTCTCTCTTTCCCTGTCTTCCTTCCTGTCCTCCTCCTTGACTCCCTCCCTCTCTCCTTTCCTCCCTTCCTTTCCTTCTTCTTTCTTTCCCTGTCTTCCTTCCTGTCCTCCTCCACTCTCTCCCTCTCTCCTTCCTTCCCTTCCTTTCCTCCTGTCTTTCTCCTGTCCTCCTCCTTGACTCCCTCCCTCCCTTCCTTTCCTCCTTCTCTCTTTCCCTGTTTTCCTTCCTGTTCTTCTCCTGCACTCTCTCCTTTCTTCCCTTCCTTTCCTCCTCTCTCTTTTCCTGTCTTCCTTTCTGTCCTCCTCCTCGACTCCCTCCCTCTCCGCTTCCTTCTCTTCCTTTCCTCCTTCTCTCTTTTCCCATCTTCCTTCCTGTCCTCCTCAACTCCCTCCCTCTCTCCTTCCCTCCCTTCCTTTCCTCCTTCTCTCTTTCCCTGTTTTCCTTCCTGTTCTTCTCCTGCACTCTCTCCTTTCTTCCCTTCCTTTCCTCCTCTCTCTTTCCTGTCTTCCTTTCTGTCCTCCTCCTCGACTCCCTCCCTCTCTGCTTCCTTCCCTTTCTTTCCTCCTTCTCTCTTTTCCTGTCTTCATTCCTTCCTGTCCTCCTGCTCGACTCCCTCCCTGCTTCCTTCCCTTCCTTTCTTTCTTCTCTCTTTTCCTGTCTTCCTGTTCTCCTTCTAAACTCCCTCCCCCTCTCCTGCCCTCTCTCCCTCTTTTCCTTTTTTCTTTCCCTCCTGACGTTGCCTCTAGCGTAGCCTCCTCCCTCCAGGACCTGTGAGAGGTTTGTGCACCCATAATGGATACAACTGGGGATGTCAGCAACTTGGGCCTTTGCTGTGTCTTGCACCACATTCACAAAGAGGGATACCCACTGGCCCTGCCCGCTGAAGCTTCTCTCCTTGAGTGGAATCACAGCTGGAGCTTACCACGCAGAGTGCTCTGTGCCATCTCTAATGTGTGCCTTGTGTCGTCGCTGCTTTTGAATAAACCACATGCCCACCTGCAAGGCTCTGAGTTCCTGTCACATCTTATGCAAGTTGCTTAGTGCTCTGGTCACTTCTCCAAAGTGTTTATAAAGGCCACATGCTGAGAGTCTGAGATGAAAGAGTGAGTAGTTTATGGTTAAAGTTGGCTCATTGTTTCATAGCAACTGTGGTAATAGCCACCAGCCCTCAAACAATTAGAATGTGCTTACAACTTTATGAATGATCTCTTACTTCATTGACTCGGCAAGTTTGCAAGGTAAACAATGGAATTCTTCTTCTTATAGAAATAAAGAAATGGAGCATGAGGAAAGTCAGGTACCTTGCCTCAAGTCATATACCTGAAAATGGTCAGGGTGGAGAGTTCAACCTCTGTTGGTCTTCGTTCCTCAAAAAGAGCCAAAAGGCAAAAACTATCTATTAATATGTTTCATATATGTTTTCAAAATTTCTTATGTTGTGCTTAAACAATCAGGACCACGACATGAATAGATAATATCAAAATCAAACACAAGAATGAATGTGCAAATAAAGGGGAAAAAAGTATTCTAGAAACCACCAGCAAAAAAACGATAAGGAAAAGGAACCTTCAGAAAATAAACAAGGAACATTTGTTTTCTTCAATTCTGATATCAGTATGGCCTATCAGTGATAACATGGTTCAACCAGTCATTTCTAGGATTGAAAATTTTCGCCTTTATTTTACTTGCACCCAGCTCCTGTGCTGCTTGGTGCAAGCTAACATCTGGAGGGAACAGAAAGCTGGTTGCACAGCCTCTCCCTTCAGCTTCCCCATGATCACATAAGCCTGGAAAATGTGCTGAATGAGTCCTTGCCTCCTCAATTCGTAGCCATGTGTTCATTTGAAACTCTCCCATTTTTGTGGTCAATGATCTTCCCATTTTTTTTTTAACACAACAATTCTCAGACTTACTCAACAGGGGCCATCACACATGTTCTTTAAAAAGAACATAATATCTCCTTCAAACACACTTTAGAAATACCAGATTACTGTTAGGCATAGGGTCCATTCTGACTTACATTCTGCCTTACCAACTTTCTCGAGAAGCAATCATTCAGTAAGGCTGTGGGATTTTGCCAAGAGAGCATGACACCAAACACATTGGAAAAGCAGAGTAAATTTACAGAGAAAAATTCAGAGAATGAGAATCTTAGGTACCTCAAATAGTTAAGATTTTAAGAATCTTAAAGGGAACAGAATATGTTTATATGTATATATGTATACCATACATATGTTATATAAGCTATATAAATAATATATTGGTGTGCATGATTTTGATAAACTTGAGGAAATGCCTTTATATATAACTTCAATATATTTAGTTTGTATATATTCACAAATGTATATGTTAAATATTATATTACAAATAATGCAACTGCATGACTTTAAGAAAGTTAAGAAGAAAGATGATTACAGTAGGTTCTCACTTGTTCGGAGGTCTTTGGAAACTGTGACTTTAAGCAAAGCCATGTATAACAAAACCATTTTTTGTTCTCATCAACTTTATAACAAAATGATGTTGAATGAAACAATCTGCTGTATATCGTTCCCCTTAAAGTTGCAATTTCCAAGAATCAGCCAGGTATGGAGGCTCACGCCTGTAATCTCAGCCCTTTGGGAGGCCGAGGCCAGTGGATTGCTTGAGCTTAGGAGTTCAAGACCAGCCTGGGCAACATGGTGAAACCCCATCTCTACAAAAAAATACAAAAATTAGCTGTGTGTGATGGCATATACCTGTTGTCCCAGCTACTTGAGGGGACTGAGGTGGGAGGATTCCTTAAGCCTGGGAGGTTGAGGCTGCAGTGAGCTCTGATCGTGCCACTGTACTCCAGCCTGGGTATCATAGTGAGAACCTATCTCAAAAAAAAAAAAAAAATTCTGAGAATCTATTGACGTTGTTAAGTTAGGAGTTATTGTATATATGATTTAAATGTACTTAATTTATTACATATATACACATATATAGGTGCATGCATGTGTGGGGTTTTTATTTTTAGCTGGCTCTTCTCTTTGGATGTATGTGTGGTTCTAACAAACTTCAGGCGAAAGGCCTTTATATATAATATATGTGTATATATATATTTATATATAATTGCATAGGTTTGAGAGTTGTTTAATAGGCTAAGTGAAGTAGATGGGTCAAACAGGTACAACACATGTATTTTGTTCTCTTGTGGGCACATTTCAATTGAATATGTTTATTGGCTGCTGTTGTATTAGTGCATAAACAATAACATTTGGAAGCATCTATTTCAAGTCAATTTCCTAGGGCCCTTTAAACCACTCTGAAAGAATCTTAGAGGCAGTAAATTTCCATGACTCCTTCCTCTTGGAGTAAACTAGGATGCCAGTTAAAGAAAGGTAATTTAATAGGACTTAGGTTTTGGTTTAATAATAAAGCTATAACTTGAAACATGGAAATGCAGTATAGCAAGGAGAAGGCTGTGATTAAATCTGCTCCTGAAAAATGGAAAGTGAATGATAATTAAAAACCAGAAATATGCAAAAATACCCAGAAACTATTCATAATTTTTCGTGTTCCTTCTTTGATCTACCCCCAACCATGTTTCATGTAACACACATAGGAGGAATTCTGGGGTTTTCCATGTGTTTTTGCCCTTTCCTGTGCCATAACCTTTACTTTAATAGATAAGGAGGGGGTCCCCAAACCAGAGATTTGAGAGCACTTTTGATGTTTTAACGTTTCTAGAATTTATGAAGCTGGCAAATGGCTTGGAGAAGAATAGTTGAGTCCATCCTGAATGTATACAGAGCTCGGTGCTGTTTGTCTTGTGCAGTTGTGGATGTTGCAATAGGGAGACTGTAAACTGGATTCTGGGGCTCCAGGTCTCTTCCTTCTGCATGGCTAAGAGGAGAACCCTTCTGTGAGCACCGTGTTGCTCTCATCCCACTTGTCCGATTTGCATTGAGATGCTTTTTCCTTGATTCAGGGCCCTAATTATCAAGCCTTGACCTTTGCTCATGCAATTGCTGCATGTCGAGTCTTTGAGAGTGAGTGTTCTCTTGCTTATCTCTGATTGCACGTGTCCTTCTTCTGTGGTACTCTAGGATTTCCCACCAACAGTCTCTCTATTGGGTTCTTTCTGGGTACAGGCCCAAGTATGAAGACATGCCCAGTGTTACCTTGAGGGTTCCTGTGCAATGCCTCTGATGGTTGACATAGTTATAGGAATGTCAAATATCAGGTAGGTTCAACTCTGAACAATTTCATTAAGCATCTATACGAATTCATATACCAAAGTCTGTGCTTTTCATGATCTTAAAGCACAGTAATTTTCATAGCTTGTAAAGTAAAATATTTTTACTTCTGTTTTCTCAAAATTGCCAAAAAGGATCATCCATTTCTTTTGGCCAGGCACCATGTCCTGCGACATTATATCTAATCAATAAAGGGTTATTGATCAGAGGGGCCTAAGATGTATACTTCTGCCTGCCTTACTGGTGAGAAAGCTGATGCCCCAAGTGATTAAGCACTTTTTGGAGGTCATACAGCTAGTGGGTGCTAGAATCAGAATGCCATGTCTGTCTGACTCCAAAGTCCTCCATCCACATATCAAGACAAATTATTCTGGGGAATATTTATTGTAACAGGATACTCACTTGACAGCATCGTGAAATGAGATGGAAAAAAATGGCATCCTATAGAAATTTTCCATGTAGATAGCCAGGAACCCTATGGATCTCTGGCCTCACAGCAACGAGAGAAGTGAAGGCTTATGAAGAGGTTTATATGGCATTATAGCCCTACCTCTTCCCCAGTGGAGTTAGGCTTTCTTTTTTCTTGTTTCCTAAATGAAATAAAAACAAATGACATGGCATGCATCTCTCTTAGCCTCAATCCAATGTTGAGGCTTCAGCGACACTCCTCAGAAAGGTTGATATTTGATTGTGCATCTCTTGGGGGACCTAGGTGGGTGGCACCTGATCCCTGCCACATCTACTCTAGAGACTTCTGATCTCGAGGGCTAGGAGGAGTTGATTTAGGTTGCACTTTCAGAGTCCCTCAAACAAATATGCATGACCAGATAACCTTAATGATTTGGACTTTTGCCCCACAAAATCTGGGATGAGGAGGAGACTCCAGCAGAGTAACACCACTGGAAAACCAGTTGGAGGAAGAGACGACATCGCCCGCATCTCCGGAGTTGCAGATGGGGGAGATCCAGCTGTCCTGGCTTCCAAGAACTTAAGAAAATGCCCTTCAGGTTTGCCTGAAATCTTCACATGATAGCGCCAGTGAGAGAAGAACCTTCTGCTCCTTTTCGCCTTCCTTTCCTGCTACTCTCCAAGTGGAGAGATCTGTAACCACAGCAGGGGAAATGAGGGAGGAGGACAATTGAGAAAGCCAGAAGCTTCCCCAAGTGTGCCTTCTGTTTCAGGACCACGAAAAGCATGCCTTAGCTGGAGATAGGGTGGGGAGGAAAGGAAGTCTTACTCTGGAATTAAAGCTGCAGAGATTTAGCATTTCATTCGACATTTAACTTTGATCTTGAAAGCATTCAGTGACCAGAAACATCATGTGATGTGCTGCAATTTTGACCACTAGTTGGTATAAGACATTTCTGCAATGAGTAAGTTTTATAGAGACCCTGGGAGACAAATCGTTGCCTTTTGGTAAAATCCAAGTCATATTTATTCATGTTAAAATACTTTTCAGGTTTCAGCATGCCCAGATCCTTGGTTATTATTGAGAATAGAAAATGGGCTAACACCGCTACTTTATATATTATTTGAGTGCCTACTGAGAGCCAGAGGCACACAAAATAATTAGAAATAAGCAATTTTTTATTTATAGAAGCAGAATAGTGAAAGCAAAGACTCAGATGAGGCTTTTTTTTTTTCTTTCTCCCTTTCCTTTTTCCCTAAATGCTGTAAAAACAAACAACACGAGGAAACTAATAAAAGAGAAACACTGGAAGTTATTTTTACTGGGGTATGATTTTCCCCCAAGGTGTGTGGTCAGAAGACTGCCTGCTGTTTCATCAGTGTTGATGGGACACCTCCCTGCTGAGTGGTAGCCCTGCTCATTGCCCAACCCTGTGGTGTTGACACAGAGAATGAATTCCTTGGGGCTCTTGGCACCATGTTGTATGTGTAACTCACTTAACAAACAGGCTGGCAAGGCTTAGGTGCATCAGGCTCTCGACAGATCATTAAAAACAAAACCCTTGCTCTTCTCATCCTAAACCCATGTCCTATGTTGTTGTTCATTTAAAAGTAATCATCGCTGTTTGTCTGTCCCATCCCACCATTATATAGCCTTCCTCTTCTTCCTCAACACACACTCCCTTTACTTGCTGCGCACCGTGCAGTGCAAAATTCAGTGCCCACAGGAAGTCCTCTCAGTGAACTCCTGATTGTTTTCCAGGTTAAGGAGTCAATAGGTGAATAAGGATTGCAGTTCAGTATTCAGGGCTGGCACCCAAAGCTCCTCCAAAGTGATGAGTTGGTGAAGGAAGTCCAGCTTCCCTCTGAGTGATGTTAAAAACGTGTGGGGAACTGGGGGAGAGGAAGGCCAGGTGGAGAAATACATGCAGTTAAATAACTTTTTTATGATAGATTCGCTGATTACTCAGTGATGACTTTATTGCCAATGATGCTCCAATATAACTGCCCAGGCTGTCAAATGATCATTCACACACGATGAGCATTCGGCTGGGATGCTTGTCCGATGTGATGGTATAAGAAGCTGTTTGAGATCCTTGAAGGAGACATACAAAGTATCTAAGTCTCCCAGTAAGGAGCCCTCTCTGGAAGTCTTGTAAGAACTGGTGAGTTGTTAAATTTTTAATATGATTGTTAGTTTTGCTTCTCTGCTGCTAAGATGTTGAGATACGTGATGACAGAAAATTGTTTACAGGGAATATTTACTTTAGTTGCACTGCTTCAAAGGAAGTCTGAAGGTTTCTATTTCTTTCCCTTCCTGGAATAGCTCAAGAGCAGCATGGTAAGAGTTAAGTGAATAAGTAGAAGAGCCAAGTCTTTGCTCTGGGAGGCAGAGTTTTAAATTCTCTTCTGTGGGACTAATCAAAGTTCGTACATTTTTTATCTGTAGTGTTACGTTAAAGAAAATATCTGTAAAACCACCTACAACAATTTATCTAATATGTTCTCATTTGCTCCTTTGCCCTGAAACAAGACTGTCTATAAGGAGAAGAAAGTAATTGCCAAATAGTTTGTCTTTGTGGATTAGAGTGGTAGTTTGAAAACACAAGCTTGGTATAAAGAATACTGGAGTTTAGAGGAAAGAATCCTAAAAGGAAATGAGCAAATGAAGTGGTGCATTTTGTGCTATAGTTTATACAAAAGAGAAATTAAATCAATTAACCTCATGTATGAAAACACTGGACCCACTGCTTCTTAGTTAGATACAACGTCTATGCCGGAGATGTCTTTGTCATCCAATGCATTCCCTGAAAGATTGGCATGATTTTAAGCTTTCAACTTACTGCTTTTCTAAAGGATAAATTTGAGAAGGAATTGACAGTTGTTTCACTCTTTTTCGTTTTAAATATACAGATTCAATATCTGTAGTGTTAATGTATCCTAAAGAGTGGAAATATGTATCCTAAAGAGTGGAAAAAGAACATATATGCCTACTTCTAGAGGGGCATACACATAGATCTCCGAGTTTATCCTCAGGACTATGCATGGAGTCACATGTTTCTTTCTGTTTTTTTTCTTTTTTTTGAGACGGAATCTTGACCTGTCTCCCAGGCTAGAGTGCAGTGGTGCAATCTCAGCTTACCACAACCTCCACCTCCCGGGTTCCAGCAATTCTCCTGCCTCAGCCTCCCAAGTAGCTGAGATTACAGGTGCGTGCCACTGTGCCTGGCTAATTTTTATGTGTGTGTATTTTTAGTAGAGATGGGGTTTTGCCATGTTGGCCAGGCTGGTCTCGAACTCCTGACCTCAAGTGATCTGTCTGCCTAGGCCTCCCAAAGTGTTGGGATTACATGCTTGAGCCACCGCACCTGGCTGAAGCCAAATGTTTCTTAACAGGTTATGTTGGTTTTAAGATGTGGTGTTTATTACTGCACTTTCTACAGTATGCTTGTGTATGTAAGATCATCTCTATAAAAGAACTAGGTTAACTGAAGAATGAGTATGTAGTTCAGAGATCAGTTACTGTTTTCTGAAAAATTATATTAATTACAGAAAATGAACATCCAAAAACAATTTAACTTTTGCAATGCATGCCGTACATAATCTAGTAATTATGAGCCAACCAAATTGATGACTTTTCTCCCAAAGAGAGATGCTAAGAAATCCCTTTGATCTCTTTCAAGTAAACTCTCTGTTATCTTACGAGCAATTATAATGAATTAAGATGTCCAGTTCTTGCTTACTTTACTTCTTATCAGAGTATCAACATATTTCATGTACACATCAGTTTTGTCTTCTGTGCCAACCCAAGCAGACTGAGTTGGAGGAATGTTAAAAATAGTTTTCACTGAAAATAATATTGAAAGTGTTGAAATTATTTTACAGAAAGTTTGCTCCATTTCATGTCATTTACTGTAGGTACTCTTTGTCTCCAGGAATGCATGATAATGCTTTACTGAATACCCTGTGAATTGGTGTCTATAGTGACATTACTATTTGCCAACTGAGAAATTGCCCCATATTCATTTCTAATGAGATTATCACATCACAGCTGATACCAGGAGATAATATAAAAGCTTTCAGTGCATGAAAAAAAAGATAACTCCTCTTTGCATTAGAAACCTAAATAGTAAATGTTGAGCGTCCCTTAAAAACTTGAATAAAACGAGCATTAAGAGTTTATGGCCAAAAGTCCTAAGCTATGTTTTCCAGACCAGGTTCTGTCACCATTGTTTTGTTTCCATCTTGTCTTCTCCTTAAAATTCCAGACTTGTTTGGAAATTAACCCCTGTCAAACTTGGCCACTAAGTCAACAAGCACTTCCCCAGTGCCCCAGGGTCACAGGTAACAGAGGATGTGGCAATGATGAAGCAGAAGTCCAGTCTCACCTCAGGTGTTTTCTATGAAAGAAAACAAGCAGTATAAATACTGCAAGTACCAATGTCAATGATAATTAAACGCTTACTGTGAGAAGGAAGTTCAGGGCAGAGACTTGGCACAGGGCTAATTAGGAGAAGCACCTTCAACTGTGAGGTCTGGGAGAAACCCCAGGGGGATGGAACAGAGCTGGCTTAGGGGCCCAGGTTCCTCTTGGTGGTTCCAAGACTGGGAGATGTTTAGTTTAGAGCTAGATATTGGGACGTTCTGTTTTACAATGAATTTGTCTGTCCAGCGTTTCCCCACGGAGGCACTGTTGGTCGGTGGGGCTGGGTGATTCCTTGCTGTAGGGGCTGTCCAGTGTATGGTAGGATGCAGCAACCCACAATATCTCCAGATGTTGCGAAATGTCTCCTGGTAGGTAAAATCCTCCTCCCAGATGACAATCTCTGGCCTGAAATAAGCATTTAAAATGTGTAAGACTGGCCAGGCGCAGTGGCTCATGCCTGTAATCCCAGCACTTTGGGAGTCTGAGGCAGGTGGATCACAAGGTCAGGAGTTCAAGACCAGCTGGGCCAACGTGGTGAAACCCCGTCTATACTAAAAATACAAAGAAATTAGCTTGGCGTGGTGGTGCGCACCTGTAATCTCAGCTACTCAGGAGGCTGAGGCAGGAGAATCGCTTGAACCCGGGAGGCAGAGGTTGAAGTGAGCCAAGATCGCACCACTGCACTCCAGCCTGGATGACAGACCAAGACTCCATCTCAGAAAAAAAAAAAAAAAAAAAAAAAAAGTGTAAGACAGAGCTTACTTAGAGCAGGGTTTGTCAACCTCGGCACTGCAGACATTTGGGGCTGGCTCACTCTGGTGGTGGCTGTCCTGTGCACCATGGGGTGCTGGGCATTATCCCTGGGCTCCACCCAGCAGATGCCAGCAGCACTTCCCACCCACTGCTAAGTTATAACATCCAAGCTTGTCTCCAGATATTACCAGATGTTTCTTGGGTGGCAAAACTGTCTCTTGTGTAGAATCACCAAATTGGAAACAGATAAGAACTGGCATCTGGGGTTACGGAATAGGTGTGGAGATCATCGTTTTGAGTCTGTTCTCAGCTCTTTTTCCAGCTGGCCAGGCAGCTCTGTGTTTTTGCTGGAGCTTGTCACAGCTGGTTTGACCTGGGTCATTGGGCAAGCATTCCCTGGGTCTTGACTTGTCACCTCTTCTGCCTATGAGGAAACTCTGGAGCTATCCACATCCAAGTGACTTGGCCAAGGTTCTGTTCAGCATAGGTGGCTTTTCCAGTACCTGACTTGTTAGCCCACAGGACTTTACCACTTCTTTTTAAATCTTGCCTTCAGAAATATAGGTTTGCAATCCTTTGTCCATAACCAAAAATAGAAAAGAAAAACATTGAAAACCTAGTTTTTCTAACATACTTGGCAGTGACACCAGCTCGAACCAACTAACATAAAACTAATAAAGTGAAAAGTCTTCATTCATCCCACAGATTGTGGGTATTCATTTTGTTTCACTGCAGAACTTTTTTTTTTTTTTTTTTTTTTTGAGATACGGTCTCATTCTGTCACCAGGATGAAGTGAAGTGGCTCGATCTCAGCTCACTGCAATCTCCGCCTCCTTGGTTCAAACAATTCTTCCACCTCAGCCTCCCCAGTAGCTGGGACTACAGGTGCCCGCCACCATGCTCAGCTAATTTTTTTGTGTTTTTTGGTAGAGACAGGGTTTTCATGTTGGCCAGGCTGGTCTTAAACTGCTGACCTCTGGTGATCTGCTTGCCTCGGCCTCCCAAAGTGCTGGGATTATAGGCGTCAGCTACTGCACCCAGCCTCACTGCAAAACTGTTAACATGGGTGACCACAGGCTGCTGTCCAAGACTTCGCTTGAGCTATTATATATGACATGAGATATTCACCATTTCCTTATAAAACCCAAAACATTCTGCATTCTGACACACACCTTTTCTCAAAAGTTTCTATCTCAAGACTATGGACCTGAGAATGTAATTGCAAGTGGAAAAGGGTTCATTCTTAACTTCTGGTGACCTTGACCACCCAATGGTGCTGTTGTTTTTTGGTTTGTGGTGTCATAATGTGCTTCCTTGTGTCCTCGGATGCAGCTTCCCTTATGTAAAACCTCCTTCCTTTTCTGTACTCTCTAAGCTTTAGAATAACCTGAGAACACTCAGGAACTGTAATGGAGCCAGAAAAGCTGTGCAGAATAGCTGTGTCATTTGGTTTTGGGCTTAGTTGTAAGTAGCTCCCAGCTGCCACTTCCCAGGGAATTACCTGAGATGCAAAGAACCATTTACACAAATCTGGGGGACAGAGTTACCAAACCTGGGGACTCCGTGGCTTGGGGCTATTAAACCAAAAGACATTTCTTCATTTTTGAAAGGCTAAATTCCATTAAAAAAAAAAAAGAAAAGAAAAGTCCGAGCATGGTGGCTCTCACACCTTTAATCCCAGCACTTCCAGAGGCTGAGGTGGGTGGATTGCTTGAGTCTAGGAGTTCAAGAGCAGCCTGGGCAACATGGCACCACCCCATATTTACAAAAAATACAAAAGAAAAAAAAAAACAGTCAGGTGTGGTGTCCCATGCCTATAGTCCCAGCTACCTGGGAGGCTGAGGTGGGAGGATAGCTTGAGCCTGACAGGTTGAGGCTGCAGTGAGCAGTGATTGTACCATTGCACTCCAGCCTGGGCAACAGAGCAAGACCCTCTCTCAACAACAAAAAATAAACAAACAAAAAAACAACCACCAAGTCCTTATTTGGTTTGTTAAAAAGAAAGAAAAATTGTTCTTTAGTGAGTATGGGTACATCTGGGACAGAGTTTCTCATCCTCTGCACACTAGATATTTGAGGCTGGATGATTCCCTTTTGTGGGATGGGCTATCCTATGCAGTGTGGGGTGTTTAGTGGCTTTGCTGGACTGTGATAACCAATATCTACCTCCCAGCTGTGGCAGCCAAAAATGACTCTAGACATTGTCCGACATTCCCTGGAATGCAGAATCACCCCTGGTTGAGAACCACTGGTCTAGAAAAAGCATTTTAAAAGGAGTAACAGCCCGAGCATGGTGGCTCACATCTGTAATCTCAGTGTGTTGGGAGGCCAAGGAGGGCGAGGAGATTGAGATCAGGAGTTTGAGGCCAGCTTGGACAACATAGCAAGACTCTGTTTCTACAAAAAGTAAAAAAATTAAAAATCAGCCAGGTGTGGTGGCTCACACCTGTAGTCCCAGCAACTCGGTAGGCTGAAGTAGGAGGATCCCTTGAGCCTAGGAGTTCAAGGTTGCCATGAGCTGTGATCACACCACTGCACTCCAGCTGGGTAACAGAGTGAGGTCCTGTCACTAAAAGTAAAATAAAATAATAATAAAATAAAAATAATAATGCAAAGCTTTGACTTAATCAGCATTCTCTGCCTTGATACTATTGACATTTGAGGCCAGATCATTCTCTGTTGTCAGGAACTGTTCTGCCCACGCTTAGTAGCATCTCTGGACTCTACTCACTGGATGACAATAGCAATGTCCATAAATTGTAACAACCAAAAGTATCTTCAGACATTGCCAAATGTTCCCCAGGAGGCAAATTGGGCCCTGGCAAGAACCGCTGGTCTAGGCTAGTGCTGTAGTCTACAGAGTCATATTACTTTAACTTTGTGTGGTGCCTCATATTTTACAGAAAGTATGAAAGTATTTTCTCTTTCTCTCTCTCTCTCTCTCTCTCCCTCTCTCTCTCTCTCTCTTTCTCTCTTTTTTTTTTTTTTAAATTGAGACAGGGTCTTGCTCTGTCATCTAGGCTGTAGTGCAGTGGCATGATTACGGCTCACTGCACCCTCAACCTCCCAGGCTCAATTGACCCGCCCACTTCAGCCTTCTAAGTGGCTAGGGCTACAGGTGCACACCACCACACCTGACTAATTTTTGTATTCTTTGTAGAATCGGGGTCTCACCATGTTGCCCAGGCTGGTCTTGAACTTCTGGGCTCAAGTGACCCACCTGCCTTAGCCTCCCAAAGTGCTGGGATTACAGGCATAAGCCATTGCGCCTTGCTGCATTATCTCATATTTTGCTTCATTTAATACTTTTCTCTTTCAGCCCTGTGAGGTATTTTTAAGTCCCATTTTTGTGGGTGGGAAAACTAACCTCAGCAATCTATACAGTGTGTCACAGAGTTTTGTTTGTACCCTACCATGTTGCCAGATATCACATGGATGACTCAAGGATCGGGATATGCAAAGCCATTTGTCTTAATTGGCAGACTGGATCATATAAAATAATTTACATGATACTAAATAGACACCACAGTCAGCTATATGAAATGGATTCCAGGAACTTCCAATTGCAAATTAGCTCATGTGACTGATGAATTACTTAATCTAGGAGGTTATAGCTGCAGGTGCCTAGAGCTTGCAGGTTGCATGACTCAGAAGGTTTTTAGTTGGACATAATGGTGACCCAGCACAACCTTGCTCCAACCTAGAAAGGGATTTTTCAGTTGCATATGTGGGAAGTTCACAGAATTAAAGAGAAAACCATGAACCAGGAACGGTTGTCTTCAAGACCGGCTGAAAATTCTTTGTAAGCCTGATTGACATGACCCATAGCTACTACCTATGGCTCCAGATGGAAGCCACCACTGTATCTGAAAACACTTGGTTTTACATTCTGTTGAAGTTTTATAGTGTTGGTACTATTTTATGTATATTTGGGATTAGATACTGTAGTCATTCTTTATCACTGCAGAGCAAATTACCACAAACTTAAAGACTTAGAACAAATACCCATTGAGGATCATACAATGACTGTGGGCCAGGAGTCTAGGCATAGCTTAGCAGGGTTCTCTGCTCAGAGTCTCACGAGGTTGCCATCAAGGTGCTGTCCAGGTGTTGGCTGTGTTCTCACTCAGAGCATTGGGTCCTCTTTCAAGCTCATTCAAGTTGTTGATAAAAAAATTTATTTATTTATTTATTTATTAAGAGACAGAGTCTTGCTCTGTCGCCCAGGCTGGTGTACAGTGGCAGGATCAAGGCTCACTGCAACCTCTGCCTCCTGGGTTCCAACGACTCTCCTGTCCCAGCCTCCCAAGTAGCTGGGACTACAGGTGCACCACCATGCCCAACTAATTTTTGTATTTTTAGTACAGAGGAGGTTTCGCCATGTTGACCAGGTTGGTCTCAAACTTGTGAGTGCCAGGGACTGGAAACCCAGAAGGTGATCTTAGAACTCTGCTTCCCACAAATGCCTTTGTGTGAGTGCACCTGGGAACTGAATTATAATGTAGGGAAAAATGTGTTCTGAGAACCAGATAACCTAATGGCAAACAGACGTCTGGGGGAAACAGATATGTAAGATTGACTTTGCTTGCCAGTCTTGACTCTAGTTAGCCAATGTGAATGTCATTGATTTATATTTGATGATAATAAAATCATGAAAAATCCCCTATATAATTGAATATTTTATTCTTGTCATGACAAAGTCTCCAGCAACGCATCACAGTAATTTTTTCCAGTTGCTCAGGAATGTGTCTAGGGACTGTGGCTCCTCTGAAAACAGGATCAGAGGGCATCCCTCATAATATGTGGGCAGGTTTCTGGGGATGGCTCATGCTTCCCTGCACAGAAGGTAATCCCATCAAAATTCTTCCTCTGTTGCTCTAGGTGATGGATGAGCTGTGCCCCTCCTTTCCCTGCACCCAGGCCTTGCAGTGGGATGTCATCTCTCAGTGATTGGGAATTCTTCCTCGAGCACCCTCAAGTCTCCTTTCTCTCTGTCCTTACCCAGGATGTTCCTTAAAAGAACAGCACAGATGCCTAGGTCTGGTGCCAGGCTGGCTTGGTTGAATTGCTTACCAACTGGGCAGTGAGGGTCCTTCCACTCACAGTAGGGTTTATTTGTCCACATTTCGTTTTGGGGATATCATATCATGCTAGTGATGTCAGAAGGCTTTACAGTATTAACAAAATAGCTTCAGCTTTGATCATCTCTTTTCTGAATTTTTTTATCGAGATGAAATTCTTATAAAATTAACCATTGTAAAATGTACAATTCTGAGATATTGAGTACATTCACCACATTAAACCACCATCTATCTGGTTCTACAACGTCTTTGTCACCACCGAAAGCAACCCTATACCCTTTAACAGTGATTCCACATTCCTCCCATCCCCCCACCCCTAGGAAACTATCAATCTGCTTTCTGTCTCTATGAATTTGCCTATTTTAGACACTTCGTAGAAGTAGAATTATACACCACGTGGCCAGATGAAAACAGGATCTCTGGGGGATCAGTGCTCTCCAAGAGGGATCTCTGACCTTTCTTTTCCCATCTGCCCTTTCTCTTCTCTCTTCCTTTACTGAGCATAGTGTTTAAGGTCCATCCATGTTGTAGCATGTATCAGAATTTCATTCCTTTTCATTGCTGAATAATATTCCATTATGTGGATATACCACATTCAGTTTATCCCTTTGTCTTTTACCTTTTGGCTATTGTGAATAATACTGCTATGAACATTGATGTACACATACCTGAGTTCCTGTTTTCGGTAGGATTTCTGGGTCATATGGTAATTCAATTTTTTAAGGAACCACCATACTGTTATCCACAGCAAGTTTTACTATCTCTTAGTTTTTAAAGTCCTCCCATTATAGATGATTCTCACATTTGATTGAACATCCCACAATTACAGTATCTCCTGCCAGAACTTGTGTTGAGGAGAAAATAGGTTTGGCTTAGGAAGGTGCAGTTAGCAAAGGCTCCCTTTACTTATCAACATTTCTGAGACTTGTTTGTTTGCCCTGCAGCCTGTTGGAAAAGGCAGTGTCAAAAGCAGCTCTGATCAAGTCTAGAAAAACTCATTATAACACATGGGTGGTGTGTTTGTTGATCGGGGGGCCAGGGGGTGGGTGTGGTTCCCAGAAATGGCACCACAGAGGGTGAGCTGACTTAGTGCTCAAGCATATAAGAGGCAGGCCTTGTAAACAGTGCAGAGAATGTGAATTTACAGAACATATGGGCTTTATTTCTCTGTTCCCGAGCAATTTAGTTCTGGGTCCTTTGAGGACACTGATTAAATGGTCATATAAAACTATCACAGATTATAGGGTCTTGTTGTAGAATAATTCAATCTGATGATTGTCACCACCCCAGAAGACAATAGGGCAATATTCCCATACTGCAGGTTCCAAGAAATATGATGAGACCTAGAAAAACGTGACTTCTTAAAAATATATACAGGCAGGAGGTAGGAATGGCGATTTACAGCAGTGGGAATGGAGGCTCTCACTGGAGTGAAGTGTTCCAGAACTGATGTGGGGTTGTGGGGGGTACAGGGGGTGTCGAACAATATGGTAATTTAATAAAAACAATTCAATTGTACAACTGGGTGAATTCGATGCAATGTAAAATGGATCTCAAAAAAAAAGCATGTTTTTCATCAAAATTATTATTTTGAGACAGGGTTTCACTCTGTCACCAGGCTGAATTGTAGTGGTGTGATCTCAGCTCACTGCAGCCTTAAAGTCCTGGGCTCAAGCAGTCCTCCCACCTTAGTCTCCCGAGTAGTTGAGATTACAGATGTGCCCCACCATGCCCATTTAATTTAAATTAAATTAAATTTTAAATTTAAATTTTTTTTAATTTAAAAAATTTTTAAAGTTTTTGTAGAAATGAGGTCTCACTATATTGCTCATGCTGGTCTCAACTCCTGGGCTCAAATGATCCTCCTGCTTCAGCCTCCCAAAGCACTGGGATTATACGTATGAGCCACTGTACCAGACCTACATTATTTTTAAAAAGAAAATGTCCTAGAGTTGCTGGGAATGTATGGAATTTCTTTAAGTATTTAACAAAGGCCTCCAACAGTCACTATATTGATTCCTCCAATGGATCTAATCAAACATGTAATTAGATGCCACATATATTCCACAGACACCATTGTACTGGGGGATGCTTCACTTCCTATTAATGGCTGGGCAGTCTCTGCCCATCCCCTGGTACAATGAGCCAGTCATGGGATATGCAGGGTCATATGATTGCAAGGTCATGAAATGACTCAGAGGCCTCCGCAAAACCAGGTCCAGAGGAACCCGCCAAATCCATCCTGGAGTGGCTACAGTTTGTCGCCACCTGTTGGTAGCTCTCTACTCAAAGCATAAAAATCTACAGGGGCAGTTCTGCCTCTTGGGGGCTGGCTCCCGGAATCCCGGCAGTAATTCCAAGACTCTCTGAGTTGGTGAGCTGAATCTGCTCCTCAGCCTCAACTTGGAGGTAGGGCCAAAAGAAAATAGGGTCTGTGGGGACTCAGCGTTTTCCAGGAGGGGTCTCTGACTTTTCCGTTGCCACCCGCCCTCTCTCAGCTCTCTAACCCCAGCTTCTCCCCGAAAATGTCAACCCCAGTCTTAGCCTGCCCTGGTCTTGGGACAGAAATGAACAGAGGATGGAACCAATGGCCAACCAGCTTCTGAATATTCAAATTCCAATTATTTGAGGAGCTGTTATCCTTGAGTTTACTGGACTAACTTATATCCAGTGGAAAGAGCCTCTCTTGCAATCCCACGTCCTCACCGTCAACAAACACAATTGCACCCAGCTGATAAATGATGCGATTTGGGATTTTATTAGCCATAATAGCATAGAAATGGCTGAGTGACTAATTGCGAATTATTTTCCAGCAAAAAGTACTCCTGGCGACTGCCCAGACATTAATAGGAAATGAAGCATCGCCCAGTACAATAGTGTCTGTGGAATATATGTGGCACTTGTATATTAGATTAGATCCATTGGAGGGATCAATATGGTGACTGTTAGAGGCCTTCTTTAAATAATTAAAGAAATTCCATGCATTCCCAGCTACTCTAGAACTATTTCTTTTCTTTAAATAATATTGATGAAAATCATGTTTACAAGTTTTTTGAGGTTTATTTTACATTGCATTTAATTCACCGAGTTGTACAATTCAGTGGTTTTTATTAAATTATCAAGTTGTGCAGTCATCACTATAAACGAGTTTGGGAATATTCTCATTACCCAAGTGAGATTGTTCAAGCCGACTGCTGTGAGTCCCTATCCCCACATCCCACCTGAGTCCCTATCCCCACATCCCACCTGAGTCCCTATCCCCACATCCCACCTGAAGACATTTTTAAGAAGTGACATTTTTTGGGGCCTCATCATATTTGTTTGAACGCAGGTCATGTGAACTTTGCCCTCTGGAATGTTGATGATCATCAGATTGGATCACTCTGCAGTGTGACCCTACAATCAGTAACTGTGTTATAGGACCATAGAAGCAGCATCCTTAAAGGACGTAGAATGAAATTGCTCAGGCATGGGGAAACAACACCCATGTGTTCTAGAAGTCCCCACACCCCTCACTGTTCGTGATGCCTGCCTGTTTTCCGCTTGAGCACTGTCAGCTCACCCCTCTTCTGCCATTTAGCCTGGCTTCTCTTCCCACTTCTAATTACAGTCATTTTCTACAAATCGCCTATGGAATTCATTCCTGTACTTAGCCCCTTAAGACTGATTTCTCTTATAGACAAGTCAACACCTGTCATTGCTTGTGTATCTTAGGCTGCTGTCATTTGGAGATGTGCATAATTATTTCAAAGACACAGCTAATAGAAAGAGTAAGGGAAATATACTGAATGTTGGCACATTACACAGTTGTACCAAAAAAAGAGCAAATCACAAAGCTTTAACTTAGACATGGAAGCATGTGGGGTATGATTGAGTAAGTATTTTTAAAAGAGAAAAGAAATCCAAAGCAGTATAATTTGGGAATATGCAATAAACCACCAGGTCTGGTTCAGGCAGTGAATAAAGAGTTCTTACCTACAAATAACAAAATTGGTAAGAGGCTTGATCTGTTGGTGATGTGGGACTTGACAGGTGGGATACCTGTTGGAAGTCTTGTGCAGCTAAAAGCTTAAAATCTGATCAGCTCTTTTCTTTTTTTCTCAGTCAGTGTTATTCACTTTATTTCATTTTATTCTGGGGCACATGTGTAGGATGTGCAGCTTTGTTACATAGGTAAACATGTGCCACGGTGGTTTGCTGCACAGATCAACCCATCACCAAGGTATTAAGCCCGGCATGCATTAGGTCCTTTTCCTGATGCTCTACCCCCCACCTATCCTCCCCACACAGGCCCCAGTGTGTGTTGTTTCCCTCCCTGTGTGCATGTGTTCTCATTGTTCAACTCCCACTTGTAAATGAGAACATGGGGTGTTTGGTTTTCTGTTCCTGTGTTAGTTTGCTGAAGATAATGGCTTCCACTTTCATCCATGTCCCTGCAAAGGACATGATCTCATTCTTTTTTGTGGCTGCATAGTATTCCATCCAGTATATGTACCACATTTTCTTTATCCAGTCTATCATTGATGGACATTTCGATTGATTCCATATCTTTACTATTGTGAATAATGCTGCAATGAACATACACGTGCATGTATCTTTATAATAGAGTGATTTATATTCCTTTGGGTATATACCCAATAATGGGATTGCTGGGTCAAATGGTATTTCTGGTTCTAAATTTTTGAGGAATCACCACACTGTCTTCCATAATGGTTGAACTGATTTACATTCCCACCAACAGTGTAAAAGTGTTCCTACTTCTCTGCAACCTTGCCAGCATCTGTTGTTTCTCAGCTTTTTAATAATTGCCATTCTGACTGGTGTGAGGTGGTATCTCATTGTGGTTTTGATTTGCATTTCTCTAATGATCAGTGATGTCGAGCTTTTTGTCATATGTTTCCTTGCCGCATGAATGTCTTCTTTTGAGGAGTGTCTGTTCATGTCCTTTGCTTACTCTTTAATGGGGTTGTGATCAACTCTTTTCTTTTTGAAAACTTTATCCTGCAGATCAAATATTGCTCTGAAGTGGACTGTAATGAACAAGGACAGATAGGTTGTTGAAGTGAGAGTGGTAGAATCTTTGGGAGAAAGTGGCCATACAGTTTTAGAATCTATAATGGTAAATGACCAACATAGTTTGGCATGTGCATTGGGGTTTGGGAAAACAGAGTTTAGCATTGTTCAGATAAAAATATAGGTATTATCTCCTGGCCAGGGACTCTGAGGAAGAAACAGCTCAAGTGCTAGGATGTACTCAAACATGAAATGTCTGCACATACAATCACAAAACCATAAAATATCCAACAGAGAAGGGAAAAAAAGAAGCATTGAAAGAAAGCAATGTGGCCCTATAGGGTTTCTCTTTAATGAACCTAGACTTTGAAAGAGAATATTTGAGAAGTTGAAGAAGGGCTAAAGGAATGGCTTACCTTTCTATATATGATGTTAAGAAGACCAAAATCCCAAAGGTACTGATAAGACTGATGAGTAAAAGACTCAACTTCATTCCCTCATTTGTAGGTCTACCCTGATTCAATCTCCTTGCCCTTTCACCAGACAGCATACCTGCTGCATCAAAACTAACCCATCACCCTTACCCTCCATTTAAACTGCATGCAACTTCTGAAACTGTAATAACAGACATTTACTCACCAAGAATTGGCAGGGGATGACATTTTGCCATATTTTGGGTTGAACTCTAAAGAGTGGTAATGAGGTTCTTTGAGACAATTGCATGGAAGTGCTCACCTGATTCATTCCAAAGTGCTGACTGACAGCCTCACCTGCATTTTGGGGATTCCTTGTCAGATTGATCTACTCATAAGGAGTAAGCCTCTTTTTGCATTCTTCAGCATCCCAAATTTATCCCTCGCCTGGAATCCCAAACATCACAGTTGCTCCTCTCACATTTAGTAGGAAATTTTGCTCTAAAACCTCTGAACAAACAAGCAAACAAACTAACTGACAGGCACCAAATGAGTGTCATCAGATCTGCCTCCCTAACTTGTTGTACTCAGTCCTTAGACAGGCCCTGATTGTAAGCTGCTGTGATGATTCCCCACTTGGCTTCACAAAGCCACCTTCCTTCTCAAAACGCTTGATCCCATCAGGTCCACATCCATGCCTTCATGTCTACTGACATCTAACTGGCATTGGCGTCTTCTGGAACTTCTTTTCCAAGATCAGAATTGATATTTTCATTGTCAAACCCAATCAATACCTTTGTGATGATTAACACTTCTGGTTATCCCCTTTGTTTCAGTATCCAGGGAGACAGCGTTCATATCATGAGTGATGGTGGGGACAATTCCAGAATCAGAAAACCTAGATCCAAATTCTGTCTTTTTCACATAGAATCTGAGCTTGTTAAAAAAAAAAAAAAAAAGCCAGATGCAGTGGTTCATGTCTGCAATCCCAGCACTTTGGGAGACTGAGGCAGAAGGATCACTTGAGCCCAGGAGTTTGAGACCAGCCTAGGAAATGTGGCAAAACCCTGTCTCTACAGAATTTTTTTAAAAATACAAAAATCAGCCAGACGTGGTGGTGCATGCCTGTAGTCCTACTTACTCTGGAGGTTGAAGTGGGAAGATAACCTGAGGCCAGAAGGTTGAGGCTGTAGTGAGCCATGATCATGCCACTGGACCCCAGCCTCGGTGACAGAGTGAAATCTGGTCTCAACAAAACAAAACAAAACAAAACAAAACCCCACCTCTGTACATGTCAGCTTCTCCACTCCACCTATAAAATGGGAAGGAACAAATGACATGATTACAAGTTATAGTATCTGCAGAGTGAAGATAACACCCAGCATATTGTTAGCCCTTAGTACACGATAATGGCAGTGACCTTGTTTGTTTCCTCCAGCGTGAGCTACAAGTATTTTCTAAACTCAATATGATCAAAATAAATTCTTTAGTGTCTCTTTTCTAGATTGACTGCACCTTCAGTACTTCCTCGCTCAATCAGTGGGGTCCTCCATTATCCAGTTCATGGGCTAGAACCATTTATTCTCCATGCTCTTATCCACTTAGTCATCTGTTTGTTTGGCTGAGTTTCCAAAATACCTCTTGAATTTACTTCCACTCTGTCTCCATGGTTACTGCCTTTCAGCCTCATCCTTAGGACTTTGACAATAATACACCATTTGGACATCTGAGCACCACCTCCCTTTTTGTGGTAAAAGTCTGTGATTTTCTTTCCATGTTCCTACCTTGCCTCTCTACTCACCCTCAGCTTCTGTGCTTACCTGGTTCCTTACTAGTCCCTTAGTTTATCTCCTTTCCATTCAGAATATTCTTTGAATGTGGGTTTTGTACTGGCACTTTGAAACAATTTCCATTGTTTTCCAATAACTCCCTGATCAGTCTAGCTCTAAAGTCACTCTTGGGTAATTTGGCCAATAATCCATGAATACCAAGATTTCACAGGATCACAGGGATAAAGGATTTGACAGCCAAGGGTGATATCCATGGTAATAGCCAATGAGAGGAATGCCTTTTGTGCAAAGTGGAAGAAAGTTGATTAGGAATGGGGTAGGCTTGGAAAACCAACCAATACTGAGATAGCTGGCATACTCCGGCAGCTGGGTTTTAGAGCAGAGCACACATGGATGTGGAAGATCTAGAAATTGATTTCCTTAGAGCATCCCAACCTTTTGCACCCCATCAGCATGTCTTTGTGTATCTTTACAAGTAGGTGTATTAGTCCATTCTCACACTGCTATGAAGAAATACCCAAGACTGGGTCATTTATAAAGAAAAGAAGTTTAATTGACTCATAGTTCCACATAACTGGGGAGGCCTCAGGAAACTTACGACCATGGCAGAAGGGGAAGCAACATGTCCTTCACATGACAGCAGGAGACAAAAGAATGAGAACCCAGTGAAGGAGGAAGCCCCTTATAAAACCATCGTATCTTGCAAGAACCTAATCGCTGACAAAAGAATAGCATGGGGAAACCACCCCCATGATTCAAGTACCTCCCACCAGGTTACTCCCACAACATGTGGGGTTTATGGGAACTACAATTCAAGATGAGATTTGGGTGGGGACACAGCTAAACCATATCAATAGGTGAGCCCCAGTTTGAAGACTAGTGGCTTAGATTATTGGATTTGGCTTGACACTGGTGTCGTTTTCTGCAAAACTCTGTTAGATCTACAGTCTACCCATTTTGCCTCTATGAAAATAATTTTCCTACAGCGTGTATCATTTTTCTTTAAAAACTTACCTCCTCATACTGGCAAAACTCTTGCTCCTGGCCCTCTGAGATAATCCAGGATCATCTCCACATCCCCAAACCCTTAACATAATCACATCTACAAACTCCCTTTTGCCATGGAAGGAAACATTCTCAGGATCAGAGTACTAGAATGTGGATATCTTTGGGGGCTGTGATTCTGTCTACCCAACTTGGCTTCCATTGATGTAGTTTGTAAAGATGGACCTTGATCAAAATCTTTTGTGGGCATATCACTTAGCCATTTATATGTTTAGGAGTTCATTAATAATATGTAGCATTGTTTGCGAAAATAAAATCATAGTTATATAAATAGTAGTGTTGATTTAATTCATAAGTAATGTGAAACATGAATTTTCTGTGTCATCACATGTCAATTTTATACAACATATAATTTTAATTTTTAAAAAATATATATTATATATATATATGTGCGTGTGTATATATTTTTTTAGGGGGGGGAGTTGGGACAGGGTGTCACTTTGTCACCCAGACTGTCATCCTCTCACTGGCTGTTACCATGGATATCACTCTGTCACCCAGGCATGATGTCAGTTCACTGCAACCTCCGCCTCCTGGGTTCAAGTGATTCTCATGCCTCAGCTTCCCAAGTAGGTAGAATTACAAGCACATGCTACCACACTCGAATAGTTTTTGTATTTTTTTGGTAGAGACAGGGTTTCACCATGTTGGCCAGGCTGGTCTCGAACTCCTGACCTCAAGTGATCCACCCACCTCGGCAAAGTGCTGGGATTACAGGTGTGAGCCACAATACCCGGCCTTAAATTTTTTTTTAAAGACAAGGTCTCACTCTGTTGCCCAGTCTGGAGTGCAGTGGCTCAATCATGGCTCACTGTAGCCTCAAACTCTTGGGCTCAAGTGATTCTTTCACTTCAGCCTCCCAAGTAGCTGGGACCATAGGCATGTGCCGCCATTTCTAGCTAATTTTTTGGAGAGACAGGGTCTCACTATGTTGGCTAGGCTGGTCTTGAACTCCTGGCAAGCAGTCCTTTCACCTTGGCCTCTCAAAGAGCTGAGATTACAAGTGTGAGTCACCATGCCCACAATAGAGATTTTTTTATTCTGATTGATATACTTGAGCCAGTTCAGGGATATCTGATGGATATAGAGAGAGACAAAGGTTTTGGTACAGTAAATTAATTAATTCTGTTAAGACAAAGCACATAAACAAATCAGAATGTTCTTCATCATAATCAGACATGTGCAAAAATTTAAAGTAAGTTTTGCGCTTTCTGTTGGTTGATCGATTGCTACCCGAGCTTCAGTGCTGAGATGCGCTATCTCTCTGTTCAATGATGCTGCCTTTTGGTGTTTGTTGAACAATTTTTCATCGAACCTAATTTGGAGAACATGATGTTTAGCTGTAGATACAATGAAGGGAATTTCAGCTCTTTCCGGCTTCATATACTCCCACTCCTGCTTCGTGGGCAGCAGGGGTATAGCCTGCGTCGGCTGAGTTCGTCCGTTTTCCCCTCACTGTTGCCTTTGATTTTGTCCTTTTTCTTAAGTTCCTCTCTCCATTCTGAAAACATTCTCAAGGGCTGAGCTCCTGCAAAATCCTTTCAATTCTGAATACCCTCAAGTAAAACATTATTCTTTCCTTTCCTAACCAACTTCTCATGAAAGTGGTTAACTAGCTTTCTCTAGTCCCTCTCATGAAAGTGATAATGGGCTCTCTCTGTCCTCTCTCTGTCCTTCTCAATCATGAAAGTGGTAACTGGCTTTATCTAGTCCTTCTCATGAAAATGATAACTAGCTTTCTCTAGCCCTTCTCCTGAAAATGATAACTAGCTTTCTCTAGTCCTTCTCATGAAAGTGATAATGGGCTCTCTCTGTCCTTCTCATGACAGTGATAACTGGCTATCTCTAGTCCTTCTCATGAAAGTGGTAAGTGGCTTTCTCTAGTCCTCATGAAAGTGGTAACTGGCTTTCTCTAGTCCTCATGAAAGTGGTAACTGGCTTTCTCTAGTCCTTCTCATGAAAGCGGTAACTAGCTTTCTCTAGTACTTCTCCTCTGGTTTCTTTCTTATTCATAGACTCTCCTGCATGGTACATGTATTCACACCCAAGTCTCTGATTTCAAAACCAACCAGCAATGGAACAGCAGGAAACATCAGTGTTCCCACTTGTCAAAAAGTCATTTCTTCACAGGCATCTGAGATTAGTCACCAATCTGCTGTCAATGAATGAGTGTATCTAAAAGATTCAAAATACTGATTCTAAGAACTCATAGAAACAACAGTACCATGGCGGTTACCAGAGGCAGAGGGTGCAGGTGGAAGAATGGGGAGATGTTGGTGAAAGGGTACAAAGTTCCAGTTAGACAGCAGAAATAAGTTCAGGAGATCCATTGTACAACATGGTGACTGTAGTTAATGGTAATGTATACTTGAAATTTGGTAAGGGAGCAGAGCTTTAATGTTCTTAATCACAAAAACTGAGAAGTATATAAGGTGATGGATATATTAATTGACTTGATATGATCATTCTACATTGTATGCATATAAAGAACAGTCTTCAGATTATAATTCCTAGGGAGTGTTCCTCATACTCTACAGCAGTGGTCCCCAACGTTTGGGAGCAGTTTTGTCAAAGACAAATTTTTCCCTGCACCTAGGGTGAGGGGGGATGGTTTTGGAATGATTCAAGTACATTACATTTATTGTGCACCTTATTTCTATTATTATTATATTATAATACATAATACAATAATTATACAACCCACCAAAATGTAGCTGAGCTTGTTTTCCTGCAACTAGACCATCCCATCTTGGGGTGATGGGAGACAGTGACAGATCATCAGGCATTAGATTCTCATAAGGAGCATCAACCTAGATCCTTTGCATGTGCAGTTCACAATAGAGTTCATGCTCCTATGAGAATCTAATGTGGCTACTAATCTGACAGGAGGCAGAGCTCAGGTGGTAATGCGAGTGATGGGGAGTGGCTGTAAATACAGGTGAAACTTCACTCGTTCGCCTGTTTGCCTGCTGCCCACCTCCTGCTGTGCAGCCAGTTCTTAACAGACCGTGGACCAGTACCAGTCTGTGGCCCTGGGGTTGGGGACACCTGCTCCACAGAGTCAGCATACAGGTGGAAACAGCCTTGACTCTCACATTCTCCAAAGCTCGCAGGCAAAAATTGGACATCGGCTGTCCTGAGGTTACTTCTGCCTGTAAAACTAGGTGTTAATTTAATGAATGTTACTGCAGTGGGGGGGAGTAGTAATCAACTATTAGGTAATTCATAAAAGTCATCAGTTGAGAGAGCTGACAAGCTCCATAAATTCCCCCAGCTACCCAAGATTAATAATTTTATACTGAAAGCAAGTAATTATGAATTTGCCTCTAAATCACTTTTTAAAAATCCAACTCAAAAGTTGACAAACTGTCTTCATAAGTCAGACACCACTTATCAGCCTGTTCACAGCATGGAAAACTCAGAGCTGCCTCTCCTTGATGGCATGCTTCTAAATGCAGTAACTCAGTCCTGCTGTCTTAAGGAAGGCAATGTTTAATGCCCATTAAGGGAACCCTTCTTGTTTTGGTAGGCAGGGCCGCTATGTCTGCTCACCAAAGAATATGGATGCTATTCGATGGTAAAGTGACAAACAAAGTAGTGCTTAACCACTTATGCTTTTAAAGTTCTGCACACATTTATGAATTCAATAAAGTGTCATTTTTCAATGGAATTGTTAGAACCCCAAATCTCAGTGTTACACAATATACCCGTGTAACAAACCTGCACATGTACCCACTTAATCTAAAATTTAAAAAGAAAAGAAAAGAAGAAACTATTGTTTTTTAGCCTATAAGGTTAAAAATACAAATACCAGTCTGTTGTCAGATCCTGGAGACATCAAATCAAACTCATTTGATGAAGCTGTCATTATGAACACATGGGTTAATAAAGGAAGTACAGGGCAAGACACATAAAGAGTGAAGAATAAGAGGTACTGTTTTAGAGCCTCCTGTGAAGGTAACTGTAAGGTGTCAGGAGAAACACCCTCAGAGCATCCGAAGTGACTCTGCAAAGGACCCCTGGAGTGTGCTGGTCCAGGGCTCACAGTGAACTGGCCTTTGGCCCATGAACCTGGGCATCCCCACCAGACACCTGGCACAGCCCACGTGCATGCCAACATCACCTAGAGGCAATGGGTTTCAGGTTGTTTACTGACCTAGCTCTGGCCTTGAAAACTTGGCAGCAGTTTCAGGAGTCTCCTGTTTGAGGCTGAGATGAAGCTTATTTGTTCTATGGGCTGATGCTGCAGGGATGCCTTTGAAAAACAAACAAACAAAAAACAATGATCAAGCTGGGTGTGGTGGCTTATGCCTATAATCCCAGCACTTTGGGAGGCTGAGATGGGTGGATCCCTTAAGCCCAGGAGTTGGAGACCAGCCTGGGCAATATGATGAAACAAAAAATATATATATACAAACCAGTGGCACACGCCTGTAGTCCCAGCTACTTGGGAAGCTAAGCTGGGAGGATTGATTGAGCCTGGTAGGCAGAGGTGGCAGCATGCTGAGATTGCATCACTGCACTCCAGCTTGGTCAACACAATGAGTCCCCCTGTCTCAAACAAACAAACAAAAAACCTCAAAACAACCAATGATTATTTTTGTCATACCTTCATTCTGTTTTCCAAGCATCCCCCGATATTGGCTTTTTCTGTCAATCATAGAGCAAGCACTTACTAATTCATCCCACAGTGGTTGCCAGAAAGAGTTAGGGTCTAGCTGAAGAGGAGGGAGGTTAAGCTATTGCACACGTGCATGCTGTAGGGGTGGGCTCAGTACTGATCCTGTGTCCTCACGTGTGGGGTGCTGGCTTCCTCTTGAGCCAGTTCTATTCCCCTGTCCTCAGCTCTGGCAGATACTTCTTATCATGGGGTGGCTATAACTTGCAGCAAGGCCTCCTGGATAGCTTTTGGGGCCGGGTACGTAACTACAAGCAGAAATGGATTCTAGCATTCCCACTGACCTTTCACCACTCTGGTCCTTGTGCCTGTAGTGTCTTTCATAAACACAACCTATTATTGGAGTGCTTGGTGGAATATTGGATAGGAAAGTGCTTTGAACAACAGTAAGTGCACATGGATTGTATAAGGTCCCTGGGGTTGATTTATGGGTGCTGCTTTGAGAAATGATCGAAATGAGGAAATTTATGACAATTCTCAGATATGACAAAAGACAGTGAGCTCCCAATCAGCCTTGCCTTCCCTTTCCCTACCTCTCTAGACTCTGCGGGGGCTGGTAATCTGGGGCCTCCATCAGTTCTTACAGAAGGGACCTTATATCAGTTCCTCCATCAGTTCTGCTTGCAATAAGCTGAATAGTCCCCCCAAAATCATGTGATTCCCACAACCTCAGAGTGTGACCTTTTCTGGAAATAGGGTTATGGCGGATGTAATTAGCAAAGTTAAGATGAGGTCATACTGGAGTAGGGTGGGCCCCCATCCAATATGACTGGTGTCCTTCTCAAAAAAGAAGACACTTGCAGAGGCATGATGTGAAGACACGCAGCACAAATGTCCTATTTCCACAGAGGCAGAGATTCGGGTGATAGATCTATGAGCCAAGGAGTGCCAGCAATCAAATAAATGCTTTGTATTTTGCTTGATTTTTTTTTTTTTACATTTACAGTTTTTATACAGGTTGATATTTATAAGATTTACTTTTGCACAGGTCTTCATGTCCAATTCTGTGTTAATCTTAAACCCTAAGACTATTCATAGTTCCCCAGGAGAAACCTTCAGAACTCATTGAACAGTTTAAGCAATAAATCTGCAAATGCTTAGTAAGACCTTCCTCTGTCTGCCGCTAGACACAACCTTGTGGACAATGGAAATAAAAAGAAGATGTGGCTTCCATTGGGAGAATTACACAGTGGATTTAGGGAGACAAGATGTAAATGCCCCCCACACTAAGACGCGAAAGGGCAAAATCACTTGCCCAAGATCACACAAGTAATGACTCACAGAACTAGAATTTGAGCCTCACTGTGCCTGATCTACAGCTAAGGTTTTTACTGTTTCCTGAGGCACACAGAGTTGGTTACAGTGGATATTAATCGCATCACCAATGTAATCTTGCAAATGAAGACATTTCCATTATGTAGAGCATAGGAATGAGAATAATCAAATGATTCCAAATGCCTTCCATTCTTTTTGAGATTTCAAATCACCAATTAGCTCTTTCAAAATTACAATACTGGCTTGGGGTGTGATGGCTCATGCCTAATCCCAGCACTTTGAGAGGCCAAGGTGTGTAGATCATCTTAGGTCAAGAGTTCGAGACCAGCCTGGCCAACATGGCGAAACCTCATCTCTACTAAAATTACAAAAATTAGCCATGTGTGGTGGTGGGCACCTGTAATCCCAGCTACTCAGGAGACTGAGGCAGGAGAATCACTTGAACCCAGGAGATGGAGGTTGCAATGAGCCGAGATCATGCCATTGCACTCCAGTCTGGGCGACTAAGCAGGACTCAAAAAAAAAAAAAAAAAAAAAAAATTGCAATACCCTTAGCGTAAATGGAAGACTAGCAATTCTCCCACCCTGAACAAGTCAAAAAGTAGCTTGAGCAACTATGCAAAACACAAATAAAATTCATTGGCCAGTCAGTTTGAAACTATCTCCAATGCGTAAGGAAGCAACAGAAGAAAATTCTGCAGTTGAAATTCTTCTCCTTTATTGGGTCAACATTATGTTTAGCTGATTTAGGGAATTAGATTCATCATAAATTCAAATCTGGTTCTATTTTAGGCATCAATGCCTTTTTTTTTTTTTTTTTTTTTGTGACGGAGTCTCGCTCTGTCGCCCAGGCTGGAGTGCAGTGGCGCAAACTTGGCTCATTGCAAGCTCTGCCTCCCAAGTTCACGCCATTCTCTTGCCTCAGCCTCCTGCATAGCTGGGACTACAGGCACCCGCCATCATGCTCGGCTAATTTTTTTTTTGTATTTTTTAGTAGAGACAAGGTTTCACCGTGTTAGCCAGGATGGTCTCGATCTCCTGACCTCGTGATCTGCCCGCCTCGGCCTCCCAAAGTGCTGGGATTACAGGCGTGAGCCACCGCGCCTGGCCAATGCCATTTTATAGTTAGGCTCAACTACCAAAAATTCTAGCATTTTCCATCATGGTCTTAAAATAAACCCAGACTCCCTGCAGCATTACTGAGTTTCCATCATGCAAAATGAAGAAATAATCGCCTGGAAATTTTCAAAAATCATTTTGCATTGCCAATTAAAAATTTACTCCTGCAAGACAGGGGGCTTCTGTAAATCAGGAATGTGAAGGATTTGGTCTGATAATTCCAGGTGTTCTTCATGTATAGAGTGACACTTTGACATCTGCTTTGATTAAATTCAGGGTATTTCCACAGTCTTGGGTGACACATGCTGAATATTGATACACATCCCAAGTATCTCACCTGAAGCCCTGAGAGCCAGGTGTTTTCTGGAATTCAGTTATGCATATTTTAGGAAGATAATATATGCCTTTACCGTACCTCCCAAGACACCCTCGGCAGGTGAAGGCAACTTTTAATAATCAAACACGTTAATATTTTTGCAGAAAAATGTATGACTATTCCTCCCGGTGGGATGCAGGAAGATCACAAGTGGTATAATATAGTGCATTTTGTAGTAATGCACTGGTAAATTAAATTGTGTGATGACAGAGCATCAATACCATGGGCACTTCCGATTTCTAAGTAAAACATGAGAGAGAGTCAATTCAGAATAAGTTAAATACCTTTACATATACTTGCAACATACATCTGTGACCTCTGGTTGCTTCGGTTTTTTGGCAAGAGGTTGCATCAGGGCTGTCATAGGTCTCTCACTGAGTCTCAGTTGGCCACATGTTGATGGCCAGAGAATAAGAATGATCAGGGAACTTATTCTCCAAGGATGAAATGGCAATGTGAAAAATGACCGTTTAGAAGACTTCTCCCATTGCCATCTGCCCTTTGAACCTGGCATTCTCTCAGAGCGTTTTTGCTAGTTGAATGAATTGTCTTACCCACTCATTCTCAAGGCCAACAATGAACAGATCACACATTCTAACCCTATCATCTAGGTCAGGATTTGCAAACATTTTCTGTATAGGACTGCATAGTTAATGTTTTCGGTCTTGTGGAGGATACAGTCAGCTCTGCAATTGTAGTTCAAAAGTAGATGTATAAAGGAATGGGCATGGTGTATTTCAATGAATCTTTATTTACAAATACAGGTAGTAGGCTGGGTTAGGCCCATGGCCATATTTAGGTGACCCCTGTTGCATGGCTTTTTTTTTCACTGTGGTTCACAATTCCATTATTATAGTTACTATTATTCTCATGCTTATGAGTATATGACAAACATAGAGTTAAAGAAAATGCGCATCTGCTCTTGATGGAATACAAAATTCCTTGGCCATGAGGTTATATTAAATACATTTCATATTGAGGAAAAGAGCAGTACCTGAAACATTTCATTTTTAATGAAGTCTGAAGGAGGGAGGACACTCCAGAAACTATATTATTTTATACTTTTTCTGTTAGCCCCGATTGTCTGCTACTGGTATGCTTGTTATTAGATTACTCAAAAAATGTTTCTCAGGAAATTCCTATTTACATGGTGATGAATAGGTACATTTCCATCATCGTGGATGTTGGCTTTTTCCAGTTGCTGACAACTTTACTTTGTGTTTGCCTTTGAGTGTTGACACAACAAAGAACTGTCAATCCAAGCTTACAGACCTGCCTCATGTTGGCTTTTGGTAGATGTTGTGAATGGCACAAGATTGGACAACAAGGTCTGCACATATTTGTGTCTTTCCACAAGATTGAACTTGTGACAATGTTTATTCAGTCATAAAAGCCACAAGAGCCAATTCTCCTTAGTGCTAAGTACTCCTTATTACTTCTTAGTACTTCCCATTCACTTGGTAGCCACAGCCAGGGACACACAGGCTCAAGCCAATTTACAACAGTCAATGTTGCATACCAAACATGGCAGTATACTTAATCAGTATATAAATGTTCTAGATTAAACATTCCACAACACACAAAGTAACATTTAACATCCACATAAAGGGGATAGGAAAAGGAGTTAATGAACCAGTCCACGAAGAGTGATGTGGACAAGGAGAGTGTCCCGGGCTGGTCTGGATGATCGCCCACGTCTTGTAAAGAAGAGGCCTTGATTTGGGCAGAGGGTTCAGTGGCAGGTGCATGGAGGTGACCACGAGTGACAGCAACACGGGGTCTAGTGCGGTGGTCATGTGGAACAGGTGAAGTCCTGCTCTTTTTTCCCCCTGAGTCCTCTGGTGAGGGGTGACAGTAAAGGGTTACAACCTCATCTGGTTGGGTGCAGTCTGTATTGATTGGGCGAACATCTGGTCCTATTGGGAGGATGCCTTCTGAAAAGCAAGATGGAATCTTCTCCTAAGATGGAGTCACTTACATCAAGAGTGCTCCTATACATTAGAGTTTCTCTAGGATTATAGCTTAGTAGCAAGGTGGGCTATTTGATCAGCAAGATGAGGCTGTTTGATCAGCATCATAAATATTTTCGGAAATAAACTGTTTTTTAAAAAATCAGATATCGTCTTAGGTCAAGTCATGGGAAACAGATTCTGAAGTGCTCAGTAGATTTTTTATGGGGAGTGTATTCTTGGGGTCAACACTTTCAGGGGAGTGAGGAAAGGAAATTGAGTCCAAGGGAGGAGTTGAGTAGCACAGCTGTTGCAACAAAGACCTCAGCTCATTTCAGAGGGAGCTCTGGAGCCAGGAAGGTCCCTCAGAGGTTTCCCACCTTGAGGCAAGGAGATGCTGTCCCCTTGGAAAAGGCAGTTCTCTTTGACCGAGGCCGATTTCCAGAGACAGACTTTGCTAAGTGTGTCAGCCATCAAAACTACCACCAGCAGCTGGGGGAGGAAGACTTGGGTCTTCCCTTGACATCTAAGTTCCTACCACAGCACCCACCAAGGACGTTCTCTGTGCAAATTCCTTGGCACCATATTCTATATCTTCCTCTTCAAAATATACTTTTTCACCCTGGATTACCATTTACCCTTGTAAATTCCTTCAGTCAATCTCTGGAATATTCACACTGGTTTTCAGTGTTTACTTCTACATGGAATGTTCTGGAAGCTTTCATGAGAAAGTAGGATAAATGACTCATCCTAGTTTGCCTGAGACTGTTCCTGTTTGAAAACTGGACCTCATCAGTCCTGGACACACTGGAATGTGGTTTACCCTATGGCAAACCAATCAGTCAAATTTCAACAACTAACCTTTCTACTTATTTCCTGTCTTCCTAAATATACTACAGTCAGTCTTCTTTAATAACTACACTGCCTGGGCTATGGCTAAGGACAAATGCATTCTCTTCTTCTTCTCACTGTTGAACATAGGATGCCTTTAACTCTTTTTGACATTTTCACAGTCAAAATTAAACCCGTGCCATTAAACCTGAAGTCACAACAAAGTAACACAATAGTAATGAACATCAGAAGCCGATAGACTGAGAAAAGACTGATGCCTCAAGTTGATTGAGTCTGGGTTTTGATGCTCAATACAACAAAATGGGCATTACAAAAATCATTTGGTTTTCAGGACTTTTTGTGTCTCAGAATTACGGACAATGGATGGCAAACTCCATTGCCATTCTTAGATCATTATCATTTTCAGTCTTGTACAACTGGAATTTCATTTGGAGGGGACATGCAAATGAGAAAAATGGTCAAGCAAATGACAGTTATGAGGATTATAGATAAACAGAGACTCAAGGGGATAAAGATGCATACTTATTATTTTTGAACACACAAATCAGAATGTAGGTTCCTCATAATAAAACAGGCTTAACCAATCTTCTTGCTCTGTGACTATAGTTTGGATTGTATATTTTATCAGAAGAGACTTATTTTCATATAACTTGTGATAGTAACAGAGGAATCACCATAATTACTAGGTGTGATTGTTTGAGTCAGCTGGGTACCATTTCCCTCCACTCCTAAAACCTATTTGCCTGTGCTTGTGGCCACACCCACTTTAATGAGCATTGGATGAGTGATCTAACACAGCATTCCTAAACCTTGGCACTATTGACACTTGGGAGAAGACCATGCTTTATTGATTGAGGGTGAGCACTGGGCTGTATAGTTCTTTGTGGTGGGGGCTGCCTTGTGCATTATAAGATATTTACCAGAATTCCTGCCCTCTGCCTATTGGATACCATTAGCATCCCCCAAATTGCAACAACCAATCCTGTTTCTACATATCATCTTCTGTTCCTGGTGGGGTAAAATTACTCCTGGGTGAGAATCCATCTAATACTAATTTAAAAAATGTCCTTGGAACGTGGACCTTTAGATTTTCCATTGTGCTGTTTCGTAGTAAGTATAGGCTCTTCATGGCAGTACCGCTGTGATAGGCATTGTGACTTAATCCCTTCAGATATGTTCTTTGTCTTCATTTCTCACTGGGGGGTTGGTAAACACTGAGTATCAAGTGTGGGTCAAAGAGCTTCCATGCTGATACCTTAAAATCTATTTTCTGTAAATAAAAGGCGGGGACAAAAAAAAAGGAAAATAATGACCTTTCTTACCTTGCAAGGAGAGACACCCAATTGTTCAAACCCACATCCATGCAATCTTAGTCTTGCCTGATGATGTCATGGTGAATGAGCAGGTGGGGAGACCCTGCCCAGTGGTTTTGTCATTCTTGCAGTGGGAGGTTAAGGATCAATGTTGACAGCACACTATTCCATTTCAACAAGAATCTAACATGAAAAGCCATGCTGGAAGATTGATTACAGTTTCAAATGCCATCTCTGGGGGAAAAAGTAACATTTCTAAGACTTTGATTGAACCTCAGAAATTGTTGCTAGAAGCCTAACTTCAATAAAGCAAAATCCACATTTACAAAAATCTATATGGAATAGTAATTTTTCTCTAATGTGATGTTCTCTTGTGATTTTTTTTTACCAAGTGGGATTATGCTTCATATTTCAAAGCATAAACAATAGATTTATACATTAATAAGTAGTTTACGGCATATACTAGATTTTTGGTCTAAATGTCAACAAGTTAAAGGAAAAGTCTTCAATAGGTTCAAAGCTATCTTCTTGGCTTTCTTCTGAGACCATTTTCTACTCATTTCTAGGACTTTGTATCAGAGGTCAAAAAATTGTTTCTGCAAAGGGTTAGATAGTAAATAAATATTTCCAGCTTTGAGGGACAAATAGTATCTGTCACAACTACTCAACTCTGATATTGTAGCACAAAAGCAGTAAGGGAGTGGAGGCAGCTGTGTTCTGATACACTTTGTATTACAGACACTGAAATTTGAGTCTTATATGCTTTTCACATATCCCAAAATAATATCCTTTTTTCAACCATTTAAGCATGTAAGCCTTCTATGAAAACAGGTATCAGGACAGATTTTTCTTGTGGGCCATTGTTTGTGCGAACCTAGCCCTATTCAGAAAATAGCTATTGAGTGTTTGCTATGGTGAACAAATGAGATGTGGTCTCTGCCTTCTTGATCCTTAGAGCTGTGGAAAGGACAGTTGTCACCTGAATAAATCAGGAAATAAATGAATCAATTATTATACAAGTAGTAATAATTGCTATCTGGGGGAAAAGAGGTGCTATGATAGTCAACAGTGGGGGAGCCTGCTTCATATAGGGTAGTGATGGAGGGCTTCCTTGCGGCAGCAGTGTAAGCTGAGACGTGAGGATGGGTAGGAGTTAGGCAGAGAGTGGGAAGAAGAAAAGTGGGGAGAGAAATCCTTAGACCAGCAGTCCCCAACCTTTTTGGCATGAGGGACCGTTTTTGTGGAAGACAGTTTTTCCATGGACAGTGGGGGATGGTTTTGGGATGATTCAAGTGTGTCACATTTATTGTGTACTTTATTTCTATTATTATTACATTGTAATATATAATGAAGTAATTCTACAGCTCACCATAATGTGGAATCAGTGAGAGACTTGAGCTTGTTTTCCTGCAACTAGACAGTCCCATCTGGCGGTGATGGGAGACAGTGACAGATCATCAGGCATTAGATTCTCCTGAGGAACACACAACCTAGATCCCTCACATGCGCAGTTCACAATAGGTTTTGTGCTCCTATGAGAATCTAATGCCCTGGCTGATCTGACAGGAGGTGGAGCTCAGACAGTAACGTGAGTGATGGAGAATGACTGTAAATAGAGATGAAGCTTAGCTCACCTGCCGTTTACTTCCTGCTGTGCAGTGTGATTCCTAAGAGGCCTGGGGGTTGGGAACCCCTGCTGTAGTAAAGAAAGAACTCATGAGGCTGGGCACAGTGGCTCACACGTATAATCCCAACACTTTGTCAGGCTGAGGCTCTGTTTAGCCCAAGAGTTTAAGACCAGCCTGGACAACATAGTGGAAACCTATCTCTACAAAAACTAGCCAGCTGTGGTGGTACACCTGTAGTCCTAGCTACTTGGGAAGCTGAGGTGGGAGGATTACTTTAGCCTGGGAAGTCAAGGCTGCAGCGAGCCATGATCACACTGCTGTCTGGGCAATAAAGTGAGACCCCGTCTCAAAACAAAACAAAACAAAACAAAAAGCAAAAACAAAGAAATAAAAGCGCTCATGTCATTTAATTATGTCAATATATAATTACCCAGCATGTGATAATAATCACATCTTTTGAATTAATTCACAGGAAGAACCCGATGCCCTTGGTTTGACTCTACTAAGAGCCCCTCAGTTGCTGAACCTGCACACAGTCATCTCAGTAAATTAAGATCTTCCTGAGGACAATGGCGCAAGATCATCTTCAGCTGTTCATAGCGTAAGTATGAGAGGTGCATGTGTTTGTATCTTCACCCTGATACTCACATGTTTGACTCACCCGGACTGTGTGGTCTAAGTCAAATAGTGGTATGCAGTGACCTTCATAATGGTGTTCGGGGCATTCTGATATTGCAGGGATGACATGCACATGGTGCTATTGCAGCTATGTTTCATTCAGAAAGAACTTTCCATCAAAAGGTCAAAGGGGAGCATCTGTGGGGCAAATATATTTTTATAGAGAAAGACTGTGCTGGGCCAATGGGGGCAGCGTGCATAATTTGATGAGCATAAGCAAGTGGCCTGTTATGTGGCAAGTCTAGAGGAATATAGGGATGGGGGCTTACAAATTATTTAATGCATCCCCTGGACCCTTGAGTTGGCTCTAGTTCAATCAGCAAAGGTACAGAAACATGGCACAGTGGAAAGGCTCGCAGTATACCTGTTCTTAGCTGATCAGCTGCAGCAATACCTGAGGGACAGAACGGGGTCCCTCCCCTCAGGAAGAGCTTCTCCGCCTGGTGGAGGCGAGGGCTGAGGGCATACCCAGGTCTCTCCCTGCAGGAAGTTCTTTTTCCCATGGTAGAGCTGAAGGTTGAGGGCATACTCAGGTCCCTCCCTGCAGGAGGAGCTCCTTCCACTGATGGAGTTGAGGGTTGAGGGCATACCCAGGTCCCTCCCTGCAGGAGGAGCTCTTTCCCCTGGTGGAGGTGAGGGCATACGCAGGTCCCTCCCTGCAGGAGGAGCTCCTCCCCCTGGTGGAGGTGAGGCCTGAGAGGCAGAGCATGGTCCCTCCCTGCAGGAAGAGCTCTTTTCACTGGTGGGAGGTGAGTGTGCAGGGTGAAAGTCTTTAGGGTGGATGAGGGAAACATAGTTTTAAAAGCCCCTGCGGGGAAGAATCCCTGTTATTTCACATCTGTTCTTGGACATGTCTGTACCACTATGGCACTATGCTATCAGAACACCAGGGGGCACAATATTTGGCCATTCAGAGCATTCATGGTCCCCCACAGCAGCTGACTCAAAGAAATGGGCAGAAAGATGCTTTCGGAGGAGATATTTGGTTCAAATCAGTGTGAAAAGACTCCCAAACTCAGAGACCCTGGGGCTGGGGATTCCATCCCATCCCAAGCTGGCAGTGTGTTCCCAGGAGAATATTTCACCTCTGCATGCCTTAGTTTCCTCCTTTGTAAAAAGTGACTTAAAGACGCTGGGCCTGGTGGCTCAGGCCTGTAATCTCAGCACTTTCGTAGGCTGAGGCGGGCGGATCACCTGAGGTCAGGAGTTTGGGACCAGTCTGGCCAACATGGTGAAACCCCGTTCCTACTAAAAATACAAAAATTAGCCCAGCGTCGTGCCATGCATCTGTAGTCCCAGCTACTTGGGAGGCTGAGGCAGGAGAATCCCTTGAACCTGGGAGGCTGGGGTTGCAGTGAGCTGAGATCGCGCCACTGCACTCCAGCCTGGGCTATGGAGCAACACTCCGTCTCAAAAAGAAAAAAAAAAAAAGGAGGGGTACGGGGGATGAGCGGCAGTTTCATACGGTGCTTATAAAAGGTAAGAGACGGCCCCTGTTTTGGGAAAATGTGGTGAAAACCTGGATAATCCTGCCAGCCAGGGCGATGGGAGCTGAAAGCGGGCTTGCAGGGTGATTTAATGATTTTCAACAGGCAGTTTCAGGGGTTATGGATGGTAGTAGTTATGTGTCAGGGTAGACTTTGCCCTTCAGGGAGAATTTGGTAAAGTCTGGAGACATTTTTGGTCGTGAGAATTTTGAAGTGGGGCGCATGTAGTGGGTGGAGGCCAGGTGTGCCGCTAACCATCCCACAGTGCACCCCCAGTTCCTCACAAATCTGAAGTGTCGTGCTGAGGGTGACAAACCCTGCTCACCGCAACAAGAGGATTTAACTTAATCTTCTCTTTCTTCCTAGAATAGTCAATGGTCTTTTACTTTGAGGGATATGAGTCAGAATAAGAATTAAAGAGAACAAAAGGACAATGACCTTTTAGGATTTTTCTTTCTATTAAATTTAAACCCCGTAACAGAGGATTCTCCGTCTGAAAGCAACATCCGTGGAGGCTTAAAGCCTCAGCTTACATTCATTCCTAACACTGAGCAGCTTCATAGATTCATTTTCCATTATGATTTCTGTAATTTGTTCTTTAAAAGGATTGTGTGCTCCTTTTTTCTGTTTCAGAAACAAGGGCGTTTTAAAGAATAATTTGTTTTCTAAAGTCATTGATAATACATGGGCTGGCATGAATTTGTGACCTCGCTTTCAAAGTCTTTAGCACTGGCTAAGTAGGGTTTTTTGTTTTGTTTTGTTTTGTTTTTTTATTCCTCTGGAAACTGTACATTTTGCAGGGAAATACTTTAAGTACCTTTTTTTTTTTTTTTTTTTTTGGTCATTTTAGTCTACAGGAGAGATTGACATTCTCTAGACCCAGCTAGAAGGGCTCTGAAAAAAAAATGACAGATGCAGTAGCTAATTAAAACTATGCAGCTGAAAGGGTTCATGATTAATTCATGATAAACTAATACAGCATTCATTATCCTTTCTTAATGTTCTGAGATAAAGTGGGAGTGTTGCAGTGGGGGTTGAAATATTTGTTCTAAATATCTAATAACAGTGTCCATTCTATCTTACTAGCATAAAGCCACCCTCATAGAGATATTTTAATGTGCTTCACAATTCAGAATTTAGGGTTCTTACATACAGAGTATTAAACTCTCTCCCTCCCCTAAATGGATGAAGACTTTGGAGATTGTCAGGAAAACACTTACATTGTCTGTAGTTTTCCTGATTTGTTCCCCTCCAAGGAAAAGGTTTAGTAATGGGAAAACATAATTTTTTTTTTTTTCTTTTTGAGACAGACTCTCACTCCGTCACCCAGTCTGGAGTGCAGTGGAGTGATCTCGGCTCACTGCAACCTCCGCCTTCTGGGTTCAAGCAATTCTTCTGCCTCAGCCTCCTGAGTAACTGGGATTACAGGCAAGCGCTACCATGCCCAGCTAATTTTTGTATTTTTAGTAGAGATGGGGTTTCACCATATTGGCCAGGCTGGTCTCGAACTCCTGACCTCGTGTGGAGGCTGGAATTTTTCAGGATAGTTTGACAGGCAAGAGGCTAGAGAATGGGAAAGGCTGATTGGTACCATCCGCGAAGAAATCACAGAGGTATCAAAACTGTCTTTGTGCGCCAAGTCGGTTCCTGCATGGGGGTCAGTGGTCCGGGTGACATCACTTGTTCCACCAGAATGCAAAATCTGAAAAATATTTTACATACCAGGCTTAGGTTTTACAATAGTGGTGTTGTCTATAGGGGCAATTCGGGAAGTTACACATCTTGTGACCACCAGCTCCATGACTCCTGAGCAGTAAGCAGGTTAGGAAGCAATGACTAGTTATCATGCAACTATGTGTAGGTCTTAGCAGAATGCAGGTCTCTCCCATAAGTGTAACCTTGGGACCATTCATTGGTTTTACAAAGGTGGTTTTGGTCCCCAAACAAGGAGGGGTAGTTTTGGGAAGGGACTGTTGTCATCGTTGCTTTAATGTTAAACTGTAAACTAAAATCCTCCCATAGTTGGTTTGACCTACCCAGAAATGAGCAAGGGAAGTTAGCTTGTGACATTACAAGCAAGATGGAACCAGTTATGTTAGATTTCTCTCACTGTTATAATTTTTGCAAAGGCATTTTCAAATTCCTGTTGCTTTGTTACGTGATACAGTCATACATCACTGGATGACGGGGATACGTTCTGAGAAATGCACTGATGGGTGATTGTGTCACTGCGTGAACATAATAGAGTGTACTCACACAAACCTACTATACACGCAGGCTGTATGGTATGGCCTATTGCTCCTACACTAAAAACCTGGGCAGCATGTGACCGACCGTACTGAATACTGCAGGCAGTTGTAACGCAATGGTAATTATTTGTGTATCTAAACATAGAAGGTACTGTAAAAATATGGAATTATAATCTTATAGGACTACCATTGTATATATGATTCATCGTTACCCAAAACATCATTATGTAGTACATGACTATATTTATAAAATAAGTGTGGAAGTCGCAATGTTTCTTTTGCATGTTGCTTCTTTATGTAGTATTCAGCACGTGGGAGATTTTTGTCAAGAAGTGCATTTAGAACTTGTCTTTGGTAATACCTGTACCACCCTCCAAACTGCTCAACTTCTACTTTTACCCAAGACAGGGTACACATGACGATCACTACTGAATACAATCTCTAGAGTTGTGTCAGGGTTTATAGACATAGTGGTGGATTTCACACTTCCCATTCTGTGTTTGTCTCTGCACGGTTTGCAGAATCAGGATTAACACAGGTGCTGTGGCTCTGTGGACCTGTGAATTAGTGCAAGAGCAACAAAGCCTGTCTCGCTTTTTCTCGGCAAGTACACCCTGGCTGCAGAATTGAGAATAACTTTGTTATATGTTTTAAAACATAGTGTGTAGAAGTGCCTAAGGAAGAAAACATTGCATTTATAAGAAGACATCTTACAAACACTCCAGCCAAACACTTAATTTGCTATCTTTACATCCGTTCTAGTGAAAGCACTTAGAAGGCTTGACTTTATGTGCGGTGCTTGGCAAACTGCTCCCGTTGGAACCCTCAGGGTTCCTCAGGCTGCTCCTGGGAGCTTCTTCAGCCCTGGGGGAAATGGTCAGAGATTTAATTCCACTCACTTCTGTAAGAACAACACTGATTTTCATCTCTATTAGACATTCTTATGGACAGAAGTTCCTGTTACTAAAAACAATGACAACCATTGCTTTCTCTACCTGTTCTGTTTTATAACAGAAGGCAACACTGAAGCTGAAAGATATTGAGGTGTTTACCTAAAGACTAGATAAGGTCTGTGGATAACCTCTCCTGTATCTTAGGCATGATTTCTTTAGCTTAATTATTGCATAGCGAAGGAAAAAGTAATTTTTCCTCTACCCTTTCTGAGTTCTTATCTAGGACAGACCCTTGTAACAAAAGGCAGATAAACAAGAGAAAACAGAAGTTTATTCACATGGATACCACCTGTATATCTGGGCAATATCCAAGGAATATTGAGTACATCTCAAAGAAGTGGAAGAGAGAAAGGTGTGGGAAGGGACAGTTATGGAGAAATAACCAGGAAGGGTATGGTAAACCAGGGTAAGTTTGGCTATGCAGATTTCAGTTGGTGCCTTCTCCAACCTTAAGAGTTTTTAGTGATTCAGCCTTCCTTCTCTTCCAGTATCATGAAGGAGAAACCCTTACAAATGCAGATTTCTTTTACAGATGTAAATCTCTCTTAGAAAACAGTAACTTCTACTCTGTTTTAAGAGCTTCTCCTGTGTCTGCAGTTACTCAAAATAATTCTTATGCCAAAGAGGCATATTGTGGGGTGATGTATTCTTGTCCTTTTTTAGTGTACTGATGTAAAAAAAAAAATGTGATATATGCATATGTATGTATACAACTCTCTCTCCACTGTCTTCTACACTGTCTAGCCATGGGATCCACACCACCACCACTACAACTACCAGTGACCACCACAACAAAGAGATGCATGGATTTTAGTGGAAGAAATTATTTTTACTCAAAGATATTTAATGCAAACAATCTGAGCCGTCTTTCATTTGTTTCTTAGCTGTCTCTTCACGTGTACCTGTGTCTCTATCTGTACTTTGGACACCTTGGGCTGAGTCATCTTCATCTCTTAGGTGTGCAACACTCTGGCCTCCTGGTAATCTGCCTGCATCCATCAAGGTCTCCCTCACCACCAGCAGTCAGAGACACCTTCTCAAAACCCAGACCTAACCCTGCCACTGGCCCTATTGGAATGCTTTGATGGCTTCCCATTGGAAGGAAGGTGGAATTTCAGAACCAGGCCTGGGTGGGTCTCCATTGTCTGCCTCCTACCTTTCTTCCTACTCTCAGGTCCTCCCTGCATCTGCCTCCCCCTGGCTTTCTTTTTCCCCATCAGGCAACTTGTCTTAAAACCTGTCCTACTACCCAGGCTGTCTTCCCCTCAGGGCCACCTCCCCAGCCAACTCCTCCTTCCAGTAGGCTTCCTTCCTCTCTTTGGCTAAGTAATGCCCACTCCATGCTCCAGGCACTCTTGTTGCATTTGCAGTTTCATACTATTTCCTGTATGATTATTTGTCCAATATTGATTATTTGAATAAGATCTGACTTTGCAAATACATTGCAAAGCTCTATGAAGGCAAGACCATGCAGTGCATCCTACTGTTACAGGAAAGGGGTCCCGAGCCAGACCCCAAGACAGGGTTCCTGGATCTTGTGCAAGAAAGAATTCAGGGTGAGTCCACAGTACAAAGTTTGTTAAGAAAGTAAAGTGGTGAAAGTACAGCTACTCCATAGACAGAGTAGGGCGTTCCCTAAGGTAAGAGGAGAAAGCATCCACTCTAGGTACAGTACTTATTTATATATAGGATAAAAAATGATCATGGGGTGATGTGCTCTGCTACAAGGGTTTGTGATAAAGGATTAATTTTCTTAATTGCTATATTTTACAAGAATCGATATTATTAAATTTAAAGCAAAATTAGGAATGCCTCTGTTCTCAAGATATCAGGGTGTTAGGACACTCCCAATTCTGAGTCTGTTTACTAAACATTATTAATCTGTTCCCTTAACCATAAGCATCTAGAGGCTAGGAACACCTAACTTTCTGGGAGTGCAGCCCAGCAAGTTCCAGCCTCATTTTCCTAGCCCTCACTCAAGATGGAGTCGCTCTGGTTCAAACCCCTCTAACACTATTGTATCCCTACAATGCACAGCGTGCCTTAGTAGATGTTTAGTAAATAACTGCTGAATACATGGATGAAAAAAAATGGTTGCAATGCCATATTAATACAATACTGATAAAAATTATATACATTTGGATTTCAGTCACATAGGCAAAAAACAACTTTCTGATATGATTTAGCCAATAACTGACACCAATATAAAAAATGGTCTGTAACCCCCCAATGGATTCTCCTTGCACAGGTAGAGCTTGTTTATCAAGACAGAAATAGAGAAAGAATTGAATGCACACAGAGCCAGTTAAATGGAAGACCAGAGTTTTATTACTAAAATCACTCTCTCTATACATTTGGAGACAGAGTTTTTTTTTTTAAGGCAGGTAGGGGGTTAGGAAGTGGGGAATGCTGATTGGTCGGGTTGGAGATGAAATAATAGGGGCCCAAAGTGGGTTCTTCTTGCTGTCTTCTGTGCCTGGGTTAGATTACAGAACTGGTTGAGGCAGATTCCTGATCTGCATGGCACCAGCTGGTGCATCAGATCACAGGGTCTAAAACGCATCTTGAACTCCAATCTTAGGCATTCCAGTAGTGACCGTATCCCTAGGACTATCTGGGGAGGTTGAGAATCTTGTGGCCTCTGACTGCAGGACCTCTGAGCCATACTTTCTAAACCTGTGGCAAATGTGTTGTCCTACAGAGGTGATGTGGTCCCCAGGCAAGAATGGGATTTGTTTCCAGAAAAGGCTGTTACCATTTTTGTTTCCACGTTAACACTGTAAATTCCTCCTATAGTTAGCTCAGTCTGTGTTCAGGAATGAACCAGAGCAGTCTGCAGGTTAAAGGCAAAAAGGAGTTGGTTAGGTCACATCTCTTTCACTGTCGCAATTTTCTCACTGTTTTTGCAAAGGCAGTCTCAGATCTTTAACCCTGTCTGGGGTTTCACAAACTTTAGCCTTGTTCTATTGAGTTTATATCCTCAAATAGGGTAAAGCCTAATACCTGTTAAAAGATTTTCTCCAGTTAATCTACCCAAGATTCCAGAGGAAGCAAAAACGTCTGCTGCCTGGCAGCAAGTTTTTTTTTTTTCTTTATAGAGTTTTAAATTAAGGCCCATGAATTTCCTGCCATATTTTCCTGTCTGTGCTTCAGCTACCTTACTGACAATCACTTAATAAGTATAGCGGTTCCTTAGTTTATACTGCATGTGAGATAGCTTGCTTATGAGAATAATTTTTTCTATATAAAATTCTTATTAAATCCTCCATTTTAGGAGTGAGTTCTATAGAAAGTTCTGTGGAAATTCTCTATTTTAGGAGCGAGCCTGCAATACAGTTTTCAAATACAATATTATATTTGAAGTCAATCAGGAAGTGATCCATCTATACTACAACTTCTCATCATGTTTCAATATACAATGTTGGAAGAGAGTAATGAAGTGTCCAAAATTAGATTGATTTTATAATTTAGGGGCACAGCCTTCTAATTTTACAATAATAATCAGTTGACAGAGAATGGTTAGTATAATACTTGTGTTAATCAATCCTACTTTCTATCTCTATTTTATTAAAATCAATTCCAAATGTTATGGCATAGTAGAAATTTACCATTTATGATAATAAATAGTGTTTTCACAGTTTCCCCTTCTCTTAACATAAAACTTAGGTTCTTGCTTAGACTTCTAAATTTTTATGACTGTTTTAGTTTCTGGGAGTCCTTAGGGATTTTGCAGTTTCTTTCCAGAGCCTGAGGGGCTTTGCTGTATGTTTGTGTAATATTTCACACCTGATGAATGGAGAGCCAGTTGATATTAGTCATCTGTCAACTTTATCTCAAGATTCCAGTATTCAGAGTGAGGGTTGATTAAGTGCATAGCCAATGTAATATACGTTTACAATAATGAATCAAATGTCAATAATGAATCAAATGTCATTTCCTTGCTTATGTTCTTTGCTTTTTAAAATAAGGCCCAGACCAGTTATTCTGAGATCCAAACTTCGACTCTTACATAAATTTGTCTTTAAGGACATTTTTCTTTGCTAGAAAAAAAAAAAAAAAAAAAATTACCTAATAAAATCCTTAGCTTTGGAGACATCACCATACAAATGTAAAAGATAAGTGTGTGAAGCACATTTAATAACACTGAACCTAATAATGATAACTCAAACTCATTTTGATTTCCTATCTATAAACCACACGTTTGAAGTATTAGAAAATTTTGTGAACTTTTTTTTTTTTAAATAATACTGTTGTGTACTTTATTTCAAATATTATCCTAGGTCCTCTTGTATGAGAATATCTAGAATCAGTTTAGTCTTTAATTCCTGGTTTTCTTCTTACTCCTTTGAAAAATATTATTTAAGTAATGTTTTTTGTTTTTTACTGCTAACTCCCCAAATTTGTTATAAGTAATATTTTTGTTATTTTCTTTCATCGCATGTGGGAAGATTCAATAACTATGATGTAATTCATTTAAGAAAAATTTTTGTCATACATGTCAGAAATTTTGAAATCCCATATAGTAACTCTAGACTCTCAAATTTCAAATCATATTACGACATCTCTGATGGAAAAACATGCTTCAGCTTTCTCTGCCTCCAACATGTAATTGATAAGCTCATGTTCTCATTTTGAGAGGTAGAACTAGTGAAATGGGGCCAAGCAAATGCTAAAAACAATAAAATGAGCTCTCTTGCTGTCTTTGGATGTTTCTTGGACCAAGCATGAAAAAGATGGATGATACGGAAAGGGAGGAGGGGAGATGATTTTTCGTTTGTGTATTCAGTGACGGGAAGGAGATGCCAAGGACAAAAACAGATGCCCCAGTGCCACAGTGAACATATTTCCTTAGCTCTGAGTTTGTTAGTGGGGGGTTCTGTGGATTCACACCAAGAACTGCAGTCCAAGCAAATTTTGTGTCTCATCTGACACATTTCTCCAAAGCTTAGCCCTTCTCAAACTCTCCTATTTCAACCACTTTGCCCCGTTTCCCCTGTTCACCTGCAAGCCACACATGACCCTCAGCACATATGACAAGAGCTGTCCTGCCACATGTAGTTTGCTTTGCTACCCATTGTTTAAATGAAGCTATATATAAAACCCTAAACTGACTAGATGGGTGGATGGATGGATGGATGGATGGATGGATGGATGGATGGATGGATTATATACAGACAGGCAGATATGTAGATAAATGATAGATCAATGGATGATAGATAGATAGACAAGCAAACAGCTATACAGATAGATGATGGATGGATGGGTAGGTAGATGGATGGATAGATAGATGGATGCATGGATGATAGATTATATAGATAGATGATGGATGATAGGCAGACAGATATGTAGATAGATGATAGATAGGTGGATGGATGGACAGATAAATAGATGGATATATAGATATATACATATCTAGGTTGATATATAGATTGATGCCAGATAGATGGATGGATGGATAGATAGATAGCAGTTTCCATTTCTGTACTTTTACGGTTTCCATGTTGAGAATGTTCTCAAAGGGACATGTTTGTGGTTAAATTTTCTGAATCAACAACAAAGATCACTCCTTCAAGAATGCTCTCTCAACATAAAAACCCAAACCAATTTTGTGTTTTTATAGCCTCTCTTTTCTCACACCCTTACTTAACTTATTTATTTTTTTTTGGCCAGAGTTGTGGCTTTATGAATCAGTATTAGAGCCATTATTATTATAGAGAAGGGTCAGCGGGCCCTCTACCTACTGAATGGAGATTTCATTTCCATCCTGTCTCCTTTCTGCTTGTGCTGTGGGAGGGATGTTCTTTCATCACATCCTTTTCGCTCTTCAAAGGCGTTCTTCTCAACAGTAATCCACTCACAAGTTGTTATTGCTTCATGGTTTGTGTAGATGTGGGAGATCCGCTCTGCTTTAGGGAACTGCGCCAGAGGTTTCATGCATTTGTCTTTGATCACTGATCTAGAGACTTCCAGCTATTTGGGTTTCAGGGATATAAGAACAGAGAAGCCTTTAGAGAGTCCAGACCTGAGCCCTCCTCAGAAGAAGGACTTGTCTATGTTTGTTGCTAGGATGGACCCCTGACAACATGGCCACCTGTTCTGTTTTCTAATCCACGATGCTCGTAATGGTTAATTTTAGGTGTCAGCTTGACTGGGTAAAGGAAGACCTAGAGAGCTGCTGAAGCATTACTTTTGGATGTGTCTGTGAGGGTGTTTCCAGAGGAGACTGGTGTGGCCAGCTGCAGAAATCAGGGCTGTCATTGTCACGAGTATTTTCTCCCTATTTTGTTAAGAATACATCTGTGTGTATATATAAATATATTTAGTATCAAGATAAAACATAAATAAATACATGTATTTAGCAAATATCTTTGTTTTCATTCCTCTCTTATTCCTTTATTATATAACATAAGGTATATTGGCTTTATATAAGTATATGATATGATGGTTTGTGTTTTCCTTTTGAGAGCGTTCTTGGAGTATCTTTGTTATTGACTTAGAAATTTTGACCACAAACATGTTTCTTTGAGAACATTCTCAACATGGAAACCACAAAAGTGCATATAATATATAAACCACTCTATTGACTACCTCTCTATCAGTATTTAAGTATTATTAATTTTACCTCATGGTATTTAAGTGATGGGATATCAGGAGAAGAGTCAGTATCACCCAAGGGCTTGATCTCCTCTTCCGGGGAAAGGGATTACTGCATTTTCAGCTGTGTGCAGAATGGTTACATCATGTTAGGTGGAACTGTTGTAACTTTCTTATCTTCATTTGGAAATTAAGTATGGTTTAAGGAGATGCTTATGGGTGCGAAGTTGATGATGGGTGGATTCGTGATGGTTGATTTTAGGTGTCAACTTGACTGGATTAAGGGATACTTAGAGAACTGGTAATGTGTTCATTACTTCTGGGTGTGTCTGTGAGGGTGTTTCCAGAGGGCATTGGCATGAGAGTTGGTGGACTAAGTGGGGAAGATCCACCATCAATGTGGACTGGCACCATCCAATCAGCTGGGGGCCAAGATAGGACATAAAGCAGAGAAAAAAGTTACCTCTCTCTCTTTCTCTCTCCATCTCTCTCCCTGTGTATCTCTATCTCTGTGTGTCTGTCTGTGTCTATCTCTGTCTCTCACTCTCTATCCATGTCCCTGTCTCTCTGCGTCTCCCTCTCTTCGTCTCTCTCTTTCTTTCCCTGGTTTTGTCTCTGTCTCTCCCTCTTTGCCTCTGTCTCTGTTTCTCCCTGTCCCTCTCTTTCTCTCTCTTCGAGCTGAGACACTCTTCATCTCTAGCCCTAGAATATTAGAGCTCCAGGCTCTCCCACTCTTGGACTCCAGGATCTATGCTACCCACGCCACAAGTTCTTAGGCCTTTGGCCTCAGGCTGAGAATTACTATACTTAGAACATTCTTCCATGGGGCAAAAACTCTAAAGATTAGAAATCGGTGTTAGTTCATTTCTCTGCAACGAGTATTTATTAGACACTTACCATGTGCTTAAAAAATAGGGACTAAACAAATTTCTCTAAAAAAAGGAACCTTGTTAATTTTTTCTGATTATATGACAAGGGACAGCTGCACAGGGATCAGCGCTCATTAAACTGAAGTTCTCTAAATTAGGGTCTCTTCAGGCCAACTGTAATCCCAAGTTCATTTTCTTTTTATTCCCATTAGTACAAATTATCATATTTGAGAAGCATTATAAATTAACTATGACACTTTCTCCATCAGTAGGAATACAGTATGATTAAATTGTACTTTGTAAACTGTTTTTTTCTGTTTGTAAAAGTAGGTAGAACATTTTATATATACAAGAATTTATAAAGATATAAAGAATCATATAAAACCACTGGTAGTTCTGCTCCCTGCAAACTAATCCCAAATAAAGTGATATCATCATTCTTTCCAGTTATGTGTATGCCTTTCTATACAAACATATGCACATGAAACAAACATATCCATATCCATATGCAAATATATATATATATATATATAGAGAGAGAGAGAGAGAGAGAGAGAGAGAGACAGGGTCCTGCTCTGTTGCCCAGGGTGGAATATGGTGGCACAGTCATAGCTCACTGTAGCCTCAAACTTCTGGGCTCAAGCAATTTTCCTGTCTCAGCCTCCCAAGTAGTTGGGACTACAGGCATGTTCTACCACGCCCAGATAATTCTTAAATTTTTTGTAGAGATGCGGTCTTGCCATCTTGCGCAGGCTGCTCTCAAACTTCTGTCCTCAAGTGATCCTCCTACACTTGACCTCCCAAAGTGCTAGGATTACAGGCATGAGCCACTGCACCTGGACAGATTGTTTTTTTACATTTATGATGATGTTGCCTTTATATCATGTTCGATTCTGCCTTTTACACCCTAAAATTATACCATGAGGTTTTATATATGACAAAATATTCTTCAAAAATTGAGAATATTCTAGTGTGTAATTTATTTTTTCCTCAAGTCTCCTACTTCTTAATTTTCTAACCCAACTATTGGCATGCCATAGTATTTGCCAAATCAGTAGGTTAAAAACAGCATTTTCCTTGTGTTTAAACTTTAATTTTCTTTGATTTCCTGGTGAGGTTGAACATTTTCCATAATTGTATTAATTTATAATTGTTTTCTCATTCATCATTTGTCTTTTGCCATTTTAAAAAATATTAGGATGTTGATTATTTTCTCTGTTGATTCCCCTTTTTTCCCTCCCTTCTTTCCTTCCTTCCTCCCTCCCTCCCTCCTTCCCTCCCTCCCTCCTTCCCTCCCTCCCTCCTTCCCTCCCTCCCTCCTTTCTTTCCTTCCTCCCTCCCCCCCTTTCCTTCCTTCCTCCCTCCTCCCTTTCTTCCTCCCTTACTTCCCTTCCTTTCCTTCCTTTCCTCCTTTCTCTCCATCTTTCTTCTTTCTTCCTTCCCTTCCTTCTTCCCTCCCTCTCTTCCTTTTTTCTCCCTCCTGCCTTCCTCCTTCCTTTTTCCCCCCTCACCTTTTCTCTCTCTCCTTCCTTCTTTCATTCCTTCATTTTTCCTTCCTTCCCTTCTTTCTTCCTTTCCTCCCTCTCTCCATCCTTCCTTTCTCCCTCCTTCCTCCTAACTTCTCTCCCTGCCTTCCTCCTTTCTTTCCTTCCCTTCTTCCCTCCTCCCCCCTTCCTTCCTTCCTCTCTGCTTGCCTCCCTTTTTGCCTTCCTTCTTTCCCTCCTCCCTCCCTCCTTCCCTCCCTCTCTTGCTCCCTAATCAGTTACTTATGATACCCTTCTGCACTCTGAGACCATGGATAATCATGATTGTTTTGCTGAGCTGTTTTGTGGCCCCACATGGCCCTAGGCCAGGCACTGCTCAGTAGCAGAGCTTCAGTTGCCTGTTGTAGACACACTGGTGGGCTTGGGCATGTGTGGTACCCAGACTCCATGGACAAGGGAAGAAGAAATATAAGATTTGGGGCTCTCTGTTGGTAAAATAAACCCCTTGGGCAATTGCACGATCATCCATGCTAGCACAGGAAAGCTCTTAGCAGGCGTTTCTCCTTCCAGTTTACTTTGAAAGAAGAGAGGGCTTTCTCTGCCTACACACTAACATCCTGGTTTCATAGTGAGGAAGAGAAAGAATGGGAATTTAATCATTGCAATTATTATTCATCTATTCATCATGTTTTGTTGTTCCCCCCAAGCTAAAAGTGACAACTCTGTGCTGTGGTTCTTTGGGGATCTTACATGTGAGAGTGCAACCATAGAAAATGGCATCAACTGGGCATGAAGGCTTCCTCCCCATACTGACTAGTAGCTTGCTTGGGAGCAGAGACCTTCAGCTTGAGGAGCAAATAGTGGGCACTCAGTGTATTCACTGACTTTATTCAGGGGCCAATGCAACTGTGTCTGGAGGGGTTGGCTGGTGTAAAACTCTAGGTTGGAAATTATTTGGTTTTCTTTTTCTTTCCTTTTTTTTTTTTTTTTTTTTAGACAGGTTCTTGCTCTGTAGCAAGAGCAAGGCACTCCAGGCTGGAGTGCAGTGACCTGGTCATAGCAATCTCTTCCTCCTGGGCTCAAGTGGTCCCCTCACACACCACCACCATACCTGGCTAATTAAAAAACAAACTGTAGAGACAAGGTCTCGCTATATTGCCCAGTCTGGTCTAGAGCTCCCAGGCTCAAGCAGTCTTCGTGCCTCAGCCTCACAACATGCTGGGATTACAGGTGTGAGCCACCACTCTTGGTGGAAATCATTTTTCCTCTGGATTTCACAGTCATTGCATGATTGTCTTGTACCACTCAGGGTAAAGGCCAAAGCTGTGATTTGATTGCATGTAACCCATCCACCCACTGCACCCCCAATGCACTTAGGATTTTGTCTTGGTCCTCTGTATCCTAAGGGTCCATGAAAATGGGCTTTGCTCTGGGTTTATTTTCCTTCATCGTTGTGGGCCCCCAGGTCTGTTCAATACTGAGATTCATGCCCTTCAGGTCTAAAACTATGTTTTGTTTTATTGTTTTGGTAATCTCAATCTCTCTCTCTCTCTCTCTCTCTCTCTCTCTCTCTCTCTCTCTCTCTCTCTCTCTCTCTCTCTCTTCCTCTGGAATATCTATTAGCTGAAGATTGGGCCCCTGGTTATGATATCCTAATTTTCATGTCTTTTCTCTCCTGTTATCTATCACCTTGACTTTTTGTTCCAGTTTTCTTTGAGACGTCCTCACCTTGATCTTCCCAGCATTCTGCTGAATTTTTTCATTTATCATGTTCTGCATTTCCAAAAGTTCTATTTTGTTCTCTAAATGTACGTTTCTCATACTATCCTTCTATTATTTACTTATTGATCAATCTTTTCTTTTCTTTTTTGAATCTTTGATTGCTGTCCATATATGACCTGCTAATAGTTAACCATATTTTGCCTACAAAAATGGCTATTTCAAATGATTCATCCTATTACTTTGATAAAGATACGTTGTCTCACGTATCAATAATGAAAACCCTTCTTTTTCATTCCAAACCAACATACAACTGTGTGATCCAAGGGCCTTAAATAAGAGGCATTCATGTATCTGTATGCATAAAATTTAAATCCCAATTTAAGGAAGTACTAACCTGAAAGCTATGCTGAAAGATTTTGTTGTGAATTTGATTATTATTAGATATATCATCTCTACCCAGTGGTCATCAGAGAAAAAAAAACAGTTACTTAGTTTAGGTTTGGCAAATAAAATTGATACTTTTTCTATACTCCATTTTAATGGCTTAAAATTTTCATTAAAAATTACACCTTGGGCTTGGGGGCGATGGCTCATGCCTACAATTCCAGCACTTTGGGAGGCCAAGGAAGGTGGATTGCTTGAGCCCAGGAGTTGGAGACCAGACTAGGGAAAATGGCGAAACCCCATCTCTACTAAAAATTAAAAAATCATCTGTAGTCTCAGTTACTCAGGAGGCTGAGGTGGGAGGATCCCTTGAGCCTGAGTGGAGGAGGTTGCAGTGAGCTGAGATTGTACCACTGCACTTCAGCCTGGGCAACTGAGACTTTGTCTTTAAAAAATAAAATAAAATTACACTTATTCCCTCATACAAAGGTAACACATTTTAAAGAGATGCTGATTGATTTTTCTGCATTGCCCAGGAGTTGCATTTTTATTCAAGAAGTAACAACTAGCACCCTGTCCTCAAATCTCTTTTGCATTGCCGACATGAATTTGTTGGCATTGTCTTCAAGCATTTCCAGGATATGTGCAAGTTACAGAGATTAAGATTGTACCTGGAAGTAGAGGATTGGAGAATGGTGGTTAAGTTTTAACAATTCAGTCAAGAAATTCTTTATTATGAACACTTTTAGGCCTGGAGGAAGTTTAGAGTTTTCCATATTGATTGAATTTATACATATTAATTTTTTTTCTAAATGATGTCATAAAAGGGTCTTTTAGGTAATGATGAAATAACCGAGTCCCAATAGGAAGATTTCGCCATATAGTACAATGTAATGATAGGGAAATTCAAAGTATTTTAATGTCGTAAACCAATTTTGAGCTTTAATGAAAGAAAGATCATTATGCACAAATCAAACTGCATATATATTTTGTTATGTTTTTGTAAAATCATTCATCATTATAAACTGGGCAGGAACTTAACAAGTAACTAAAGACTTATACTATAACTGGACAGAAAAAATCAGCTACTCAATAGCAGGCTCAAGGGTACACATACCTTTTTAATATCATGACTTGTCCACAAATTGATATGTGAAACTATTTTCCCTATTGTGCTCTGCTTTAGGAGATGAGATGATTGTGGGGGGCAAAAGAATGGTTTCCCAGCCTCCTGGTTTGCAGGACAGCAGGAAAAAAACAGCCATTCAGTTGGATGTTATTGGAATCAACAACAGAGCCTGAAATGCTCATTTCTCTGTTACGGTAAAATCCAACATTTGCTTTGCATGCAGTGATACAAAGCAGTAGCATTTGCTGTGGAATTTGCAACACAGTGAAATATGAGCTAACGAAACTTGGGCATTAAGCTATTCCTCTCCAAGAGATAATGAGTGTTTCTTATTCTTCAACCCTTTGTACTTTATTTTTTAAAAGTCTTTTTGTTTATTTTTAATGAAAAAAGGTATGTTTATTGTAAAAAAAAAATCCAAAAATCAGAAAAGCATAGAGAAGGAGCATATGACAGCGCTACCATCTATACTCACCATGGAAACAGTTTATAGATATCATTCCAGAATTTTCTATGTGTAATATATAGGCATGGCAGGTTACCATTCATTCCACTTTATAATTTTGTTTTTATAAATATTTTATGTTGATATAATTATAGACTCACAAGTAGTTACGAAAAAACAGTACAGAGGAGTCTCTTCCTACCCTCTACCCTGTATTCTCCAGTGATAACCAAAACTGCTGGTTTTCAGCACATCTTTCTTCTTATATTTCTAGACTTGGAGATTCCTGAGTAGATTCAAATAATTTCTGTCTCCACCTCCTTACTTTCTCTCTCCCTTTCTTCTTTCTTTCCTACCTTCCTTCCTCCTTCCTTATATTTTTCCTTTCCTTTCTGTAATCTCCAAACACCGCTATGACACGTTATAGTGAACTGAGTGGGTTAAAACAATGTAAAACAATATAACCTTACAGTTCTGGAAGTCATAAACACAAAGTGGGTTTCACTGCCATAAAATCATGGTGTGGGCAAGGCTGCCTTCTTTTCTGGAGGCTCTAGGGGTTGAATTCCTCTTCTTGCCTTCTCCGGCTTCTAGAGGGCACATACATTCCAGGCTGGTGGGCCCTTCCTCCATCTTCAAGGCCAGCAGTGTAGTGTCTTCCAGTCTCTCCTCACCTCCTTCTTAGAGGGGCCTTTGTGATGACAGTGGGCCCACCTGGCTAATCCAGAAAGTTCTTCCCATCTCAAGATCCTTCACGGCACTTGAGAAGTGCCCTTTGCTATGTAAGGTAAAGTGTGTGAGGTGCCAGGGTTTCGGTTGCGGGCGCCTCGGGCCCTGACCATTACTTAGCCCACAGCACTTCCCTTTCTTCTTTCTGTTTTGAGGTTGGACCATCCAGCCAATAGATTCTAGACCTTTTTTACATGTAGGGGTGGTGCCAAGTCTTGCATAGCAGGTAACATTAAGTTGTAGTTCAATCAATATTTGTAGATGGAATTAAAAACTGAATTGCAATACAAAGATTAATACCACAGATTTTTAAAAATATTTATTTTCATATTATGTATTTATATATAATTTTATATATAAATGCATATATATGTATTTATGTAAAGATATTTATATATTTATACTATTATATAGCATAAATGTTTTATTTTAAATAAATATTTATTTAAATATTAATATTAAAATATATATAATTAAAAATGAAAAAAAATTTTAATATAATTTAAAGATGATTTTGAATACAGATGAATACCACAGATTTTTTAAAATATTTATTTTCATATTATTTATTTTATATATTTTATTTTTATTTTTATTTTTAAATTTTTTTTCTTTTGTATTCCTTCTAAAAAAAAAAATAGGATACATGTGCAGAACGTGCAGGTTAGTTACATAGGATACGTGAGCCATGGTGGTTTGCTGCACCTATTGACCCATCCTCTAAGTTTCCTCCCGTCACCCCCCAGCCCCAAACAGGCCCTGGTGTGTGTTGTTCCCCTCTCTGTGTCCATGTGTTCTCAGTGTTCAACTCCCACTTAGGAGTGAGAACATGCGGTGTTTGGTTTTCTCTTGCTATGTTAGTTTGCTGAGGATGATGGCTTCCAGCTTCACCCATGTCCCTGCAAAGGACGTGATCTTATTCCTTTTTATGGCTGCATAGTATTCCATGGTGTATATGTACCACTTTTCTTTATCCAGTCCATCATTGATGGGCATTTGGGTTGGTTCCATGTCTTTGTTATTGTAAATAGTGTTGCAGTAAACATACATGTGCCTGTGTCTTTATAGAAGAGTGATTTATATTCCTTTGGGTATATACCCAGTAATGGGATTACTGGGTCAAATGGTATTTCTGGTTCTAGATCCTTGAGGAATCACCATACTGTTTTCCACAATGGTTAAATTAATTTACGTTCCCACCAACAGTGTAAAAGTGTTCCTATTTCCCCACAGCCTCACCAGCATCTGTTGTTTCCTGACTTTTTAACAATCGCTATTCTGACTGGTGTGAGATGGTATCTCATTGTGGTTTTGATTTGCATTTTTCTGATGATCAGAGACTATGCAGTTATATATATATTTATACACACACATATTTATAGAAATATAAATATATTTATGTATTTATACAATTATACAATATAAATATGTTTTATTTTAAATAAATGTTTAAATATTAAATATATTCTATATAAAAGATAGATGTATATAATATATAATAAATATTTAATACATATTAAATATATAAATTGATGTATTTATATTTATACATAAATGAATAAATATTTTTATATTGAATATATAATTATAAATAAATCAATGTATATATAAATGTATATTTAATATATACTAGGTGTTATATGTTAAAATATATATTAAATCTATAAATATTCCTTTAAATACTTTATAATGTTTCAGTAATAACTTTCTAGGTAAGATATGCAAATAAATTTCTAAACCAAATATCCCAGCCTGAGATCTCTAGCTTTGGATAGAAAAGCATTTACTTTTTAGCAAAATTAATTTTTTTAAATGGAAAATAAAAATTATATTTAGGGTATACAGCATGACATTTTGTTTTATATATGTGTGTGTATGTATGTGTGTGTGTGTGTGTGTGTAAGTACGTTATAGAATGGCTAAATGAAGCTAATTAGCATGTGCATTACCTGACATACTTTGTTGGTGGAAAGAACACTTACAACCTACTGTTTAGTAATTTTCAAATATCCAATGTGTTGTTATTCACTGCAGTCATCATGTTGTAGGGAAGATCTCTTGAACTCTTGCTCCTAAAGTGAAACTTTGTATCCTTAGAGCAACATCTCCCCAGTGAAAAACACTTACTTTAACATTCACTCCACTGTATTCATTTTCTATTGCTCCATAGCACACAGTGGCTGGCAACAACACCTGTGTATCATCTCTCTGGGTTCAGAAGTCTAAGCAAGGGTAGACTTTACCCTGCTCAGGGGATCCCCAGAATGAAATCAGGGTGCCAGATACATTGTGTTCTCCCCTGAGCCTCCTGGTGCTATTCCAAATTTGGTGCATATTGGTGGAATTCAGTTCCTTGTGGTTCTGGGACTGAGGTTCCCACTTTCTTGCTGCTGAAAGTCCTGGGCCACTAGTGATTTCTAGGTCTGTAGACACCACAGGACGTTCACATCATCACTATCAGCTTCTTTGTGGACACTGGTTGGTGTCCAGCATCTCTCTCCGACTTCTGGCCATCTTAGAATTCTGCCTACTACTCCCACCGAATTTTTCTGGGTTGGCTGGGCCTTCCCCCTTGTAGAAAGTTGCTCTGCAGGGAAACCACTCTTTTTGTTTTTCCCACCAGTATTTCTCATGTTCCACAATGTGAGTATATCTGTGAGATGCTCCAGTTTCCTGGGACACCTATCACTTTGCTAAGATTTCCAACAGGCATCAAAGTCTCTACTGGTGGGCTTTGAGAAGGCTGATCTGTTCTTGTGCCCCAGAAGGCACTGCCTATCTTTCTTTATTTTTAATCTCAGGGCTAGAGTCATCCCTGCCCTGCCCAAAATGGGAAAAGGGTATCTCTTCATAGAGATCAGAGCTACATATAAAAGCCAAACTGGGACCGAATCTAAACACCTGCATTTCCTTCCTCCTCCCCTTCCTTTCAGGGCTTCCTGCTGCATAACAGGGGAGCAGATACGTGTCAATGTATTCCTTTCCCTTTGCAGCCTGTCCATTTGGGCCAGTCGAAATCATTCAGCAATGCATAAGAGAAGAAATACAATATGCGCTGATGTCCAGGTGTATGCAAGTGATAATATGACTAATGGAAGATGTGAACTGTGAAGGGGATGTGGTTATTAATGATTACTTAGGAAAGAATTCTGGGCCAGGCACAGTGGCTGATGCCTGTAATCCCAGCACTTTGGAAGGCTGAGGTGGGAGGATGGCTTGAGCTCAGAAGTTTGAGACCAGCCATGGGCAACATGGTGAAACCCCATCTCTACTAAAAATACAAAAATTAGTTGGGCATGGTGGCACACACCGTAATCCCCGGCTACTCCGGAGACTGAGGCTCAAGAATTGCTTGAACCCAGGAGGCAGAGGTTGCAGTTAGCTGAGATTTTGCCACTGCACTCCAGCCCAGGAGACAGAGCGAGACTCCATCTCAAAAAAAAAAAAAAGAAAAAGAAAAAGAAAAAGGAATTCTGTCTGAAGATACTAGGGATGCTAAAAGTTTGCTGTTTATAAAGGGGATTTTATACAATGCACACCTTTGACTTTGTGCCTTCTTGCTCCAGGAGTTACTCCTTTTAAATAGATAGCTCATCTACAGATCCTGCAGATAATCCCTCTGGTATAACCAGAATACGTAGTTATTTACACATATATGTCCCATAAGTTTTTCCTTTCAAGGTCATTGATGATGAATTATACTAAACAAACAATTTTCTGGCTGACAAGTACTGTACTTCAGTGAATTTGCTTGATTAAATTGTAATAATGAAATTGAATTTGATGCTTGCTGTGTAAGTATCTACAAATGCAGTTCCTGTCAAAAATGAGACGATCTGAAGTGCCTTCTAATGGCCATCCCACTGCCTTCATGTTTCTTTTGTGTGTGTAAGGGAGAAAGTCTAATGTCTGTTCTTTCCCTCATAGGTTCCTAGTTGAGACACTCTCCTGAAAATAAAAGTCAGATTCACAAGAGAAAAACCATCAGAAGTTTATTGGCATATATTCTACCCATCACACAGGAGAGGCCTCAGTTGAAAAATACTTGTCTCTCAAGGCAGTGGCTTAGGGGCCTTGCTCAAATAGGATTTTAACAAAGAGTCATAAATCCTATGTACTGACAAGACAAAGAGGAGAACATGTGCAGGCTACCAAAAGGTAAATTTCTGGGAAGAGTAAAATCTGCCTCTAGCTGCTGTGGTGCTGTCTCTGAGCTAATAGGCGAGAGTTGTAAAGCGGACCATCTTTCGGAGGGAAAGGCAAGCAGGAGGGCAGGAAGGTGGCAAAGGCAGACAGGTGGGCAGGAAGACCTTGTCTTTGTCAATTGTTGTCTTGCTGTGAGGAAAGCAGATGGAGGGGCAGTGTGTCCACTGCCTTTTAACCTTCTTCTTTTCAATCAATAATCCTCATTATTTTAAAAGGGGATATTTTGGTTTCCTTCATGTGTAAAAACTGTATCCATCTCCAAGCTCAGGAAAGGAACAATTTACAACCACCCTCCCAGGCTGCTCCTGGCTTTTTTTGTGTGTCCCAGTTGGCTTTTCACTTCCTCCCACCTATCCCAGCGTATCTACTTTAAAGACTGTTAATCTAGGCTGGGGGTGGTGGCTCACATCTGTAATCATGGTGCTTTAGGAGACCAGGGAAGGAGGATCGCTTGAGACTAGTTTGAGACCAGTCTGGGCAACATAGTAAGACCCTATCTCTAAAAAAACAAGTTAAACAATTAACCAGGCATGGTGGTACCTGCGTGTAGTCCCAGCTACTCAGGAGGCTGAGGTGGGAGGATTGCTTGAGTCTGGGATGGGAGGTTGAGCCTGCAGTGAGCTATGATCTCACCATTGCACTCCAGCCTGGGCCACAGAATAAGACCCTGTCTGAAAACATGAAAATATAAAAGATTGTATTAATTGTCATCATCATCATTTATATAAAATGCAAAGCAGGCCTGGTACATGGTAGGAATACAATAAACACTATTTACATGTTTTTCCCCCTTGAACGTGTTCCCTTTTTCTGCTGAGTCACATTATTTTTTGACTGATTGTGGGGGGGGCACCCAGTGCAAAATGAGTAACTCTGGCAGCTTTCTCTATGTCTTCCTTTTCCTAACTTTTCCATAAAACCATTCCTCCAAAGCCCTCACATGCTCACAGTGGCCTTGTTGTCTCTGATTAATCACAGTTGAAACTGGCTATTTAGAAAGAATGACTAGTTGTCTTAATACTCCAATGGAAATCTGAGTCAGTACACTACTCCTGTTTTTTTAAATGTCTTCTCTTCCCTTGTGGAATGAAAGGAATTTACACATTACACATAATTAGGAGAACAAGGTATTTTTATTTATGCTTTTATTTCAATAGGTTTTGGGGGAACAGGTGGTGTTTGGTTACATGAGTAAGTTCTTTGGTGGTGATTTGTGAGATTTTGGTGCACCCATCACCCGAGCAGTGTACAACTGAACCCTATTTGTACTCTTTTATCCCTCACCCCCTCCTCACCCTTTCCCCCTGAGTCCCCAAAGTCCATTGCATCATTCTTATGCCTTTGCATCCTCATAGCTTAGCTCCCACTTATGAGGGAGAACATGCAATGTTTGATTTTCCATTCCTGAGTTACTTCACTTAGAATAATAGTCTCCAATCCCATCCAGGTTGCTGCGGACACCATTAATTCATTCCTTTTTATGGCTGCATAGTATTCCATCATATATATATATTTACCACAATTTCTTTATCCACTCATTGATTGATGGGCATTTGGGCTAGTTCCACATTTTTGCAATTGCTAATTGTGCTGCTGTAAACATGCGTGTGTAAGTATCTTTTTCGTATAATGACTTCTTTAGCTCTGGGTAGATACCCAGGAGTGAGAACAAGGTATTTTGGAGGCAGATAAACCAGGGTTCCGTTCAGTGCTCCCCCTCTGGCATTCAAATTCTTCAAATCCTGGATAAATGTGGGGACCCTCTAAGCCTCACTTCTTGTGCAATGGGGAGAACAGTACCATCTAATGTGGGGTGAGAAAGGAGTGATGCAGTTGTGTATTTAGGGCTCCTGATGAATGATGCCCCCGGTGGGGACTGGCCTGGATTGGAATCTTTCCTGTTATCCCTGGAGTCCCTCTACCTATCCCCACCTGTCCTCTACCCTGGAAGAAGCCCAGGTTGAACAGCATCCATAGGCTGTCTTGCCTTTTCTGTTATCCTGGTTGTCTTTGGCCAAGGAAAGTCAAAAAATGAAAGGGAAAGGAGAACCAGGTTGGGGTTTTCATCTCCTCTGTTCCCTCCTGCAGGATTTCCCAGGATTGCATCCTGTATTCCTGAAAGGTTATCACAAGCTCTGGGATCACTCCTTCCCCTTTGGGCTTCAGAGTGGTACCAGCCTCAGGTGTGAGCCGTCTTCCTCCTCTTCCTGCACACACTGCTGTTAGCTGTCTTTTCAGTAAATTCTCCTCTCATTCTCCTATATTCCATGTGTCTCTTCTTTTCTGCTGGGACCATGTGACCAATGCTAGGTCCTGCTTGGCACCCCCAGGAAAATGACAGCCTATTCACAGACCACAGAGCTGTCCATGGCAGAGGAACCAGAGGGCTAATTAGGAGCTCATGTGCATAGCAAACATATTGGAATGTGTTGGTCCTCCAAGCTGGTCATAGACGTTTGCCATAGTCACTGAGTCATCAGTGGGGTTATCTGCCTTGCAACCTAACAGTGATGCAACTGACATCTTAAGAGATGGGGCAGACATGCACCTGCACCCCCTTTTAATCAACATGATGGTGAGTAAGTGACATGTGGCTTCCAGTAGATGCACAATAACAGGATGCTACATCAAGGGCTGTGATTCTCTAGTCTTTAGGGAGTCTCCCAGGAAATTTTATTTTATATAAAAATCAAACTTCAACAGGGCTGCAACTCCACTGGTCCAAAAGTCTCCCCTGGTTGGTGTCAAATAAAAAAACAAATGCAGACTTAGTAAGGAGGGACTTTTATTCAAAAGGCTTAATGCAAGAGGGAAAACACTGTAGGTCTGCAAGCCTCTCAAAGGCTAGGGTCAAAAATGGTTTTTCTTTTATGGAGAGGAGTAAACAAGGCTAGAAAACATAACAGGCACTGGCCTTGAATTTAAGGGTGCCCTGATTAGACAGTAGATGAGAAAACATTTGCCCTGAGGCCAGACTGTTCCCAGGAGGAAGTGCCTGCTCACTCAGACTGAGGATGGGCCCATATTCAGGGTTCTGGGGGAAAAAGAGAAACTGATCCAACATTTGACTAGGAAGGACAAGTGGCTCAGCTAACTTGTCACTGTTTATAAGACAAAGAATGAGGATTTAGAGGGTCTCTCTCTGTCCTATTAGACAAGGGACATCTGTGAGTCTTTTCTCAGTCATATGGGGAAGGGGGATTCTTTGCAATAAGCCATTTTCCAGAACACAAGGTGTGGGAGGATGTTAAGGAGTATTCAGTAGCACTTGATAAAGCACAGTAAGGAAGACTTTATTCAGGACCATGGCAACAGGTGCAGGGACCACAGCAATGGGGACTTGCAGCGGGGGAGAAAGATTGGGCTCAGATCTGAATACAGCGTGGGAAAGTGAGGATTCATAGCCACGGAGTAGGGTGCCCATCAGTGGATGGAAAACTACTAAGAAGAAGCACCAAGGGCCAGCGGGATTCTTGCTCAACCGACCTAACAGGATTCTAGCAGAAGGCTGACCAGGTGACCACACATCCCCTGAGGGTGGTGGAGGCTGAGGAGCCTGATCAGATACTGAGGTTGAACAGATGCGGGGGGTGCGGGGGTGATAGGGTGTTCTTGCTAAATTGACTTAACAGGCTTCTTGCTAAAACTGGATTTTACAAGCAAGTGCACAGATGGGCCTAGAAGAAAGTTGAAGGTCCCCAGAGGTCAGACAGCTATGATATAAGAGGTTTTGAGCATTTGCATCACATACCACATTCTCTGGGCACTAAAGAGAAGGTAACAGGGCTTTAGCTTTTAGAGGCCTCCACGTGATCCACACCTTCCCTCCTGAGCATGTCAGCTCCCTATGGCCATGCACTCGCCAGCAGCCTCTCAATGGAAACTTCTTGCTTTTTTGTTAAAATTGCTCGGGTGTATGAGAGCCAGTTCTAGTCCCAATAGTATGCCCATCTCATCCAACCTCTTACTTTTTCGGGGGTTTGTTTTGACTCTAGTTTGGTTTTCCTAAGGAATCTGGTTGAAAGAGAGAAGAGAGAACAATATTTTTCAAATCAAATTTCTGCTCCAGGTGTTTGTAGAGCAAAGCCGCTGCTTCACCAGGCTAAGGTCCCTTCCCCAGGGCCCAGTAAGACTTTCATGGGCCATGAAGGCAAAACATATTAAATATGTTTTAATATAAAAATATATTATGTAAAAACATAAAACATATTAACATTTGTATTTTACAACTATATTGGTGCAAATACCAATATGATCTTCAATCCCCAATGTTCATTTCCTTTTCTTCTGATTATAACACAAATTAAGACATTTTGTGAGCCCCTAAAAAGGCCTTAGAGAGTGTGCCTGATGGGTAATAATCTGGCCTTTTCCCACTCTCAGATCATGGAAGTTTGGGACTGTTTTGTGTCTTATTCCTCTCATTTCTCAGCCTCTCTCTTGAACTAAGAAGGGAGTTGATGAATCTTTGCAGAACTGGAACTTGTATTCCCCATTGCTTGACATCAAGCTGGAAATGTAGTAAACATTCCCCACGTTGTTGAATTGAATCACATTAGAAAGCAGAGTATTAGTGCACAGCATTTTTAATTGCCAAGGAAAATTTTAACTTTGCATTCATATGTTCTAAGGAATCTTCATACTTGATGCAGTCAGATTCCTGAGATAAGCCAAATACTTTTCCTGTTTCTGTTTTTCTTTTTTCCTCCATTCTTCATCATATACCCTTCAAGGAAATGTGAAAAGTTGGCTTTTTTTTTAATCCTTAGTCACATAGATATGTAGACTGCAATTTTGCTTTTCCTGCAGGATTGCTGACCTTGTGAAATGATGCCAAATATGCATCACTAATCTATGTGCTTAACTTTTAACATCTATGTAATGCTAGGAATATAGACATTGCCTGAGGGCAGGTGGAGGTTGAGGAACCCTATAGAGAATGATCTGATATCATGTGTGATCAGATATTGAGGGTGAGGGCTTCTTGCAAAAACTGGATTTTACAAAGAAGTGCACAGATAATCTTAGAACAAGATTCAGGAGACTGGGTTATATTTGGTCAAGCAAAGAATCTTTGTCAAGGGATTTCTTAACCTTTGCTGTTTTCCAAGATCAAAGGGTTCAGGTGAAATGTGACAATGTCAGTGGTATTTCAACTTAGCAACCTCTTTTTCTGTTTTGTCATGCTTGCTGAACTGAAAGGGAGAAAATATTCAAGGAGTCCACCAAGAAAATGCTTACTTAGGCTGAAACAGCATATAATAAGAGATACGTTGTGGTTATAAGATCAATGATTGCCAAAAAGCTCATTTGAGGGTCTCTCAGGCTGACACCACTTGTCACTTAGCAGTATGATGCAACCTGGCTCTGCAGTTAGCAAACCTGGCCCCAAGGGGCTTTCCAAAAGATAAAACCACCTCAGCACAGGCGCAGCTTTTAAATACCTTAAAATAAAGCTCACTCTTATAAGAATAGCTTAAACTTTCTTTAGGAAAGAAATGCCTGGTCACTGACCCAGACTGAATACAGGTATGAGAGAGGGGGAAAAATCCCTTGAACTCCCGTTCAGTCTCTTATCTGACCATCTCGTTCTCTATGGCCCATGTCACTGGCCTGTTCCTGCTATAAAGTTTCATGTCACTGCTGCTAGCATAAACCGCTTGGGTATCAGATTATGTCTGCATTTATCTTTGACACAAATTGTACCGAAGGGGAGAAGTTGCCCCTTCTGAAGAATCCGGTTTACCAGGATCACCTGAAACTCCCAAAAGAATGCAGCAACTAGGCAGAGTGTCTCCGCCTCACATTATCTGCCCAAGCACAGTGCTGTTGGCCAAGCCTCCAGCAGCTGACGGGACCCAGCTGTAGTGAGGTTGCAGTGATTGAGTAGGATTGGCCTGCTTCAAAGCAGAGGTTTCTCATGGGAATCAGCTTATTAAACTCCCACTGGTGCAGAAACCATGAACAGAGGATGAACGAATGAAGTTGCAATCTCCTCCATCACAGCTCACTTCCTCAACAACAGGATCTCAAGCTAGAGATGCCTTTAAGGTAAGTGTCTATTCCCTTGGCCAGGCTGGAAGCTTTTAACCTTGAAACATACTAGTTGGGATGTTCACAGCAGCTACCTACTTGTGTTGCATATTCTCCCAACATGTGTTGTCTTGTTCTTGTTTCTTAAATCTGTTGTTGCTTGGTAATTTCCATTGATTATAATGATTTTCTGTGAGGCTTAGCAAGGGAACATTTTAGGAGAGGTTATAAATGGGGCTAATTAGTGACATGCAAATCGCTTTTGTGACTGTTTCAAAACATCTAAATGACCTATAATTAAATTTTGTTGCCAAATTATTTGTTAATTATCATCTTCCTATCAAGTTTATTGCATCAGGAGATGTTATTCACTGTCTAAAAGGTGGAGCGAGGAAGAGCATTGTGCATGTGTGTTGCAGAGAGGGAAAGAATGCTTGTTTTGTTGGGTTTCTGTCTCCGTTGGTGTGCTTTTATTTTTTTGTTTCCACTTCTGTGTATCTCAGATGACGAGTTTGGCTATGGGCTGTCGGAATCTTCTGGCTGAGAAAGATGGTGGGAACCACTTTGTCTAAATTTCCTAATTTTCCATAAACAAATCCCTTCTGCAATATCCCCGACAGATGCGGCTTTTCACCCTCCACCCAATTCCCGCATGGGAGGAAGGGACTTTGAGAGGCTGATCATTTCGTGGTCTGGCAGCACTTGTAAGTTCCTGGTTCTGTTCTGGACACTGTCCCAGCTGTGGCTTCTGAGACAATGGCTAAAATCCTTTCTCTCTTTACAGACCACCATTCAAACACACTTTAGTGCAACTCAAATGCCATTTTCCGCTCTGTGTAAAATGTTACCAATTCCTAAGAAATCCTGCATGACAGACTTTTCTCTTTTTTTGAGACGGAATCTCACTGTGTTGCCCAGGCTGGAATGCAGTGGCACAATCTCAGCTTACTGCAACCTTCACCTCCCGGGTTCACGCCATTCTCCTGCCTCAGCCTCCAGAGTAGTTGGGACTACAGGCGCTCGCCACCACGCCCGGCTACTTTTTTGTATTTTTAATAGAGACGGGGTTTCACTATGTTAGCCAGGATGGTCTCGATCTCCTGACCTCGTGATCAGCCCACCTTGGCCTCCCAAAGTGTTGGGATTACAGGCATGAGCCACTGCGCCCGGCAGTCAGATGGTTTTTATACCCTTAAGCATCCTGATCGCTCTCCCTTGATATACCACTGAGTCTCCATCCCTCTGAAATCACAGGAATCTGCACTGAAAAATATTCCAACTCTGGTCTGACTTTGTGTAAACAGCTGAGTGGAACTCATCTTCCTTGTCCCAAAAGCATCTTCTTCGTAAGGTACACCAAACTAGTATTAACTTCAGGCTTCTCAGTCATTACCTTCCCCAGCTGACTAAACTCGCTTTGTAGTTGTTTAAAGTCTTCTTCACAGGAGCTGCAAGTAGGTCACATCTAAATATTGGCATCTTTGTGCCGTTGATTATGTTTCTTAAATAAGAAGATTATGTGTTTTCCCCATTGCGTTTAATTTTGTTAGCTTCCATCTTTTGTTCCACTTCTCAAGGTCTTTTCTGAATCTCTGTTCTCTTCTGATGCACTTGCCGTCTTCCCCATGTTGGATAAATATTCTGACAGTCGATTCATACAAATCATTGATGTAAATTATGGAATAGTGCAGAGCTGTATAGCACAGGCTCAGTAACCTCTCCGGTTCGGTACAACACTTTAATCAGCACTCTTGTGGAGCATTTGTTTAGCTAGTTAAAACTTGTAGATGCTGTAATACATGATTTTCAAATTCTAAGCTAGAATGGCTATTCATTCTACTGCTGATATTACTGGAAGGAGGAAGTCTGGCAGCGTTACCTCAAAACACAGGAGGCCAACGTTGTTCCCAGAGAGCTCAAGATGGCACCAAAAGATTACTGTTTAGCTTCCTAGGTGCACACGAACCATCTTTAGAAATATGAATTCAGAAATCTTATGTCAGACAAATTTTGCATTAACTAGTCTAACTAAATCAAAGATAATTAATACCTTCTTTGTTTATTTAAAAATGACATGGTTGTTTATAAAGTGACATCACACCACATGCCCCCCTGGGCAGTAAATGTTTATCTGTGGACATTCACCTAATATACATAGCATATTCTCTGGCTATACTGGGCATAAATTTGTTTGCATTTGCATAAGCACTGTTATAGACTGACTGTTTCTGACTCCCCAAAATTCATATGTTGAAACCCCAACCCCTAAGATGATGGTATTTAGAGGTGGGGCTTTTGGGAGGTGAAGAGGTTATGAAGGTGGAAACTCATGAATGGGACTGGTTTCCCATAGTGATTCTAAAAGAGGCCCCAGAGAGTCCCCTTGCTTCTTCCACCATGTGAGGACACATCAGGAAGGCACCATCTACGAACCAGGAAGCAAGTCCTCACTAAATACTGGATCTCTTGGTGCCTTGTTCTTGCACTTCCAAGAACAAATTTATTGTTCCAGGGCTGTGAGCAATATGTTTCTGTTGTTTATAAGCCACTTAGTCTATCGTACTTTGGCATAACAGCCAAACAGACCAAGGCAAGAACCATTTTAATAAACAAGGAATTGTCATTGGCTAATTAAGGAGAATTGTGTAATCATGTTGTTTGGATTTGGATCTTGTTGGTTTAGTGTTGTCATAACTGTCTGTCTGCAAGTAACAATAAGCTTGAAGCCTAAGCAAACTTAACATGGAAATCTGTGTCAAGGGCATCTCTGCTTTATAAAAGACAGTCTTCAATTAGAACCCCTGCCCAGTGGGATTGAGCACAAAAACAGAGCTATTTGTGAGAAAGGATGCCCTCAGCTGCAACAACAACAAAAAAAGTTTTCTGTCTTTTTCAAAATTGTGTTTAAACTAAAGGCAACTATCATCACTAAGTTTTTTGTTCTATCTAGACTTTTGCAATGCTTTCCATCTCAGAACAGAGACTACTGCCCTAAATATTCAATTAGTATTAGATGGCCCTATAGGAATTTATGTCTAAGAGATAGCGTTCATTATCTGTATTTTTTCCTATTGCTTTTTAGGCATTGATTTATTTTTATATATTTAGGGGGTGTAAGTATAATTTTGTTACAGAGATATATTGTGTAGCAGTAGTCTGGACTTCTAGTGTATCCATCATCCAAATAGTGAACTTTGTACCCATTAAGTAATTTTTCATCCCTCACTCCTATCTCACTGCCCACCTTTTATGGTCTCCAGTGTCTATTATTCCAGTTTGTATTTTATCCATTGTTTAGCAACCACTTATAAGTGACAATATGTAGTATTTGACTTTCTGAGTTATTTCAGTAATGATAATGACCTTTAGTTCCCTCCATTTTGTTGCAAACAACATGAATTTGTTCTTTTTTTTTTTTTTTTTTATGAGACGGAGTCTCGCTCTGTCGCCCAGGCTAGAGTGCAGTGGCCGGATCTCAGCTCACTGCAAGCTCCGCCTCCCGGGTTCACGCCATTCTCCTGCCTCAGCCTCCCGAGTAGCTGGGACTACAGGCGCCCGCCACCTCACCCGGCTAGTTTTTTGTATTTTTTAGTAGAGACGGGGTTTCACCGTGTTAGCCAGGATGGTCTCGCTCTTCTGACCTCGTGATCCACCCATCTCGGCCTCCCAAAGTGCTGGGATTACAGGCTTGAGCCACCGCGCCCGGCCGAATTCGTTCTTTTATATGACTGAGAAGTATTCCATGGAATATATATACCACTTTTTTTTTTTTTAATCCAGTCCTCTGTTGATGGACACTTAGGTTGATTCCATATCTTTGGTATTGTGACTAGTGCTGAGATAAATGTACAAGAGCAGGTATCTTTTTAATACAACGATGTCTTTCCCTTTGGGTACATACCCAGTAGTGGGATTGCTGGGTCAAATGGTAGTTCTATTCAATTCTTTGAGAAATCTCCATATTGCCTTCCATAGAGGTTACATTAATTTACATTCCCACCAACAGTGTACAAGTATTCCATTTTCTCTGCATTCTTAACAACATCTGTTGTTTTTAGACTTTTTGATATAGCCATTCTGATGGTGTAAGATGGTACCTCATTGTGGTTTTAATTTGCATTTCTCTGATGATTAGTGGTCTTGCACATTTTTTTTTCATATGTTTCTTGGGTGCTTATATGTCTTCTTTTGGAAAATGTCTGTTTGTGTCATTTGCCCCCTTTTTAATGGGGTTATTTGTATTTTTGTTTTTTTTTTTTTTCTCATTGAGTTGTTTGAGTACCTTGTAGATTCTAGATATTAGCCCTTTGTCAGATGCATAGTTTGCAAATTTTTTTCCATTCTGTAGGTTGTCTATTTACTCTGTTGATTATTTCTTTTGCTGTGCAGGAGCTTTTTAGTTTAAGTCCTGTTTGCCTAATTTTGTTTTTGTTGCGTTTGCTTTTAAGGACTTAGTCATGAACTAAAGCCAAGAGTGAATTAGATGTATTTTTTTAAGCTTATGGAAACCAGGAGAAGACATAGACTACATAGACATTCATTTTGTTTTCACTTTCCTCATCATGGAAATATTCTGAGATATGAAACATCACTGTGACCCAAGGAGAGGCATTGGCGAGACTTAGTTGAAAGAGAAGGAGAAAGGAAAAGAGTGGAACATCATTCGCTGGACACCTCCCCTTGCCTTGGAAGTTGGGTGCACTTCATCTCTTTTAAAAGTGGAGATAATGGGACATGGAAGCTTGGAGTAATAAAGCCAATATTTGAAAGGGGGACAAGCTGACTTTATGATCTGAACTTTTCACTTAAAGCTCTCAGTTCTTCGCTGGGCACAGTGGCTCACGCCTGTAATCCCAGCACTTTGGGAGGCCGACGCGGGTGGATCATGAGGTCAGGAGATCGAGAGCATCCTGGCTAACACGATGAAACACCGTCTCTACTAAAAAATACAAAAAATTAGCTGGGCGTGGTGACGGGCACCTATAGTCCCAGCTACTCGGGAGGTTGAGGCAGGAGAATGACCTGAACTCGGGAGGCGGAGCTTGCAGTGAGCCGAGATCGCGCCACTGCACTCCAGGCTGCGCGACAGAGCCAGACTCTGTCTCAAAAACAAAACAAACAAACAAACAAAAAAAAAAACAAAAAGAAACCTCTCAGTTCTTCAGTGAGAAAAGTAGGTGTCCTGGACGTTATTTTATACTAGCCAAATTCTGACTTGATCAGGAATTAAAATGTAATGGTTTCAAAGCACTGGATAATTCATCAACCAGTAGCACTAAGCACAGGGGTAGGGTTAGTCCCTCCTCATACCAATTTTATGGCTGTCATTAGAGTCAAGCATTCAACCTCCCTGGACTTCAGTCCCTTCACTTGTGCAATGGACTGACTGTTTATTCCCCTCCCCTCCCAAATTCATATATTTAAATTCTAACCCCCGAGATGATGGTATTTGGATGAGGAGCCTTTGGAACATGATTAATCATGAGGGGGTTGTCCTCAAAAATGGGATTAGTACCCACAAAAAGAGAACCCAGAGAGCTCCCTCACTCCTTGTACCATATGAGAACATGGGGAGAAGGCACTTCCTGTCTATGAAACAGGAAGCAGGTCCTCACCAGCACAGATTCTGCAATACCTTGGTCTTGGACTTCCAGCCTGCAGAGCTGTGACAATAAATTTCTGTTGCTTATAAGCCACCTAATCTGTTGCATTCCACGATAGCAGCTCAGATAGACTAAGACAATCTGTAAACTGAGGGTATTCACCACCCATGAGGTCTCATAGAACCTTCTGGGTCTAACTGTCTGTGGTTCTCAAAGCCTTCCCCATTTGAAGGTTGATGTTTCCTACTTGGTGGAACATTTCTCTTGCTTCCAACTTTATTTTGCTCTTTCTGTCTTCCTTGGCTGAATTCTCTCTTCCCTGTAATTTTCTCTGCATGGCACTTGCAGTTTCACCAGTGGGCTATGGAAGATGTCTTTCAAAGCCTCTGACTAAGGTATAAGAACAGCTGGGGTCCTCATTGGGAACTCGTCGAAACTTTAAAACAGTAGGCTGAGGTCTAGAACTGTTCCAGGAGGCAAGATGACAGCAATTCAGCAATTGTTCTTGTGTTCATACCCTCTGGTTAATGTGACTCCCAGCTATGAATCAACCTTTATATAAATGCATTTTGGCTCACTGGACTGAATGTAGCTTGGATTCAATAATAGAAAACGTGTGGGAGGAGACAGTGAGAACCCTGAAGCCAGAATGGTCTGATGTTTCTTGTGCTAGAGGTCCCCAGGTTCAGCGATTCACCAGGAGGACTGACAGGCTCAGTGCATAGTGGGGCTCATGGCTGAGATGTATTTCAACAAAAAAATACAGAACACATTGAACAAAGGGAAACAGCGCATGGGGTAAAGTCTGGCAGAATCCAGGCATAAGCTTCCAGGTATGTCTCTGAAAGGAGTCACATGGGACATACTTAACTCCTCCAGCAGTGAGCTGTCAACACATGTGAAGTGTTGCCTACAAGGGAAGCTGCTTAGAGACTCAGCACCCAGGTTTTTTATTGGGAGCTGTTCCCATAAGTGCCCTTTGCCTAGTACTACCAAATTTGCAGACTCCCAGACAGAAAGCAGGTGTTCAGCATAAACTATGTTGTTTGTACAAGCATTTCAGGCAGAGTGCATCATTCTTATTAATTCTGGGAAGGTGAGAACCCTCCCCAAATCTAATTCCCAATCGCCAGCCGAGAGCACACATTACAAGCAGGCCTTTCTAAGGAGAGCAATCTCAGGTCCTCTATGTTAACTTCTTTCTGCATATTTCTAAAGTGTTTTATATTTATTATCTTTTTAAGGAAACAAGCTCTGTCACCATGAAGTCCTAGATGCATCCCAGAATGTAAAAGCTAGAGGAGAATCTTGGATGTAGCCCATGACTTCATTTTATAGATAACAAAGCCAATTTTCTTCTTTTTCTCTTTTCTTATTTTTAGTATATTTTTATGAGATATAATTTTCCTATAGTAAAATGCACAGACCTTAAATGTTCTGTTTGATAAGTTTTGATAATTTTGTACACACATATAATCACTGTCCCAAACAAAATATGTAGCGCATGCCCATTATCATCTCAGAACGTTCCTGTTGCTCCTCTCTAATCAATACCCCAGCCAGAGACAAACACTTTTCAGAGTTCTATCACCATAGATAATTTTTGCCTTTTCTTGGACTGCATATGAATGGATTCAGGCCATATGGATTCTTTGGGGTCTCACCTCTTTCACTCAACATAATGTGTGTGAGATTCTTATTTGTTGTTGCATGTATCAGTGGTTCGTTTATTTTCATGGCTAAGTCGTCTTATGTTAGATTGATGTTCCAGAGTTTGTTTATGCATTCTCCTGTTGATAGCTATTTGGATTGTCTCCAGTTTTTGGTGATTGTGACTCAGGCTTTGGGTGGATAGATAGTTTTATTTCTCTTGTTTAAGCATTGAGTAGTGTAATTGCTTGACGGTAAAATACATGTCTATTCAATTGTATAGGACATGGCCAAACTTTTCTCTAAAATGTTTGCATGAGTTTACACTTCAACAAGTAATATATAAGAGTTCTAGGGGCCAGGTACGGTGGCTCATGCCTGCAATTCCAGCACTTTGAGAGGCTGAGGTGGAAGGATTGCTTGAGCCCAGGAGTTTGAGACCAGCCTCGGCAACATGGTAAGACCTCATTTCTACAAAAATGAAAAAATTAGCCAGAGTGGTGGCTAATTTGTCTCTAGTCCTAACTATTTGGGAGGATTGCTTCAACCCAGGAGGTCAATGCTGCAGTGAACTTTGTTCGTGCCACTGCGCTACAGCCCTGGGTGACAGAGCGTGGCCCCGTCTCAAGAAAAAAAAGAGTTCCACTTGTTCTGTGTCTTCACTAGCATTTGATATTTTCCATTTTTTTGTTGTTTCGTTTTGTTTTTATTTTAGCCACCATAGGGGTTGTAAAATGGTATCTCATGGTGGGAATTTTCACTTCTCTGATTACTAATCAGGCTGAATACCTATTTATTTGCTTATTAGCCTTTTGTATATCTTCTTGTATAAAGTGTATATTCAATTGTTTTAGCCATCGTATTGTTTCATTCCTTTTTTATCATTGATTTGTTCTTTACATATTCTGGATATAAATCCTTTAAAAAATAATTGTCTTACAAATAAGTTTCCCTGATCTATGTTGCTTATCTATATTCCTTTTTTCCTAATTTTTAAAAAATTGAATGTTACTTTGAATTATTTTAAGTTATCTCATGTATCCTCTTAATAGTCCCACTCTCTTCACTTGATGATAAATTGGAAGCATCTAAAAGAACCAATCATTTCCCAAAAAGTAAATTAAAACCTTTCTATAGCCATTGTTTGGTTCTAGTTACTCTATTGGCCTTGTTCAAATCGTCTTTTATTTGTTTTTTTTTTTTTTTTTTTTTTTAATAAAAGCAAGCTTTATTTTGCTATCTGATGAGACAATATGCTAGTTTGAGAGTTTGGAATAAAAAACATGGATGTTTGTATTATTAAGGAAAGTTTCCAAACACATAGTTATTAAGGAAAGCACATATTATTAGGCAAAGTTTCCAAGCAAAAGTCTTAGAATAGACATAAAAATGTGAAATAATGAACGGTGACCTTAGTATTTGCCATTGTCATTGTTCCATGCAATATGTTTTAAAAAATTTTTATTTGATAGTGATAAGAATACTATGAGATCTAACCTCTTAAAATTTTAAGTGTGCAATACGGTATTGTCGACTGCTGGTACAATGTTTGACGGCAGGTCTCTGGAGCTAATCCATCTTGCTTACCTGAAGTTTTATGCCTGCTGACTCATAAGTCCCCATTTTCCCTTCCCCTATCCCCTGGAAACCACCACTCTGCTTTTCAGTCTTATGAATTTAGCTACTTTAGATACCTCATATAAGTGGAATAATACAGAATTTGTCTTTCTCTACCTGGCTTATTTCACTTAACGTAAGGTTCTCAAGGTTCATCCATGCTGTTACGTATTGTAGAATTTCCTTCCTTTTAAGGCTGCATAGTATTCCATCATATGTATATACCATGTTTTTGTTGTTGTTGCTGTTGTTGTTGTTTTTAAATCCATTTATCTGTTGATGGGCATTTAGGTTGCTTCCATATCTTGGCTATGGTGAATAGTACTGCAGTGAACAGAGGAGTGTGATATGTCTTTGAGATCCTGATTTCAGGGCCGTTGGGTATATTTCCAGGAGTGGGATTGCTAGATCACAAGGTAGTTCCATTTTTTAATTTGTCAAGGAGCTTCCATACTGTTTTTCACAGCAACAGCACCCTTTTGCATTTCCACCAACAGTGTGCAAAGAAATTCTCCACATCCTCACTAACACTTGTCTCTTGTTTGTTTTTCTAAGAGCAGCTGTTCTGACAGTTGTGGAGTGTTATCTCGTTGTGTGTGGGTTTGAGTTGCATTTTCCTGATGATTTTTGTTGTTGAGCATATTTTCATGTGCTTCTTGGCGTTTGTATGTGTTCTTCGGAGAAATGTCTAGTGAAGTCCTTTGCCCATTTTTTAATTGGGTTATTTGTAGTTTTGTTATTGAGTTTGGGAGTTCATTATATGTTTTGGATATATGGTTATCAGTATATTGTTTGGAAATATTTTCTCCCATTCCATAGGTTGCCTTTTCACTTCGTTATTTCCTTTGCTGCACAGAAGCTTTTTAGTTTGACGTAGTCCCACTTGTCTATTTTTGCTTCTATTGCCTGAAGCCTATTCACATTCTTAAATATATCTTTTGATGAATAGAAATAGTTGCTTCATTTTACCTTTTACTCTTTACATTTTAATTCATTTTAATTTGGATAATTTTCTTGACCTATCCTCGAGTTCTCTGATTCTTTTCTTTGCCCATGACATGAGCTTCTTATTTCTGATGTTATATCTATTTTGTTTGATAGCTGGCATTTCTGTTTGTTTCTTCTTTCGTATTCTCATCTTGCTCCTGAAATTCCCCATCTCTTAACATACGCTGTTTGCCTTTCCTGCTAGATTCTTTTATGGATTTCCTATGCATGTCTTAAAGGATATAGATGAAATATCTAACATTTGCATACCTCCTGCTATTTCACACGTCATACGCGCAAACATAAATATGCATGCATAATAGACATTGGTTGTAAAAAATAGTGGAGACCCAGTCAGTCATATTTTCGTCTAGAAAACATCACACACTTCATCTGTGTGGCCCCTTGGTAAGCTGCTGTGTCAGCGTGAATGTCATTTGTTTGGTTTTAATTAGGTTCTGCTCACCCCCTTGGCTTCAGATGCTTTGAGAGGGGATCCACACTTTCCCTTTAGCAGAGCTTAGGATCTGAGCACTGGTGAGACTCTAAGTCATGCTCTGTTTGCAGCCTGGCTGCTCACTTGTTGGGTTTTTGAAGAGTCCTCTTTATTTTCTGTCTTGCCCTGGATTTGGTCATTCCAAATTCCCATCCTAGGTGGGGGACAGGGACAGGTGTGTGGCTGCCCATGGGGAAGATTCGGAGTGCCTTGGAGGGGTGTGCCTGAGCTTCCCTGCACTGCCTCACTCTGAGTTTGCTTTTGCACTGTGTGGTGTACAGTTCCCCAGGGGGCTTCATGAAGACTGCAGGAGTGCATTGAAGGGTTGGCGGCAGGTGGGCTGTCTGGCTGGACCTCATCAGGATGCTGATCTGCCATGCCAGCCTGCCTACACCCAGTTTTTAATGTTGCCCAGGAGTGACATTAAAAACTCCTTTCAATGTCAGCTGGATTCTTCCTCTTCTCCCCACTCCTGCTACCAGGGGTGAAAGCAACTGAAGGTTTCTTCTTTGTAGGAAGGTTCATCACATCCTGGATTCTAGTTCATGTATGTTTTTTCAGCATCTTCAGCCTTTTTTTGGGGGGGAGCCGGGGGACGCGGGGGCACAGGGTTCTGCTCTGTTGCCCAGGCTGCAGTGCACTGGTATGATCATGGTTCACTGCAGCCTTGAACCCCTGGGCTCAAGAGATTCTCCAACCTCAGCCTTCTGAGTAGCTGGGACTACAGGCATGTGCCACCATGCCTGGCTTATTTATTTATTTATTTATTTGTAGAGATGGGGTCTTTCTATGTTGCCCAGGCTAGTCTCAAACTCCTGGCCTCAAGCAGTCCTCTTGCTTTGGCCTCCCAAAGTGCTGGGATTATGGACATGAGCCACCACCAGGTCCATCCTTAGCTTTTGATGGATCTTAAAAGGCCATGATTTTAATTGGAAGCCTCATAAATCACTGTTGGGAATGTGAAGTGGTTCAACCACTCTAGAACAGTCTGGTAGCTCCTTCATAATTTAAACCTAGAATTTCCATATGACCCAGCCATTCCACTCCTAGGTATGTACCCAAAAGAATTGAAAACAGGTGCGAATGCTCATAGCTGCATTATTCATGATTTCCCTAAAGTGAAAGCAACCCAGACATGGTGCATGATTCCATTCATATGAAATGTCCAGAATAGGCAGGTCCATAGAGAGAGAAGGCAAATTAGTGGTTCTCAGGAGCTGGGAGAGAGGAATGAGGAGTGACCACTGACAGGCACAGGGATCTCCATTTAGAGGTGATGAAATAATGTTCTGGAATGAGATACACATGACAGTTGTACAATATTGTGGATGTACTATGCCACTGAGTTGTACACTTAAAGTGGTTTAAATGGTGAAGTTGATGTTATGTGAATTTTATCATAGTTTAAAAAGAAACTATGAGTTCAAGGCTTCATGGCTTCTTTACCTTGTCAATGTGTATTCACTGGTCCCTTTGGCTTTCCACATCTTAATTAGTGTGGAGTCCTAATTAGGGAGAGAGGTCAGGCTAGGGGGAAGGAGGGAAAGTGAAAGAGAAGGCAGGTAAGTTATGTCTCCCTTTCTTCATGCTCCAGAACACGTAGCCCTCCTGTGCAAATAACTCACAGTCTGCCTGCGCCCAGCTATCACCAGACCCTTGGCTGATAGAAAATTGCAAGTTATCTCACTGCAACCTTGGCATTATCGGTACTGCACAAAGCCCTCTTCAGCACACAGCACAAGCGCCATCCTATAAAATCCCCAGCAAGCCTTTGTCTCTTTGCAGTCAGCTCTTCTCTTACTGATCTGCCTGTTGCACCCTTGCAACATATTTTCATTCTCTCTCTAATAAATCTGCTTTTTTTTTTTTTTTTTAACCTACAGCTGTCTTGGTAAATTCTTTTTATTCCTGCACCACCAACCGCAGATAGTCGCCACTCACCCGTGACAATTAGCAATTAAAGCTGACTGCTCTTTTCATAGCCTATAACTTTAATTTTGTTTTTTTTCTGTAAACATTTTCAACTGGCCACGTGTGTCTTGAGTAGACAGAGGGTGATTGTCAGCTTTTGCTTTCTGGTTGTCCTGTTAGGGTATTGGGATCCTATGGCCAAGAGCAACAGTGAGGGTAAGTGGAAATTCTTAGGAAAACCTAAGGACCACATCTGGGGTAACAGGTTAAGACCCAGAGCCCAGGGGCCAGGAGTTTGGTAGAAGCAGAATGAAACAGAAGCTCTGGGAAATGGAGTGGTCCCCAAAACCAGGCACCACCTGCAGGTGCATGAGTGAGGAGGGAGGGATGGTGCATGTATACACTGCATTAGGGTTAGTGAAACCTTTATACAGTGCATTAGTGTTAGCAAAATACACTTATAGGACTTTATCCCCTTTATTTTTTTTAACCACCTTGAGAAATGGAACATGGGTTTGGAGAAGGCAGAGTGACATACATTTTATTCTGTTGCAATTTGGGTATTCTGGTACCTTAGTTTGCCTCTGATATCTTTTAGCCAAGGGGAAGAGGCTGGCAAGGTTTCCATTAAAATTTATTTTCACCTTTACTTACACCAATTTGGTAGATATAGCAGGTGAGCAGTTTCCTACCTTGAAAAGGAGCATGAGAAAAATGTATCTGCTTTTGCTGCAGACAGCCCAGGTCTGGAGACCCTGGGATTGGGAAGGCTGGTTCCATTGGGTAGAAGCATGGAGAGTGCGGGCTAGGCACCATCAGGGACCATGGTGTGTACTGATGTGGACACCCAAACACGTGGGAGCTCTCCTTAAAGTGCCTTTTGGCTGATTGTAGATGTCAGGTCCACTTATATTTCCCTGGGGTCTTGTGGCTTGGATCCCTGAAGACTCACCAAGGATGTGATGATTACATCATTGTGGGCAAATTTTATATTGCATCCTCCTCAAACTGGACTTTGAACCTAGGAAAATGATGTTTTAATTATTTTTTGGTACATTATGTTTGTACATATTTATGGGTTACATGTGAAATTTTGTTACATGCGTAGAATGTGTAATGATTAAGTCAGGGTATTTGGGGTATCCCTCACCTTGAGTGTTTATCATTTCTGTGTGCTGGGAACATTTCAAATCCTCTCTTCTAGCTATTTTGAAATATACGATATATTGTTTTTAACTATAGTCACCCTACTCTGCTATGGAACATTAGAACTTATTCCTTCGCATAACTGTATTTTTGTACTCATTAACCATCTCTTCATTGCCCCCACCCCCTACACCCTTCCTTGCCTCTGGTATCTATCATTCTACTCTCTACCTCTGTGAGATCAACTTTTTTAGTTTCCACATATGACTGGGAACATGTGGTATTTGGCTTTCCGTGCCTGGCTTATTTCACTTAACATAATGACCTCTAGTTCCATCCATGCTGCTGCAAATTACAGGATTTCATGCTTTTTTATGGCCAAGTAATACTCCATTATGTAGATATACCACATTTCCTATATCCATTCATCTGGTGATGGACACTTAGGTTGGGTCCATAGCTTTGCTATTATGAATAGTGATGCAGTAAACAAGGGAGTGCAGGTGATATGGTTTGGCTGTGTCCCCACCGCAAATCTCATCTTGAATTGTAATCCAAATTATAATCCCCACATGTTGGGAGAGGGACCTCATGGGAGGTGATTGGATCATGGGGTTGTTCCCCCCATGCTGTTCTCATCGTAGTGAGTTCTCACAAGATCTGATGGTTTTATAAGGGGCTTCTCCCCACTTCGTTCTGCACTTCTCTCTCCTGTAGCCATGCAAAGAAGGTCTCTCCTTCCCTATCACCTTCCGCCATGATTGTGAGTTTCCTGAGACCTCCTCAGCCATGTGGAACTGTGAGCCCGTTAAACCTCTTTCCTTTATAAAGTACTCGGTCTCAGATATTTCCTTTTTTTTTTTTTTTTTTTTTTTTTGAGACGGAGTCTCACTTCTTCACCCAGGCTGGAGTACAATGGCATGATCTCGGCTCACTGCAACCTCCATCTCCTGGGTTCAAGCAATTCTCCTGCCTCAGGCTCCCAAGCAGCTGGGATTACAGGCACATGCCAGCACACCTGACTAATTTTTGTATTTTTAGTAGAGATGGGGTTTCATCATGTTGGCCAGGCTGGTCTTAAACTCCTGACCTCAAGTGTTCTGCCTGCCTCAGCCTCACAAAGATATTTCTTATAGCAGTAAGAAAACGGACTAATATAGCAGGACTTCCTTTGACACATTGATATATTTCCCTTTAGATAAATACTCAGTAGTGGGCTTGCTGGATCATATGGCAGTTCTAGTTTTAGTTTTTTGAGAAGTCTCCATACTGTTTTTTATAGTGGCTGTACTAGTTTACATTTTCACCAACGCAGGTCACCTGCTAGTCATCTGATCACCAAAGCAATTTTTACAAAATTCCTCTACATCTTTTTATTTATAGATCATCACAACTGTCTGTACCAATTTATGACCCCTGAAAAAAGAGCAGCAATTATGAGACAACTTGTTCAGGGGAAGGAGCTCAGTGTACAGGTTAGGGCTTCCCATCCTTCTCTTCCTATGACAGATACCCAGGCTGATTACCATGTCTATGAAATACCTTTAACACAGAGGGTTAACTAGCTTGCTGCAGTGGGAGGTAAGAATAACAGCCTGGCCATCCACTGATCCTGGAAAATGCTCATCCACGGAGCAGCTGAGCCAAGATGGTTTGCGTTATCCTTGTCTTGTTTCGTCATCTGGTTGTTAAATCCCAGAGGCCCTCTGATATTGACAGCGCAGATGCTGATATGTATTGAATGTATGGAAGCACTTCACACCATTCCCAAGTCCCTTGCTTTCTCTACTCCTCAAACTTGTGTGTATTTTATTTTCTCTCCTTTTCCACCTGCTGCCCATGGTTTCATCCTGCCTCATTTCCCCCGTGACATAACCCCTGGTTATCAAATGCTGGAAAGTCAGATGAGATGGGAATGCTCTATGGTGTTTCATCCAGGGGACCCTGGAAAATGCTAATATCCAAAACCTATTGTGACCAAAGCTTCCTGTGAGGTCTCTGGAAAAACTCTGTGCACAGAGATGCCCTCAGGGGGCAGAATAACACTTTATTATTGTCTCCAGTACTGGTCCTCAAAGAACTCTCACAGGTGACTGAATTCTGCCCAGAGCTCCTTTCCTGCATGTCCCAGACATCCACCATCATTTCCTCCTAAGGCCAGACTGAGTGACTCTGTTGCCGACATGCAAAGAAAGGGACTTCTCTTGGTTTAACAGGAAAGGAAATAGAGGGACACAGCAAATAAAAGGGTGGTGGAGCTGTAGGACTGGGACAGAGACTGTATGGGAGAGTAGATGTTGGCCAAGGAGGGAAAACTGACGCTCCAGTCAGAGGCAGCTCTGAACTCTCTTAGCTCACTGTCATTCTTAAGGCAGTCTCTGGGAACCTTGGCTTCTTTAGAACACTCCCCCTCTGAAATCTGTGACCCAACCAATGACTTCAAACTTCAGCATCCTTTAGGCACTGGGAGGATGTAAAGACTATCCTCATCCTCACGGGGACTTTATTGTTCTTGAATGTGATCCTTCACAGGAGGAAGAAAAAGTCTTAGGCTCTTCCTGTGTTAAGTATCAAAGTTTCAATATATGTTTCTAGATGTGTTTTTTTTTCTTACAAAATCCTTCTATAATTCACTATTATCAGTGAAGAGGTCATTTAAACATAGCCTTCTCAACCTCTTCTTCAAATCCCACCATCATGAACCATCGCACTGTTCTACAGTGCCAAGAACTCTCCAAATATGGTGGCCTCTTAACATGCCAGAGAGGAATGTTTTCAGATTCCCCAGAATGTTTAGGACCACTATGGAACACAGTCCTCTCCATCAAATTTGGTACCTTGTAAATAAATGAAAATATTAGGTAAGCTGTGATGAGTGGTTCATAGCAAAGCATTTGGATTTGGAGGTTGGGTCGAGGTCTTGGATCTGAGCAAGAGAGAAATGGCTCCTTCCACATGGTAGCTTTGTGGTGAATACCATTTATATCTTGCCTCAGGGAGAGCACACATATTACACATAATGGACCTTCTGCATCTCATTGGAGAGGTTAAAACCAAAATTGCAACAGAAGTATCCTGCCTATGACAGCACTCAAGTGTATCCCAAGTTCATACATTTACTAAACTAAGAGGGATGAGGAGCTTACACTAAGGTAACAAGCATTGTTACAATTAATTCCAGTTGCTTTGGTCTGTGGTATGCACCTATGTTTGAAACCTTGAGCCTTCAGAAAAACTGTTTGAAAAATATTTAGTTAGCCGGGTCCATTGGCTCACACCTGTAATCCCAGCACTTTGAGGGGCTAAAGTGGGAGAATCATGAGCCCAGGAGTTCAGGACCAGCCTGGGCAACATGGCAAGATCCCATCTTTACAAAAAAATTTTTAAATATTGGCCAGAGAGACACAGTGACTTGTGCTATTGGTCTCAGCTACTTGGGTGGGAGGATTGCTTGAGCCCAGGAGGTTGAGGCTGCAGTGAGCTGTGATCATGCCACTGCATTCTAGCTTGGGAAACAGTGAGACCCTGTCTCAAATAAAAATTAGTCTTCTGAAAAGTATAGGGAAATTAAAGGAAATTGAAGTCCTAGCAGAGATATCCAGTGTTGGTTATTACACATTTGTGAATGTAAGTGTGTTAGTTCTTTTTATGTTCTGGTTCCTTTTACCTTGTTTTATATATAACCTTTAGATAAGCTTTGAATTAGACAAAACATGTCCACCTTTTTTTCAGCAAGAATGTTTTTCTATAATATATATATTTATTGGAAAATACCCAAATAATGAAATCTATTATTTAATTTAATATAACTTTATATTCTAAATTATGGCCAATTTGTTTCCAAGTATTTATCCTATTTCATTTACCTAATTATTTTATTTTAATTGTTTACCTAGATTATTTATGAAGACTGTGATAGTTATGATTTAAAGTTATGAAACCGCCATTGCAAAATTATAACTGAGACAGTGAAAAAAGATTTGACCTAACTGACTCCATCTGGCTCTTAACCTCCAAGCTGTCCTTGTTCATTCCTGGGCATAGGTCAAACTAACTTTGGCAGGAACTTAGTTTATAGATTAGCTTTGAAACAGAGATGATAACAGTCCTTTCCCAAAACAAACCTCCTTACTGCCTGTGGACTAGACTGCCTAAAGCCACAAGATTAGAAGTTATGGTAATTTTACTGAATAATTCAAGATGTAGCTATTTTCATTAAACTAATATCAATGTCTTATTTATTAAAAATTACACAAGCAAAGGGCATTCTGTTTTGGGCTGGGTTTTTAGTTTTGTAACCCCTATGCCAAAATTTGGCACCTTATAATATTTGACAGGGATAAGTACGACATTGCTTAATTAGTAAATGTAAACAATGCATGCTGACAATTCTTGAGAAATTTCTAATATTACTTACCAATAATTTTAAAGCTAGCTTATTTATTAAAGGTTTTACTTAAGTTATATAAACTTGAAAAAACATTTGACTAGTCCTTTTTTTCCTGATAAAGTATTTAAGTGCTTTTATTTTTCTTCAAGCCAATTAATTAGAGCTCTTTTATATATTTTTAGTAGTGAAACATTGTGTACACAATGCATAAATACATAGATGCATTAGGTATGCAAATAGAAGTACATTTTATAGATCCATAAAGACCATCCTTTTTTTCTTTTTCTATCTTAGACTTTCAGATTCTTGATAACCTGTTTTACAGCCCTAGGTGGTTGTCAGCTAAATAGCCTTAAAATTGCATGTTAAAGGAAACCACTCAAGTAAAAATCAAACAGCAAATTTACATCATAAGGTAGAGAGAGAAAAGGTCTGGTGTTGCTAGAGGGAGATCCTTTTATTTTTCTTTGAGCAAATCAAACATAAAATTACACAAATCTATTATATGATTGCATAAGGAGACCAATTTTATTTAGATAAGGACTATCTATATTTTAACTAGATTTCTCAACTCTGGGCAGAACCCCCCAAAAAACCAAAGTTTTGCTCAAAAAAAAGACAAGTTCTTAGGAGAGAAAAACGAAACAACAAAACATGAAGGCCTTTTAAATACAAACATGCACACACACACACACACACACTTTTTGTTGTTGTTAGTAGAGATGGGGTTTCACCATGTTGTCCAGGCTGGTCTCGAACTCCTGGCTTGAAGTGGTCCACCCACCTCGGCCTCCCAAAGTGCTGGGATTACAGGTGTGAGCCACCAGGCCTGGCCTCAACATATTTTAAAGTTCATCTGTGTTATTATTGCATATTGCAAGATTTCTTCATTTTGTAAGGTTAAGAATATTGCAAGAATAATACTGTAAGAATAATATTGCATTGTATGTTGTGATGGTTAATTTCATGCATCAACTTGACTGAGCTAAGGAATGCCCAGATAGCCAGTAAAGCATTATTACTGAGTGTGTCTGTGAGGGTGTTTGTGGAAGAGATTAGCATTTGCTTATTTTTTATTTTTATGGATTTAGGAGTACAAGTGCTGTTGTGTTACATGAATATATTGTGTCGTGAAGTCTGGACTTTTAGTGTACCCATTGCTCCCATCATCCAAATAATATACATTGTACCCAATAAGTAGTATTTTCTCCTTCACTGCTTCCCACACTCCCATCTTCAATAGTCTTCAATGTCTATTATTCCACTCTGTCTGTGTGTACTCATTGTATACCTCTCACTTGTGAGTGAGAACATGAGCTTTTTTACTTTTGTTTCTGAATCATTTCACTAGGGAACATTTTCTTTGCTGTGGTAAAGTTCCTGTTATGTAAGTACATTGTTTACATGTCTTTTGCAGCAACATGGATGGACTGTCCTCCAGTTTCATCCATGTTGCTACAAAAGACATGAGCCCATTCTTTTTTTTTTTTTTTTTTTTTTTTTTTTTTTTTTTTTTTTTTTTTTTTTTTTTTGAGATGGAGTTTCGCTCTGTCGCCCAGGCTGGAGTGCAGTGGCCTGATCTCAGCTCACTGCAAGCTCCGCCTCCGGGGTTTACGCCATTCTCCTGCCTCAGCCTCCCGAGTAGCTGGGACTACAGGCGCCCGCCACCTCGCCCGGCTAGTTTTCTGTATTTTTTAGTAGAGATGGGGTTTCACCGTGTTAGCCAGGATGGTCTCGATCTCCTGACCCTGTGATCCGCCCGCCTCGGCCTCCCAAAGTGCTGGGATTACAGGCTTGAGCCACCGCGCCCGGCCCCGAGCCCATTCTTTTTTATGGCTGAGTAATATTCCATGGTGTGTGTGTGTATATATATATATATACACATATATATATATATATATGGCACATTGTTTGTATCCAATCATCATTGATGGACATTTACATTGATTCCATCTCCTTAGCTCCAGGTAGATTCAGAGAAAAAGCATCAGATTATAGAGGCGTAAACATCACAGGGTTTTAGACATGATAGGAGCCTTTTTGTTGTACAGCTGTGGAAATAGAGACTTGCAAAGAATGGGTGACATGTCCAATGTTGACAGCTAGTTAGCAGCAGCACCAGGATTACAGTCACCATCTCTGGATCCATTGCTCAGTGTCCTCCCCTCCATCTCATGATGCATCAACTGGAGCAATAACAGAGAAGGGGGAAAATAAGGAGAAAGCCAGGAGTGGTGGCTGACACCTGTAATCCCAGCTACACAGGAGGCCAAGGTGGGAGGATTTCATGACTCCAACAGTTTGTGATAAACCTGGACTACATAGCAAGAACCCATCTCTACAAAATTTTTTTTTTAAAAATTAGCTAGGTGTGGTGGTGCATGCCCGTTGTCCCGGCTACTCAGGAGGCTAAGACAGGAGGATTGCTTGAGCTGGGGAGTTCAAGGCTGCAGTGAGCTGTGATCCTACCACTGTGCTCCCATCTGGGTGACAGAGTGAGACCTTATCTCTAAAAAAAATTTTTTTTAATTTAAAAAATTAAAAAATCAGCAGGAGCCAATAGAATCTTCACACATGCAACATTTAGTGTGCCCCAAACCCTTCTAAAGACTTCAAATGTAAACAAATAGCTTAGGCAAGACTTACTTTTTGAAACATAATTTTTAATTAGTATTTTATTAATACTCAATGTATGTTATAATGAATTTATGCTAGGTATAATTGATTGTATTGAAACGATAGAAACAGATTCGCTAAACCAGTAAAATGTGAACATTTATTTTAGAAAAATCACAAGTGATTTAAATAGGTATTTAAATCTATAGAAAAGTCTGTTTAGACACAATTTCAGAATGGGTTTTTGCTGTCCTCATGTCAGACTATTTTTCTTTATCGATTTAAAACAGGACCTTTGTTGGATAGTAGCACTTTGTGAATCAAATTTCACCACTGTACATACCTTGGATTGAACAAAGCTGTTTTTCTTCTAAAAAATATTGTTTGTCGTGCAAATTTTTCTCTGTTTTTAATAAGCCTTCTTCCCTGTCGAGCAAATAGATCAGGAACATTTTCTTTGCTGTGGTAAAGTTTCTGTTATGTAAGCACATTGTTAATTTTCTTTTAATGAACAAATTTAATATAATTACATCTCTAGTTATAAAAATATTCCTTTGTCTCTCTCCTTCCTAATAATGCTGTTCTAGGAATAGCTACTTTCTCCACCAAAAAAAAAAAAAAAAAAAAAAAAAAAAAAAAAAAAAAAATTTCATGCTCTTTTGCCAAATTAAGTTTGTTCAGAAAAATAATTTTTAAAGGGAAAATTATGCAGTTTTTCAGAACTTAATGTGCCATGTTCTTCGTATTTTGGAGTGGAGCAGCTTTATTTAATTTTTAAATACTTTTATGTCAACTGACTCTGTTTCAATTTTGTGAAACCTCTTTATCAATACCTTGTTCTAAGCCAGGCTTGTAGGAAAGAAAAAGCAAAGTCCAATTACTTCTGCTGGTAATAATTTATATGCAGTGGGATTCTAAGTGGCTCTTTTTGTTTTTTGAGACCGAGTCTCTCTCACTCTGTCGCCCAGACTGGAGTGCCGTGTCACTGTTTTTGAGACCGAGTCCCTCTCACTCTGTTACCCAGGCTGGAGTACTGTGTCACTATCTCAGCTCACTGCAACCTCTGCCTGCCAGCCTCAAGCAATTCTCCTGCCTCAGCCTCCTGAGTAGCTGGGACTACAGGCACGCGCCACCACGCCCAGCAGATTTTTTGTACTTCTAGTAGAGATGGGGTCTCACCATGTTGACTAGGCTGGTCTCAAACTCCTGACCTCAAGTGATCCACCTGCCTTGACCTCCCAAATTTCTGGGATTACAGGTTTGAGCCACCCTGACTAGCCTTAAGTGGCTCTTAACAAACTTAAATTTTTCTCACATTCTTAATTGGGCTAGATGGTATTTCTCATCCTAGTCCTGATAATATCTACCCCCGGGCACATTTTGGAGGTATAATGAATGATATGCTGTCACACTGAGCTAACCAAAATCATTTTATGATTCAGAGATTAATATAGACATGAAAAATTATTAATGGGCTTTTATCCTATTGGGTTCAATTTCAATAAAATGGTCTGCACCTGAACTAACCCTTTCACCACATAGCATAGAAAATGGAAATGAATCTTCTCCAAGGAGCACACACACACACAGACACAGATATGTATGTGTGTGTGTATATATATGTGTGTGTGTATGTATATGTATATATATATAATGGATCCCTTCTATGGTGGCATCTTGGTGTGGAACAAATTCATAATCTTAATCCTCCAATAGTTTTAATTGTTCCCTACCCAGCTAATGGGACCAGTATCTTTCCAAGGGGCAAGGCTGAAGTCATCATTGACTATTGCCTCTTTCTGACACTTCACATCCAGGCAATTACCAGCTTGTGTTGATTGTGTCTAAAATAGGCTCAGTTCTCTCCAGTTCTCTCCTGCCTGCCCCTGTGCTAGTCTGGACCAGCTTCCTTGAGGGGCTATGGCCATTGTCGTGGGATCCACTCCAGTTTATGCCCAACCCTTCTGCCAGGGAGCAACCAGAATGTCTGCGGGAGTATAACAAAACCATGCCTGTCACCCCTCGTGTCCTCAATCTCTGCTTCATCACTTCTGAATAAAGATAAATGCCCCCAACCTAAAATAAGAGAAAGAAAAAAGGTAAATGCCCTCCATGTCTGATCATGATGATTTATCCTGACCTCTCCTCCAACTCACAGTCAGAGTTTTGCATGGAAAAAATAACCAACCAATCAATGCACACAGTTTGTAGGAATCCTGCAACATCAGCAACTTATACAATAATGATAGAAAACAAAGAACACGGAGAGAAACACACCTATATTACCTGAGTGGCTTTCTGAGTGACTGGTTGGTGTTTTCTCTTTTGTACATTTATAATACTAAAAATACAACAAAACATTTATTTAAAAAAATCAATTTTTGTGTACAAAAATCACAAAGTGTAATAGTCCAAAGTAGGTCTCTAAATAACTAGTTTTTTTGGTGAGCTTTTAGCGCTCATACAGAGCCTGAATTTTGCTCTATTTAATCTCTTTTTTAGCCACTTCCCTTTGGGCTACCCTAAATGCCCTTTTCTAATTCAGGTGCTTTCAACTTTCAGTTATAAAACAAAAATTCATTTTTACATGGTTGCTGAGCTGAGACATGTGTCCTTAAATTGCTTATATAAATTCTGAGACTCGTTACTAATGAAACATGTTCTTAAAATAAATTCAGCATGACATTTCAGAGCTGCTGTCCTGGGGAGCTTTTTTCCTGTCCTCACTGACAACATTGAACTCCTCACCTCAAGCTATTGGAGTTATCTACTACTGTGTAGCAAATTACCCCAAAACTTAGCAGCTCAAAGCAACTCGCGTTTGTTATCCCATTGTTTCTGTAGGTCAAAAATCCGGGCATAGCTTAGCCGGATCCGTCTCAACTTCTAGGTCTCTTTCAGGCTACTTCAGGTGCCATGGCTGTGGTCTCATCTGTGGTTCAAAAATGGCAGGATCTCTTCCCAAGTTCATTCAGATAGTTGTAGACAGGACTTAGTTCCTTGCAGGATGTTCACCTGAAAGCCTCATTTTTTTGCCACCTGTTGGCTGGACACTTCTCTCTTTTTCTTATAACATGGGTCTCTCCACAATGGCCACTTACTTCATCCACAGCCAGCAAGCGATATCTAGTTTGCCAGCAAGATAGAGGTCATAATCTTTTACAACCCAATCACAGAAGTGACATCCCATCACTTTTTCCATATCCTACTCATTGGAAGTAAACCACTAGGTCCAGCCCATACTCAACAGGTGGGAATTGTATCAGATGTGAATACCAGAAAGGAAGTCACTGGGACCACTTTTAATTGGTCAACCACATTTTTGTTCAAAACTCTACTACTGTACTTATTATACTCTACATAACATTTTATTATTAATAATTGTACTTTTAATAATAAGAACTTTATAAGTTAATAGTAACTTAATATTATTAAATAACTATAATGAACAACTATGGCCTCTTACTATGATTCCCTTGCTGAATCAATAAGTACTAAGAACCCAGAAGGAGAGACCCTGTCTCTATAAAAAGAATAAAAATAAAAATTAGCTGGTCATGGTGGTGTGCCCTTGTAATCCCAGCTACTTGGGAGACTGAGGTGGGAGGATTACTTGAGCCTGGGAGGTTGAGGCTGCAGTGAGCCGTGATCATGCCACTGCACTCCAGCCTGGGTGAAAAAGTGATACCCTGTCTCAAAATAAGTAAATTAATTAATTAATAAAATAAAAAAGGTCCTAAGTGTGTAGTTTTATCCTCAAAATAATACTTGTATTATTATTCCTCTCTTACAGAAAAGAAAACAAGCTAAATATATAGCTTGTGGTTTCACTGCTAGCAAGCAGGGGAGAGAGAATGAAAACCTCAATAGCAGAAACTGCATTTCTGACTCCACTGCCCACTTTAGTGGGTTTTGTACTTGTGGGTTTCCTCATTTGACCTGCTAGAGTCTTGCAGGGTGACTGTGTGTCTCATACAATCATAGAACTACCATAGGACTGTTATAATATCTTTCTAGTTTTTGCCCTGTATTTGTGGAATTGAAATGGATTTGGTTGAATTGTCAGTGAATTGCTTTCCACTACAAAGGTGTAGCTAGACTAAAATGATCCTAACAAGTTACATTTGTCTAGCACTTTATTATTTTGGAAACATTTCTGGGAGTCAGGTAGGGCAGGGTCTTGCTCTGCCACCCAGAGTAGAGTGCAGTGTCACAATCATAACTCACTGCAGCCTCAAACTCCTGGGCTCAGGCCATCCTCCTGTCTCAGCCTCCTGATTAGCTGGGACTACAGGCATGTGCCACCACACCCAGCTAATTTCTAAATTCTTTGTAGAGATGGGGTCTTGCTATGTTCCTCAAGCTGGTCTTGAACTCCTGAGCTCAAACAATTCTCCTGCCTTAGCCTCCCAAACTGCTGGGATTACAGGTGTAATCTACTGCATCTGGTTGCATTTTGGAAACCTTTTATTGCTAGTATCCCAAGTGACTCCCCCATGGTCAAGGTGACATCTTAGGGTGATGTGCAGAAGAGTGATTCACAAGGAGAACATGCCTCCTAAAGACTCATAGCTGGTGGCCTGAGATGAGGCCAGAGCTCTGACTCTTATTTTTCCTCTCATTCTGCTAGTTCTTGACAAGCAGAGAATAAAAGCCACCAAAAAGAGAACTAAGGAGAGTTAGGAATGAGAGAGTAGCTGCAACAAAAACAGAGACTATCACATTCCCTGGGTTGGTTATCTTTCAGGAAGAATCGTGGTGATCTGCATTTGCTTTTTATGAAAGGGGGAGATCCCAAAAAGGGAGGGAGGTGAGAGGAATATTGGAAGTCGGTCAGGGGAGAGAGAGAGAGAAGTTTGTTTCCCAGGCTGGGAGTGGTGGCTCACGCCTGTGATCCCAGCACTTTGGGAGTCCGAGGCGGGTGGATCACTTGAGCTCAGGAGGTCGAGACCTGCCTGGCCAACATGGCGAAACCCCATCTCTACTAACAAAATAAGTAAATAAATAAATAAATAAATAAATAAAAGATTAGCCAGGTGCAGTGTCAGGCACCTGTAATCTCAGCTAATCGGGAGGCTAAGGTAGGAGAATCGCTTGAACCCGGGCGTCAGAGGTTGTAGTGAGTTGAGATCACACCACTCCACTCCAACCTGGGCAACAGAGTGAGACTCTGTCTAAGAAAAACAGAAGAAGGGTATGGCTCCCAAAGACCAATGTGTAGGAGTAAGGATTCTTTGGGGTTCAGACAGGCAAGGAACACGATGCTGTTGTGCAGAGTATCACTCCTGATAAAAATGTAAGGTAGCAAAAGATTTGCCACATGGACAAGTGACAGAATAAGCAACTTAGAAGGTATGAGAAGAAGGAATGCTTGCAGCCTAATGTTTTCCTTGAAGAGCCTTTTTGGAGATGGTTGCCTATGTGCGTTGGAATTTAAGGGCTTCCATAGCTTGCGGAAGTATATTATACCTGAGAAACATTGTCTGTTAACATTGGAGATGCACTTGTGGTTACAAATGAGAAATTTGCATCTACTCAAATGATTTGGCATTTCCAAATCCTTTGGTAGATGCTGATCTGCCTACATACAGGAGCAGAGGGAATGAATTGCAATTCTGTTATGTCCAGGAGGTGAAAATTCTACAGATGATAGGGTGGGTAACATGCTAGCACTAACTCAGTGGTTTCAGCTGGAGGCAGTTGTGTTCCCCAGAGGACATTTGGCAATATCTGGAGGACATTTTTTTATTTCACAACTAGAGGAGAACAGAGAAGTTGGGGACAGCATCCTGTTGGGGTTTAGTGGGTAGAGGCCAGGGATGGTGCTAAACATCCTACAATGCACAGAACAGCCCCCCTCCCCACCAATAAAGACTCATCCAGTCCACATGTCAATAGTGTTGAGGCTGAGAAACACTATTAACAAAATCTGAGGTCCCTAAGTCAAATATCAACTCATGATAAAAACGTGTTCCCATGTTTTTTTTTTTTTCACACAGGAGAAATTGGTTAAGAAGTAGGTAAAGCAGTTTACAGTGCTTGGTACATACTAAGCACTCGAAAAGCTGTTATTTTAAAATAAGAAAAGCTATGTATTTATTTCCTGTATGAAGTGAAACATGAACCTAGTAATGAAGCAGAGACACAGAACACAGCCTCCTGGCTCTAGCCTTCTCTGATATGAATGCTATATGTTGCACTCTTATGAGGATAGGTGGTTATTAAATTCACTCTTTTGCAAATTCCTGGTATTAGTTATGGATTTGTAAGCCATTAAATCTACTTAGGGACCCCAATGCTCCAACCCTGAGCTTTTCGTGGGCATTATTAATGGTGTTTTCAGTTATCTTAAAAACCTCTAGTGTGTCTCACTCTTCATATTTAAAGACGGATGCTAATTTTTGAATCTTCTCTGTGCCCCATAAAACCTTCCAACCATTTAAAAAATAGTGCATGGCCCTGCTTAATTTCCTCTCTGGTTGAACTGGCATGAGGGCCTTTTAATTAAACAGAATAAACATACATTTTTGATTTAATGTGGCTTTCTTTGATACTTGTTGCTTAACCAGCCCCTGCTCCCATGGTGTCTACAATCTAATTAGGAAGGGAAACAATAATCTGATCTCAGATTTACAACCGTTCTCTGTCATTATTTATTCATTTGCCTAGTCCACAAATAGTGACTATTTAATGTGTACCAAGCATGAGAGAGGATGGTAGGTATATAGCCAGGAGGCACTTAGACTTCTTCCTGGCTGCAGAATGCTTCCAGTGCAGCAGGGAAGCTTAAACACAAAATAACTAAAACTGCACTTGCTTGTATCATCAGTGCTGAGAAAGAAATGCACAGTGATAAGAAAAGGGGAACTTCCTCCCATGCAAGGAATCTGAGACGGTGTCCCCAGATAAGTCATATGCAAGCTGGGGATGGGGGTTAAAGATTGGCCTCTCCAAATTATCTCTGCCCTTCTCTTATTCTTCAGCCTTTCCTCACCTCACTCCAATATGAGGTCCATTGTTAGGATCGCAGTGTTGAAGGTAGGAGAGTTCACCTTTTATTACATTCACCTAGCTGTTTAAACAGAAGCGTGCAGCACTTGTACAGATATATTTGCTCATATTTGCAATTTCTCTGTCACGGATGTGGGGCTGGAGCCTGGATTTGCCAGCCAAAGAGTTAACAGATGTTGAACACAATGAAGAATTGTCTCAAAACGGCTGCTCCAAGAAAGGGATAGAACAAAAGAACATTTGTTAGAGCACACATCATCTTGAGCCTAGCCTTAGAAAACCTGTTCACAAGATAAGCCATTGTTCACTCTTTGTTACCAAGTTTGTGTTTAAGGAGTTAAGATTTGGGAGAGGCTTTCAACTTAGCTGTGGGTCCTGCCCAGCACGGTGTTCGCAGTCTGCAAGGAAGGTAGCAGGGTATTGCATGGGATTTTATGTTAATGATGTTCAAGGGATGATAATTCTCACCCAGGAAGGAGAGGATCCATTAGTTACACTCTCAGTCTGTGTCTTAGGCCAGCGTGAAGCCATTACAGATCTTTAGCTGCAAAATAATAATTTTGTGATGAGATAAGGGGTAGTTTTATTTCTGGCCTATTTTAAAAGAGAAAAGATGCAAGGCCTATGCCAGGGACTAAATCATTTCATCTCAGACTTTGTATAGAATTCATGTCAAATGAATGTCATAAATTATAAATAAAACATAAGTGTGTCACATAAAATAATTCTATGGTAATAGTTAATGACAGAGCTGAGCTGAATAATCTAAATATAGCGTGTGTGTGTATGTGTGTGTGTGTGTGTGTTTTCATGTAAACATTTTCCTCTCTCATAGAAAGTGAATGTGACCATCAAACACATCCTTGAATTCTAGAATTAGTCCCAAGGACTTAAGTCTCCCAAGGAGATAAAAGTGAAGAGACTTAAAACAAACAAAAAACTCTTTTGCCCTATTTATTTGAATAAATAAGAGTAAGATAGTCAATCACTCAATCACTTTGCAAAGTTTAGTAATCTAACTGAATAACAAAAGTACCAACTCAATGTAGATAAGAAGAATTGAGTGGATCAGGAGGGAGAGAGGTGATTAACTATGATTAGTAGTGTCATGTGTGAAGGAAGTACCCCCGGACTGCCAGTCACATAGCTTCCCACATTTACTCTGTCTTCTTTAAAAAATATCATGCTTCTCAAAATACTTCACATTCTAAGAGTGCAGCTGTAAGAACATAGTGGTGATGATTGCATGGAACAACTGTATAGGATGTGGTAAGAAAAAATACTTCCCTTGGAGCTAAGAGGAAAACATAGTTGACACTGAGTTCTCTCTCATTACTGAATGTCTACTCTCTCACACCAGCTTCCTCTTTTGCTGTAATAGAGTAGTATTCAAGCAGGGGAAATTTTTGTCTCCCCTTCTCCCAGCAATGGCTGGTAGAGTCTGGAGACATCTTTGGATCTCATAACTGAGGGGAGTTATACATGCTACTGGCATATAGTGGGTAGAGGCTAGAGATGTGCTGAATATCCTCCAATGCACGGGACAGGCCCCTACGCTAACAAATCATCCATCCCCAAATGTCAGTAGTGCAGAGGTTGAGAAATCCTGATTTAATACCATTCATGACCTGTAATGGAACCCATTATCCTGGGTAATTTGCATTTGTGTGTACTCCTTTACTAAGGCTCAATTAAGTGATTTAGTGAATATTTATTCACTCACAGGGCCATGGGGGAGAACTGCTAAAGAAAATTGAGGGATTACAAATACTTATTGGGAAGGCAAGGTGAACACACATGAAAACAAACCCAAAAAATTCTACTTCAAAATGTTGTTGATTTTCTCCGAACCCTAATTATGCATATTCTATCAACATTTGCAGTGCATACCCTTTGTCTGTTTTTGCAAACTGTCAATTCAGATAATATAGTGTCTCAGTGAATTGTTGCCACAATAATGTCATGTACCAATTCTCTCCCAAGCTCAACAGATTAACACAACAGTGTATATTCTCACTGGTTTGTTTGTTGGCTGAAACAAACAAGCACCAGCCTGCCTGTTGGGCTGCGTCCGCTACAAATGCATTTATTCTGGGGCCCAGGCTGAAAGGGAGGTAGCACATACTAGAGAAAGAGCTTCTTGTGGTGATGGCAAAAGGACAACAGGACCAAGCTAAACATGCAAGCATAACGTTTCTGTTTCTCTCATATCTGATAGCATCCCATTGGCTAAGACAAATCAACATGGTTGAGCTCCAAATCAAGGCAGAACAAGTATACTGTGGTCTCTGTAAGGCCAATGCAAGATACATGGCCTCACTGAATACCAGTGGGTCAGAGAAAGGATTGCATTATTTTAACTAATACGTTCATTTTAATAATTCCATTTCAAATTTAACATTATAAGAATTTTTCTTAACTTGTTTTTTTAAGATTTATTTCTATTTATAATTGTGACAAAATACACATAACATAAAATTTTCAATCTTAACCATTTTTAAGTGAAATTAAGTATGTTCACACTGTTTTGCAGCCATCGCCACTATCCATCTCTAGAATCATTTTCATCTTGCAAAACTGAAACTCTGTATCTATTAAATAATCATTCCCAATTCCCCTGGGATGGAGTAGTTATTTAAAAAAAATAATTACCACCCATTTTTAATGGGAACAAAGCTTATTTTTATAGACATAATTGGCATATAGCATGCATTTATAGTTGTCAGCCCAAACTATGCCTAAGGTGTATTCTATCCAGGATACAGACATGTCTTCAGACCCAAGGTGGAAGCCCCACAGAAGTCTGTTTTACTGAGATAAAGAAGCCTGTTGGGAAGGAATTCATTCCAAGCTCAGACGGAGAAGCAATATGGGCCACAGCCAGGGAGCCTGCATTAGAGAAATGGGTTGACATTCAGACCCATGTCCATCAATCACTCAGCAGGGAAGTCTACCTAATTCTCAGATTCCAAGCAGTAGTAGGTTAATTGAAGGGGGAAAAAAGTGAAGTGTGCTTTTACTGAAATCTACATGGAATATTAGGAGCTTAGGGCATCAGCAGCATATAGCTGGCAGCTTCAGGAGTGACCAGTGCAGGAGCCAACCAGCTGGCAGCAGTAGGGGCTTTAGCAGTGTTAAATCCTGGAGCCTGTGAGACGGAGCTCAGTGTCCTTATCATCAGCCACCAGTGGTGGGACTCAGACTGGGTGGGCAGTGGTTGTGAGGTCCTTTAGACAGGACCTGTTTCTATCAGTAGGAGCAGGAGGCATCACTACAGAGCCCTGGGAAATGACAGGCATTATTCAGTAGCCAAGGGAACTGCTCGAGTAATTAGAAAAGCACTGAAGTATCCACCATGTGGAATGCTGAAAAACCCTAGAAATACTGGGTTCCAGGGACAATCTGAGAGAGAAGAGCCATAAGGAGTCCTGGGTGCTAGTCTAGAAACCACAGCTTGCTATGAGTATGACTCGGGCAATTCATTGACTCTCTCTGGGTCTTTGTTTTCTCTCCTGAAAGTAAGACAATTGGGATACATGATTTGCGTGGTCTTTTCTAACTGATATTATATTAGCTGAATATTATATGGATGTTGTTATATGATCTCAAGCCAGGCTTTACATTCATGCCAGGTTTTGGTTGTAGAAAGTCTGTATTCTTTATTTAATTGATTAATTAATTAGAAGGAGTCTCACTCTGTCAACCAGGCTGGAGTACAATGGCGCCATCAGAGCTCGTTGCAGTCTCGAACTACTGGGCTCAAGCAATTCTCCTGCCTCAGCCTCTCAAGTAGCCGGAACTACAGACATGCACCACCACGCCCAGAAAAATTTTAAAATTTTTGTAGAGATAGGAACTTACATATTTCCCAGGCTGGTCTCAAACTCCTGACCTCCGCCAATCTTCCCTCCTCGGCCTCCCAAAGCACTGGGATTATTGGTGTGAGCCACCATTACCAGCCAATCTCTCTGAGTCTTTGTTTCCCCATCTGAAAATAAGAGAATTGGGATGCATGATTTGCAAGACCTTTTCAAACTGAAGTTATATTATCTGAATGTTGTGATTTGCTCTCAAGCCAGCCTCTAAGTTCATGCCAGCTTTTGGTTGTGTAAAGCCCATAGTCTTAAACCATGCTTTAAAAAAAGAAAAAAAGAAGGAAAGAAAAGAAACAGGCAATTTCTCATTTCTTTCCAAGCATAAATATTAGCTTAAGCATTAAGATAGACAAGGTCTTTGGCATGATGGCATTGTATAACTGTATTATTTCATGCAGTCTTATTTGAGGAATTCAGTAAGAAGTTACTTTGCATCAGCTTTATCTGTATTTAGCATTTAAGCAGATTAAACCGAATTGGGGGCCTTTAGACTCAATGGCAAAAATGGTTTCACATAATAATAGCAAGGTGCTTTTTACATATTCATGATCTCTGTTTGAACATGTTAAATTCAAGATACCAGATACATGTCTGTATGGAGACCTTAATTCAGTATTTGGGCATACAGTCTCTCTGGACATAAAACCTAGGTGTTTCTAAGCATTCATTTGGTATTTAATCTCACCAAGACAGCATGTGTATTTCATGAAGGTAGGGAGGAGATCAGGAAAGCAGAAAGTGTCTTGAGGCTCACAACATTTAAAGTGCAGACTGAAAAATGGACACTCAAAAGTGGCGCCAGGCCAGGAAATAAGTTTAGTCGTTGTTTGATTGTTTCTTTGAGTGTTTTGCACCCAGTTAGCCTACACGTTTGTTTAAATTATTAAATTGATGGTCATATAACTGCACATGCAAATCTGTGTGTCTGTCTTCTCTTTAAAAATTGGAAGCTGCTACAAGGGTGACATCCTTTAGGAGGGGTGCAAGCTCTCGGCTGGCAAAGCCCCCTCCCCATATCGATGGCTAAACTCAGGCCATTTCCCATCTCCCATCCAGCCTCTGTAATTATATGGGGTGTGATCCTGATTCTGAGGTCCATGAATGGGGAAGAACCAGCAAATAGAGACTCGGAAGAAAGAGGGACACGATAGTAACCTCAGGGAGTGTGTTCAAAGAGGAGCGCATTCCTGAGCGAGGGAATGGCTCACTGTGACAGGTGTTGTTGGAAAGCCAGGGAAGAGATTCTGTCACACCGTGTGCACTGGCCTTGATGCCCAGTGTCCTCAGTGACTCTGGGGGAGCTGTCTGCATGCACCAAGGCTGGTGTGAGGGCAAAAGCAGATGCAGAGTGAGGTCAAGCTCACACTCCAGTTCACACACTGGACTGTCAGTGCTCCCAGATACACGGCAATGAGGGTACAGTGTCAGGAGAGAACAGATAGGTACACTAAAAGCCCAGACTCCACCACTACACCAGATGCATGTAAGACATCGGCACTGTACCCCCTAAATCTATACACATTTTTAAAAATTAAAAGTAAATAAAATTAGGCAGTGTATGGTGGCTCATGCCTATAATTCCAGTGCTTTGAGAGGCCAAGGCAGGAGGATCACTTGAGCCCAGTAGTTTGAGACCAGCCTGGGCAACATAGTGAGACCCTATCTCCTCAGTAAACATTGGAAAGAAAGAAATTGCTAGGCCGGGTGGTCCTCACCATCATCCCAGCTACTCAGGAGACTGATGTGGGAGGATCACTTGAACTCAAAAGTTCGAGACCAGCTTGGGTAACATAGTAAGACCCTTGCCTCTAGAAAATAAAAATAAAAAAAATATTACCCAGGCATGGCAGTGTGCACCTGTCTAGTTCTAGCTGCTCAGGAGGCTGAGATGGGAGAATCACTTGAGCCCAGGAGTTGGAAGCTGCAGTAAGTTATAATCACACCATTGCACTCCAACCTGGACAACAGAGCCAGAACCCTGCCTCAAATTTTTTAAAATAAAAATAAAATTACTTAATAGAACAAAAAAATTGCTCAATTTCTTTCACTTTACAGTTAAGAAAACTAAGATTCAGAGGACTGATATGATTAACACCTACCCCTGACCCCCCACCTAGAATAAAGGTCATAAAATTTCTTCCCGGGCCGGTGAGAAAATAAAGGATAAAAATTTCTCCCCAGGCAGATGAGAAACAGAAAGAGAAAGTAGTGAGTTCTGTCTCCTGATGTCAGGGTCAGAGCCGTAGAGACTTGGTTCTGGAAGTATTTGAGAGTAAGAACCTGGCTCAAGGCTGTGAACCAGGAGCTGGGAGAGGTGTTGCCTACTACTGCCGATGTGAAGACTAGAAGGACATTGATATTGAGTACGTAAGACCTCAGGCTACCACACTGCACACCTACCTGCCACCTTCCCTTCCAGGGAACCAAGCCAGGCCTCTCTCTGGCTGGGAAACCTGTTGAGCAACCTCCTCATATTTGTTGCCAACATAAGCTCTGGTTCTAAATGGAGAACCTGTTGCAGGGTGGGGCAGCATAACCGCAAGAGTGAGAAGAGAGGCAAACAGCAAAATGAAGTAGAAAGCCCACATCCTCCTCGACAAGAGGGGGTCTAACTCAAAGGAAGCAGGCTGCTGGAACACGTACACAGACCTCCATACAAGCAAGACATTGTGTGTGTGTTCAAGCCGCCATCCTCCCCAAAGATTCCTTCACCTGTTATTCTCACAAGGAATGAAATGCAGTGAGGTGAGAGAGTGTTGGGATGGCAGACATGGATGATGGATGAATTCTCTTCCCTCTGTACATTTTCCAGCACAAAGAGCTGCCCCAGGCTGTTGACCCAATACACTGAGTTTTGAGAGGTTTCTGTTTCCTTAGAAAGTTACAGTGCCTTAGAAAGGCACAGTGGTTCAGGCCTATAATCTTAGCACTTTACAAGGGTGAGGCAGGAGGATTGTTTGAGCCCAGAAGTTCGAGACCAGCCTGGGCAACATAGCAAGACCTTATCTCTACAAAAACCACAAAAATTAGCTGAGTATGGTGACACATGCCTATAGTCCCAAGTACTTGGGAAGCTGAGGCAGGGGGATTGCTTGAACCCAAGACTTCAAGGTTGCAGTGAGCTAAGATCGTACCACCTCACCCCAGCCTGGGCAACAGAGCAAAACCTTGTCTCAAGCCGGCATCCTTCAGTTCCTTTTTGTGTCCTTGTCCTTTACAGAAAGATGAAGATCCCTTTCCTCCTACTGTTCTTTCTCTGGGAAGCCGAGAGCCACACAGCATCAAGGCCAAACATCATCCTGGTGATGGCTGACGACCTCGGCATTGGAGATCCTGGGTGCTATGGGAACAAAACTCTCAGGTTGGTAATGTAGCTCCTCAGTAAACACATGGCTGTATTCATAGGCTACAGTCCCCAGCATTGTTAATGTTGATCTATAGAGCACAGAACATGTAGAAACGTTCAAAACCCTCCAAACCATGCCTGGCTTTACGTAGATACACTGAGATGTAGGTGTCGTGAAGGCAGTTGTGAGTTTATCTGTTTGACTATGAACAGGGAGCTGGGTGAGCTCAGGGAGATCACTAAGAAGGTGTGCATCACAGTTCTTCTTTACTGATGGCTATGATGCTGCTTTCCACACATTCACATTTCCATCCCTTTTGTTCACCTATTTCGTCTTCTCTTTTTGGCATCTGGCTTTATTCTGGTTGGTTATGAGTCTGCACTACTCTGTCCTGGCTCATCAGTGCCTTACTCTCACTCTCACTCATGCCCAACTCTCGTTCTTCTAGCCCAGGCCCTACCCTGTCATCAGCTATACAGACTGTCTTAGTCTGTAAAGGCTGCCATGACAAAATGCCATAGGCTGGGTGGCTTCTAAACAATAGAAATGTATTGCTCATAGTTCTGGAGGCTGGAAGCCCAAGATTATGGCATAGCAGATTCAGTGTCTGGTGGGGACCTGCTTCCTGGTTCATAGACAGAACCTTCTCACTGTGTCTTCACATGGTGGAAGCGGGGAGGGAGCTCTCTGGGTCCCTTTTATAAGGTCATAAATCCCATTTACAGGGCTTCATCCTCATGACCTCATCACCTCCCAAAGACCCCACCTCCTAACAAAATCTCATTGAGGGTGAGCATTTCAACATCTGAATTTGGGGGAGACACAAACATTGAGACCGTAGCTGACAATCATGAGGAGAGATGTCATGTTTCAGGACCTCATAACTTGCCAATAATTATCAAAACAGTGGCAACAATGCAATCAAATGAGACTCGAGGCCGTTCGACCCTTGGGTCTGAACATCCTCCCAGAAGTGGGTGTTTTGTTTCTGAGCCCTTTGCATAAAGTCAACCTAACATAAGGCCTATTTTAAAGACCCCTTTGTTTAAAAAGGAAAGTAAGCCTTGTGGAGTAGAATATTGACATTAGAATTTCACTTTCTCTTCCTAATAATGTGGAAATGATGACATAAAAATAGTTCTATGGAGAGCTTCATCACATGAAAGATCAATACAAACTAAATTAAAGGAGAGGATGAGAAAAGAGATTATTTGCTTCTACCAGAACTTTCTTTTTTCTTTTTTTCCTTTTTTTTTTTTTTTTTTTTTTTTTGAGAAGGAGTCTCACACACTGTCACCCAGGCTGCAGTGCGGTGGCACGATCTTGGGAATCACTGCAACCTCTGCCTCCTAGGTTGAAGCCATTCTCCTGCCTCAGCCTCTCAAGTAGGTGGGACTATAGGCATGTGCCACCATGCCTGGCTAATTTTTTGTATTTTTAGAAGAGGTGGGGTTTCACTGTGTTGGCCAGGCTGGTCTCAAACTCCCGACTTCATGATCCACCCGCCTCAGCCTCCCAAAGTGCTGAGGTTACAGGCATGGGCCACTGCACTGGACCAGAACTTTCTTGTAGGATATGTGAATACTAAATACAATACCTGAAGCCAGGAATGGACCCATTGCCAAGTGCCATGGGACACTGATTTTTTTTTCATGCCATTCTCTTACTCTTCATCTTCTTTTTAACAAGAGAAATCTTGGAAAGTATATTTCATCATTACATATCAGACCAAACAAAAATGAAATAGATTATTATATTAAGGAAAATCTTTCCCACAACACATAGCCAAATGTGTCTCACTTTCAATCTGAAACTTTGCATCAAATGTTGCTCTTTATTTTTTTAAGAGTATATTGACCTATGACATTGCTTACATTTTTAAAAAGCATATGCAAGGATAAGATCTGCAATTTTAAGAGAGCACTTTAAGTGTCCTCTTAAAATTGTAATTATCTTGGTATGTTTTCTGCCCCACTTTTTGCCTACTTTTGTAAAATGTTTACAGATCACTTTATACATTTGTGATATAAATCTTATTAATTTAGTGTTTCTTATCAGCATCATGATTTTATTCAGCTTTTTCATTTTATCTATTTCTTTAATATTATGTATTCCTAAGATGTATTAAGATAATAGATAACTGTTCCTACCAAGATGTCTTAATTAAAAAGTTAAAATCAAGTCTTTAAGGTTAAATCTTTACCAATTATCAAAAGAAGAAAAAATGTCTATAAGGCCCCATGGAAGAATCCATGGCAATATCTACCCTAAATCTGCTTTGGTCTCTATATTAGAGTCACATTATTTCTGAATTACATTTCTCATTTTTATATTTTGTAATATCACACCCCAAAATAGTCACTTTTTTTTGTAGGCCAATATAGATACTAGGAGATTTAATTCAAATGCAAAAACAGTCTCTGTCTTCTAAGCATCTTACCCTTTAAGAAAAAAGCAAAATAGAAATATTTGTAATTAAACACATTCACTAAATTAATAAATGATCACTAGTTTGACATTACAGATGCAATGAAATTATTTCCCCCTTCAAACTATGCATCATTGCAGTACTACTCTGTAAGGGCATTGGTCTAGGGAAGCCATGGAACCAATGAACAAGATGTATACTCCCACCCTACAGGCAACCATCTTGAAGGGGAGCACAATTAGCCATGCCATTGCTTTACAGTGAGGACGCTGCTGGTCTGGTGGAGTATGGACTACTGTTCCAAATATAGGTCAATTCCCTTGCATAAACAAGGAAGGGTGCTGGAGGCCCATGAGAATTCCATCTGTACCTGGAACTGAAAGATGGCAGATGATAAGCCAGGCAGGGAAGAAGGGACCTGGATTCCTGGTGGAGGACATGGGATATATCTTGTGGGATATAGCTTGGTATGGTCCAAAAACTAAAAGATATTAATTGCTAAATGACTTCCCAAAATGATCAGCCAATTCATTCATAGAGAAAGGCATCAGGATGGCTTATCTTGCAAAAGGTATCACTCTACAAGTGAACTCATAAATAAGACTTTATTAAGCATAAAAATATAAGCCAACAAAGAGTATTTGGGAGTCACAGCATCTAGTTTCTTCACTGTAGTATTTGTGCCTTTTTCCTGGAGCATATTAACCCATTTGTTGATGCTCACTGGTTGAGGCACATGGAGTCTGATTATTCCCTGTCCCTGGGGGCATGTGGAAATTAGGCAGGGGCTCATTAAAGCTGGTTGTGGAATTCCCTTTGGCTGTGGTTGGGAAAAGAGGGGCGTCAGATTGACCATGGAGATTTCTCTTTTGGTGACACAGAGGTAACTTGGGAGATGTGGATGGGAGAAGAGTGAAGCCTCATCCTCATTCACCCCATCTTTCCCTCCCTGCAGTATCCTATTTTGAAGACTTGGTTTCTCTCTTCTAACTCAGGGTTAGTGAGACCAGGAGCTCAGAGCCCTCTGTATCATGAATGGACCTTCTGGGGATGCCCTGCCTGCATCATTCACACATCTCCATGGTTTTGTTGCAGCTTGAGTCTTGATTCTGTATCACTTCTTCACCACCTCCCCTGCCTCTCTCTCCCACATAACCCCAGACTCGCCCTTGCTCATTGAGAAGTTTCCCACTATAAAGAGCCACAGACAGTTTCATTTTGAAAATTATCACAGAGCTGGCCACAGTGGCTCACGCCTATAATCCCAGCACTTTGGGAGGCCGAGGGGGGCAGATCACTTGGGGTCAGGAGTTTGAGACCAGCCTGGCCAACATGGTGAAACCCTGCCTCTACCAAAAAAATACAAAAATTAGCCAGGCGTGGTGGTGCGTGCCTGTAGTCCCAGCTACTCACAAGGCTGAGATGAGAGAATTGCTTGAACACGAGAGGTGGAGGTTGCAGTGAGCCGAGATCGCGCAACTGCACTCCAGCCTGGGTGACAGAGTGAGATCCTGTCTCAAAAATAAATACATGAACATTAAGTGAAAATGATCACAAATGCTATGATTCTTTTGTTCCAGGACTCCCAATATCGACCGGTTGGCCAGTGGGGGAGTGAAACTCACTCAGCACCTGGCAGCATCACCCCTGTGCACACCAAGCAGGGCAGCCTTCATGACTGGCCGGTACCCTGTCCGATCAGGTAACCTCCTATCTGCATCGCAGGGGCTGTGGTCTCCTTCGGGACAGCCTCCCACCTCCAGGTATCTCCTGGTTCCTAAGGGTTGATTTTTTTCCTGGTTCAGGAATGGCATCTTGGTCCCGCACTGGAGTTTTCCTCTTCACAGCCTCTTCGGGAGGACTTCCCACCAATGAGATTACCTTTGCTAAGCTTCTGAAGGATCAAGGTTATTCAACAGCACTGATAGGTATGAGCATCTATGGGATGGGAACCATCTATAGGTATGGGAACGGCAGGGAGGACTTGGACAAAGTTAGCAAAAGAGCGGGAGGGACGTCATGACAGTTATCTTAGGGATGACGTTGCTGGTACACTTTGCACAACTTTAAATGGGAACAAAATAATTTCAATTGTAGGCTAAAACACAGTGAGCCTATCTGGACTACTTGAATGTATAGATGTGTGTGTGTGTGTGTGTGTGTGTGTGTGTGTGTGTGTGTGTGTGTGTGTTGTATGTTTGTGTGTGTGTGTGTTGTGTGTGTGTATAGATAAATAGATACTTAGATGATACCTAATGATAGATGGATGAATGAATGGATGGATGAATGGATAGATGGAAGAAAGCATTGATGAACAGATGGATAGATAGATAATAGGTAGAGAAGTAGCTAGCTAGCTAGCTAGATAGATAGATGGAGAGAGAGACAAAGGTGAGATAGATGGGATGGATGGATGGATGGATGAATGGATGGATGGATGGATGGATGGATGGAATAGATGATAACTAGCTAGATAGATAGAGAAATAGATAGAAAAATAGATAGATAGATAGATAGATAGATAGATAGATAGATAGATAGATGATAGATAGATAGATAGATAGATAGATAGATAGATAGATAGATAGATAGATAGATGCAGAGAGGGACAAAGATGAGATAGATGGGATGGATGCATGAAATAGATGATGATAGATATGACGGATGGATAGATAGATAGATAGGTAGATAGATAAATAGATAGATAGATGTTATAGATAAATAGATGCAGGGAGACAAAAATGACAGCATGGATAGATAGATAATGAGGCAATTGGATGGATGAAATAGATGATAGATGGAACAAATGAAAGATAGACATATACATAGAGAGAATGTACAAAACTATACACACCATGCTATTGATAAAGATTTTCATTTTACTTTCCAGTATAAAATTATGTCAGAATTTGTCTTGTTGACACACCCACTGATTTTATCCTGTAGATAGGATTGAAACTTTCCTGTTTACATGAAGAGCTTGAATCTAAGCAGGCCATAAAATGAATCCTAGCAAATCTCAGAGGAGCAAAATGACCCTTTTCTTTCTTCCAAAATCTTGTTAAAAAACTGTCATTTTTTTCTTTTGTGAGGCACTCATTAATTTAGTGATCTAATTAACATTTTATAAGAAATTTTCAGAGGTGCTTAAAATAATTGCTGAGTTACTGAGTGTGATTTCCTCATGCCTCAGGGGTAGGTTCTGAAGTAAGGATTCATTTCCACTTTTAACATTCAAGGAACAAAATTAAGTTGCTTCTAAAACTTTAATTTTAAGGGCCTATCTCAGAAAAGCATCTGACCAGGAAAAAGAAAAAAAAAAAACTTGTGTTTTTCTCTAGAGTGTGGTTTCCTGTCTATTAAAGATGTTAGCTAGTTTTCGTTTTGGATTTTTATCTGATTGGGGTTTTTTTGGTGGTGGTTTTGTTTTGTTTTGTTGAAATCACTAAATTAGTTCGTATTTCTTGGTAGAGTGAGTAGAGGATTTTTATCTGGTTGAGATTTTGTTTTTTTGTTTTGTTTTATTGGAATAGCTAAATTAGTTCTTATTTTCTGGTAGAGTGAGTAGGTAATACCTTAGCGTTTGTGGAAAAAAAAAGTGAAAAACTCTAGGGTCCTATGAGCGGGAAGGCTAGCTTCATGAAATAGTCAGAGCCTCCTTTTCAGTGTGTAGGAACAGAAGCTTGGATTTGAATCAGTGTGTTTATTGGGACTGAAGTGATCCCCCATTTGTCTTCTCAGGGAAATGGCACCTTGGGATGAGCTGTCACAGCAAGACTGACTTCTGTCACCACCCTTTACATCACGGCTTCAATTATTTCTATGGGATCTCCTTGACCAATCTGAGAGACTGCAAGCCTGGAGAGGGCAGCGTCTTCACCACGGCCTTCAAGAGGCTGGTCTTCATCCCCCTGCAGATCATCGGGGTCACCCTCCTTACCTTCGCTGCACTCAATTGTCTGGGGCTACTCCGCGTGCCTCTAGGCATTTTTTTCAGCCTTCTCTTCCTAGCAGCCCTAATCCTGACCCTTTTCTTGGGCTTCCTTCATTACTTCCGGCCCCTGAACTGCTTCATGATGAGGAACTATGAGATCATTCAACAGCCCATGTCCTATGACAATCTCACCCAGAGGCTAACGGTGGAGGCGGCCCAGTTCATACAGCGGTGGGTATTGCCTTGTCCTCTGATGCTGCCTGTTAGAAAACATTCTGGGTTATTTCTCGTGGAGGTGGAAGAACCAGCAGAGTTTTTTTTGTTTGTTTGTTTTTGTTTTTTTTTTTTTTTTGAGACGGAGTTTTGCTCTGTCGCCCAGGCTGGAGTGCAGTGGCACAATCTCAGCTCACTGCAAGTTCTGCCTTCCCGGGATTCATGCCATTCTCCTGCCTCAGCCTCCCAAGTAGCTGGAACTACAGGTGCCCACCACCATGCCTGGCTAATTTTTTGTATTTTTAGTAGAGACGAAGTTTCACCGTGTTAGCCAGGATGGTCTCGATCTTCTGACCTCGTGATCCACCCGCATCGGCCTCCCAAAGTGCAGGGATTACAGGCGTGAGCCACCGCACCCGGCCAGAACCAGAAGGATTATTATGCTAGCCACATTTTCCCTTCCATGCCTAACATATTTCTTCAGCCAACACTCACCATAGCACATGTTTAATGGCCTTAGAAAGGTATTTCAATGCAGTGTGCTCTCCTTAGAGCGTCTGCCAACACTCCCCACACCCTGGGCGGGAAAGGCCACGGCAAAATAATGTCTGCTGATGACAAAGGAGGTGTCAGATATCCTGCGGGCCTTTTTTTTTTTTGAGATGGAGTCTCGCTGTGTTGCCCAGGCTGGAGTGCAAATGGTGCCATCTCTGCTCACTGCAACCTCCATCTCCCAGATTCAAGTGATTCTCCTGCCTCAGCCTCCTGAGTAGCTGCAATTGCAGGTGCCTGCCACAATGCCTGGCTAATTTTTTTTCTATTTTTAGTAGAGACAGGGTTTCACCAACTTGGTCAGTCTGCGTTTTGAACTCCTGACCTCAGGTGATCCACCCACCTCGGCCTCCCAAAGTTTTGGGATTACAGGTGTGAGCCAGGTACCCAGCCCCACTGGTCTTTAATCTTCGAATGTGGCCATCAAGAGAGGCAAGAAAATGGCTTATGTTTAGTTTAGAGGTTGTCCTTGTGATATAAACAATGTGGAAAGATCCAAAATATTTTGGGTTAATCTCTGAGCAAACAAAGCAGAACCAAAACCTCTGTGAGTAAACTGGGTGAAGTGAGTGATGTCTTTTGGGTCTGTTGGGTCCCATTGAGTTTATCGTTTTGGGGATTGCAGTCTGTAGGTGGAGTAACCATTAACAGCGGAGCAGACAACATTCCTGAGTTACATAGGTAGGTATAATATATATCTATATTATAATACACAATATAGAGAGCATAAGTAGATATAATTAAGCAGATATTATATAGAGCCTATGTCAAGAGCACTTGCTATTCAAAACAAGCAAATAACAGTATTTTGTTCCACTTGTAACTGTGGAGGACAGGACTTTAAAGAGAAATGGAAAGTTCATCTGAAAATCAGACGTTTGGTCTTTATGGTGACTTAAACTCTATGGGAGATTTAAAAGAGAGTTTGGGCGGTGATTTAAAAATTATAAAGGAGATAGAGGAAATATAGGTAATATTGGTTTGTCATCCAATTAATTGCATGACACAAAATTGTAAAATGAATCTCTGGATTGAACAATGAATGACAATGAAAAGGAAGTTATTGTGATGAAGGGAAAGTATATTAGGGATTTAATTTTAAAACAAGCAAATATGCTCAGCCTAAGAAGAAAATACATAGTTAAGGTATGTGGAAGCTACATAAGTTAGGGCTGGTGAGAAAGGTAAAAAGTAATGTACTCTATGAAAATTATGTTGTCATTTCCTCACGTGGAAGATGTTGTGTTCCTATGTCCAGATCTTGTGGACATGGAGTTGATGTTGTGTTCCTATGTCCAGATCTTGTGGACATGGAGTTGATGCTTTACTGGAGTTTGGGAATGGGCAGTGGTTCTCCTCACTCTCTTCTTCCAGTTATGAAACAGTGTAGGAGCAACCCATTCACCTGGAAGTACAACAGTGTCCTGCTACACACAACATCACAGATTATGCAATAGATAAATCATAGGGTGTATTTTAGTATATCTCTCTGGTATCACAAAAGTGTTTCATCGACTCTGACAGAAACCCACATATGGTTTGGGTATCTGAACAGACTATGAAGTGACTTACACAAAAGTTGCAATTGATAGTATCACTTCCTCCCTCTAAAAATGAGACAAAAATAGAATGATTGGTTCTTATAGTTCACACCACCTCTCAGTTTCAACAGATTTTATTAAAATCTAAATTGTCATTTAACTGTGAAATATATAAACTGGTCATTGGTCATTGTAAGTATTCTCAGTTTCAGCCTCTGGGACTTGGTTCCAGAGAGTACGCTATGTACTGGCTACCCAACTGCTGAGGGAGCACCACACAATTTAAGTTTTTATTTTGGTTAACATCCCACTTCTGCTGCCAGGGTCTGTTTTTGTCAGTGGAGACTGACAAAATCTCAGTGGATTAACACTTGAAAATTTGTTTCTTGCCCATGCGAAATCTATTGCTGGTTGGGTGATGCTCTAGGGAATCTTTGCTCCATGAGGAGACTCAGGGATCCAGGTTGCTAATATCTTGTGGTTCTGTCAATCTCAATAGATGGCCTTCCCAATAGCATCCACAGGAGAAAAGAGTTGAAGGGTCTCTTGGGGACTTTTCCTTACTTCACTGACCCAGGGGTCAGCATGTAGACCAGGCCCCACATCTCCACCTTGACTTGACATGGGGCTAAGAGGTAGTCTCCCCATGTCTTCAGGAAGAAGACAATGAAATGGCCTTACTGAACATATAGCAGTGATTTTCCTGCTGCAAGTAGTGATTTTCAAATTTGTTTTAAAGCTGAGGAATATTTCAGATGAAATTTTATGAGAAGCTAAGTATGTCAGAGGGATAAAAGTTGCAGTGCTTGGGTTAACCTGGAACAGAGGACTGCGTTTGGAAATTACTGACATTTAATGAAGCCCCATGGAAACCTCATGAACAGCTGGAGAGAAAGGGCAGACTCTACAACAAAAGAATAAAAGAACATGTGAGCAAACACCTACTTAGTGCAGACTCTAGGCAAATTAATATTTAACAGACATTTGTAAGTAAAAAAGGTAGGCACACCAGGAGAAAAATCAACACTAGCCTTGGAATTTTAAAAAAGAATTATTTGATATTACAACTATGTGAGTGGAAGTTGAAGGAATTTGCCCAAGGTTATAAATAAGTGTAAACGAAAGGGGCTAATTTATTATAAAATTTGGATTGCAGACATGTACCACATAATAGCATTTTGGTCAACAATGGACCATGTATATGACAGAGGTCCCATGAAATTATAATGGAGCTGCCTTATGCAGCTGTATGTTTGTATCTTTTTTGTTTTTTGAGACAGAGTCTCACTCTGTTGCCCAGTCTGGAGTGCAGTAGTGCGATCTCGGCTCACTGCAGTCTCCCCTTCCCGGGCTTAAGTGATTCTCTGCCTCAGCCTCTGAAGTATCTGGGATTACAGGTGCCCACTACCATGCCCAGCTAATTTTTGTATTTTCAGTAGAGACGGGTTTTCACCGTGTTGGTCAGGTTGATCTCAAACTCCTGACCCCGAATGATCCACCTGCCTCGGCCTCCCAAAGTGCTGGGATTACAGGCATGAGCCACCACACCCAGCCACGTTTGTATCTTTTATACTGCATTTTTTCCTGTACCTTTTCTATCTGTACGTATATCTAGATACACAAATACTTGCCATTGCATTGCAGTTGCCTGCAGTACTCAGTACAGTCACATGCTGTGCAGGTTTGTAGCCTAGGAGCAATAGACTCTACCATATAGCCTGGGTGTGTAGTGGGCTGTACCATCTAGGCTTGTGTAAGTGCACTGTATGATGTTTGCAGAATGATGAAATTGCTTAATGATACATTTCTCAGAACATATCCCTGTCACTATAGGATGCATGTCTGTACTTGAAGCATTGATGTGAAGTATACTGTTTATTGGTATTTTAATATTTTCATCAGAGAAAAATAGAGTAAAGAAAATCTATAGTTTGGTGTTGTGTGTGCATATGTGTCTGTATATATATATGTGTAAACACATATGGCGTGTGTGTATATATGTGTGTGTGTGCTTTACACACATATGTATTTAACTTATAAATAGATAAATTATTGAAATTGATTTCCAAGGGAAGCTATAGGAGATATACACGTACAGCAGCAGCAAGTATTAATGTAAAGAATAAAGAATTTTCTGCCCAGGGATGGATAATAGCCACTAAAAGTCCTTTAAGCAACTATTTATAGGTCTGTCAGAATTCAGATATGAGGTGGGCTATTTGTCATGATTTTCACAGATTTGGGCTGACGGGCACATGCTGGAGGGGTCGTGAGTCGTTCTTGGGCAATATGCGTGTAGTCTGGGTGCCTGTCCTGGGTAAACGTTGGGGTCTGTGGGTAGCCATAGCTCCATCATGTCATGCCCATGCTGACAGCCTGTCTTACACAGGCACCAGAGACTGCAGAAACCTGTCGGATTCCACTCACAGCAAAATGGCATGGTGAAGGATGTCATGCAATTCCTAAGAGAGGAAGGAAGACTTCACACTGTCAGTCACACTCCTGAACATTCATTTCAAATATTATTTGTACAGAGATACTGCGGAGTTATCAGTGCCCATGGTCAACCCACACAGCCAGAAGCAGACATTGCAGGGCTGGCCACCTGCCTCCTGGGCATGGCACTTGGTTCAGAACTATGCATTGTAGGTGACCTTTGCTAGGCTAGTGTATGGTGGCATATAATACAGGATCACTGTGACTTCCTGCAGATAGACAAAGAAGGGAAAAGGGAGAGTCCAGTACTACAGGGGTAGACAAGCGATACCTCAGACTTTGCATAAGGAAAACCCCAGAGGTGCTTATTGCAGCTGAAGATGGCCAAGATGAACTCTGGGGACTGTCACAGAGTAGTTCCGAAGCGAGACTTTGCATCAGCATTTTAATAAGCTTCTCAAGACATTCTAAGCTGGGTGTTTCATAGGGCACTCTGAGAAACACTGGGTTTTGTATATGTGTGTGAGCTTTGGCTACTGTGCAGAAACACTGCAGTTATTTGTCACCTAGATTTTTCTAGAAGGTGATGCTGACAGGTGATCTCATGTAAAAGCTTTGGAACTTTATAAGATACATCATTCAGTTATATCATCATCTAGGAAGATGCACACAGATACGTGATTGAAAAAAAAGCTTAAGAAATGATCTTTCTCTTACTAAGGTGATTGCCCTGATATTTTCCACCCTATTTTATTCTGTTTTTGTTGTTGTTGTTGTTGTTGTTGTTGTTTTGTTTTTTTGTAATAATCTGGTTCGGGAACTAAATTAAATTCATGATGTATCAATGGGTCACAGTCTACATGATTGACCATGCTCTTACCTAGTGTGCTAGCTTTACTGTATTTGATAAACAGGAGCATAGCCATTCCAAGATGGAGCAGCACTCTTGGGCCGGTCTATTTAAGGCAGAAAACAACATTGTGCTGTTTGTCAAATTTGCTGGGAAAGCTGGACATCCTTCTATCAGTCTTCATCTACCACAAATCTCTCAAAACCAGACAGGGTGGAGATTAATGTAGTGTCCATTAGACAATGGATAGTCAGAAATGACACTCGGCTTTCAGGGTGAATCACCTTGTATGACATGTATTTTGACAGAAATTGTTTAATCTATTAGATATATAAATATTCGTATGATTACAAGGCATTTTAATGGCTTCCTCAGTATATAATTTTGAGAGGCGACCAAAACAAATTTGATGATCATGAGGATATTGAAGCCTGACAAGTTTATCTTGATTATCTCTAATTATTATTAGAGAGCTGAGATTTTCTTTCAGAACTAGAGATTTAAGATGTTCTAGCAGCACCACAGTTGGAGGTGATGGTTATTGAATTATAACAAAAGGGTTTTTTCTTCAAAATAGGTGATTCTAGTGTAGATGGCTATTGTCCACATTGGAGCACTCACTGCATAGTTAATATTAGTGAAAATGCTAGCATTTTGTACACTGTGATGCCATTCACAAAAAACTTCTTACATACATTATCTGAAGATAAAAGATTTAAAGCACATTGTTACAATCATCCTTGGGTAGAGCTGTCTGTCTGCGTTAGATTAGTTATCTGATTCACAAAATATGATATCCAAGAGTCTTGAGAGAATGGCCTTGATATGCTACCAAAGAATCCTAACATTGGTGACACCACCATGTTCATAAAACATTCCTTCAATGTCTGAAGATACATTTATATGTGTTATTTCATTATCCAGAATATCGTGAGCAATTTAGCCAGGTCTTACCACCTTTGTGAGAAATGGAGGTATATTTTTCAGCAGCCGAAAAAGGAATGCCTGATCAAAGCAATGGTAGTATTAGTGGAAATTACCCAAATACTTTTGAATTTAAAAATTTCCAGTTGCAACTGGTGCCTTGTTTAGATATTTTAACATACAGAAATATATATATGTATGTATATTTTTTTTTGTACACAGCTGCTTCTCAGTTCATCTGTCAAAGGTGGTGAGGAAAATGATTTAAAACTCCTACTTCTAAAATTTATAGGCTTTCTGTGCACTGTGTTACTGATATGATTTATACTCAAGGGTTTGCTCGTGAGATGCTAGCTTGCAATATTAGGATATGAATGACAAGGAGGCATAAGGCAAAGATGCTTCATTGGCTTGTGATTCTTGCAAATGAAGTCCACTTAGTCAAACCCAGTTTGTGGCCTGGGATTCCAAGCATATATTTTCAAGTTGAGGAGAGCGATGATTTAGAATATATAACCATCCACTCCACAATCCCTCACCCTAATTGACTCATTCAGGGATAAATTTATCTGGGGGAGATGCTTCTATTATTAGAGAGCTGAATAATTAGCTCACCATATGTTATACGCTCTACAGTAATTCAGGAGATGGGTCATCCTGAATACACTTTAATTAGCCAGAAATCCTTGTTATTCTTGCATAAAGGAGTGAACTATAAATTTCTTAGAGATACCCAGCTCTCTGTACGTGCCCTGTAGGGTCATCCCATTATCACAGCTTTGGGATTTGCCATCCCTCTCTTCGTTGCAATGCAAAACAGATCCAACTTAGGTGTACAGCAGAAATGGTAACACGGAATGGGACATGTTCAAGTGTAATAGACACTGTGGAGTGGTTGCCAATTATACGTCAGGTGCTGTGGATACACACATTATTTTGTGCACCTTCCACACCCATTGCTTCCTTCACACCACATAATAACCTCATGAGGTCAGTAAAGAGATGTCTTACCGTGGAGAAACTTTGAAACTGAAATCGTTTGAATGAACAAAGCTCCACAGGTAATAAAGAGTAGAGGCTGAATTTAAACAGAGCTAACTCAACCTTTTGAATGTTGGAATGCTTCATAAACAGTTGGGGGAATCATTTCCATCTACTCCGGTGCGTTAGACTTATTGAGTGAGGATTAGTCCGAGTGAGGATTAGCTGGAAGAAGATTACGGTGTTATATGGGTGTCTTGACACCTTTTTCCAGATGGAAGAGTCTAGGTCCAATGCTCAAGGAAGGAGAATGCATCTCTGTAATTCTTATAGATAAGTTTCAGTATCAGTAGTGTTATCATTACTATGGCAATCGTGAAGTATCTGGATGCTCTGAAAAGAAAATAAAGGGTAAGGATGGTGGGAGAATGTAGCAAGTTAATTTTATTCACAAACAGCTTTTTTCTTTAGTTCAAGTCAAGGCTAATTTTTAAAAAGGTGTCATGCTGGTGGGTAGAATGAGATTCATGTTTTATGTCTTCAATAGAAAGAGATGGATGTTGGTCACTCTGCTTTGTGAAAAACCAGATATGTTGACCTCTTCTCTGAATTCGTTGAAGCAGTGCTTCCTTACTAGGAAAAATATTTAAGTTTAGGTAAATCGCTTTGTGTTTTTCTCTGAAGATATATATATGCTCACTTCGAACAGTAAATTTCCAAGAATGGCAATGACTTTATACACACCCACATAATCTGTATAGTATGTTATACATTTATGGGGTTTATAGATTTATCTGGAATTTGCCATTCATATAAGGTTCTCCAGGCTGAAGTTTATTAAGTTGTTTCAATATATTAAATATATGTATGTATATTTTGAGATATTATAATTAGAATTTCAATAAAAGCTAGTAAGTTTTAGTCAAGCTCAATGTAGGCTAACTCTTGTTCTTTATAAATGAATTTTTTTAGCAAAGGATTTATGGATAACAAATCAAAAATTTGGAAATTATGTAGAGTTCTTTTTTAATCTCTGACTTCCCGGAGTGGTAAGTCTCCTCTTCTGACAACAATAAGCCCTGCTCCCTGACAGCTCTCCACAGAAAAACCACCAAAACATCAGCATGATGGAAAGTGTCAGTAATCAAGGGGTGGGGGGAAACACTGACATGAAAAGATTATACTTTTAGTGGCGAGCCATGGGGAAGAATCTCTCCTACCATTTCCTATGGTCTATACTTTAATGATAAATAAATCCTCCTTTCTACAAGCATTGCTTGTGTAATCATAATTCCCTAAAATCTATGACAGCTGATACATATATTATTGGAAGAAGATATGACCTTTTGTCCTGGTCTATGTACTGCTATCACCATTTGGCACAGTCACAATTGCGAAATGCATTTATTGGGTGCCTCCAGCCTATCCTCTCCCATTTCCAGCTTTACCCCAGTGTAAGTGGCTGTGATGAATACCTGTGATTTGGCTCAAAGTGTCTTTTGAATAAAGGGATCTTTAGGAGGTTTCATTAGCTTCGATAAGCCAGTGTAAGCCAGAAAGGCTGGGGTGATATTGATTTTAATTCATGGTAAGAAAAGTAAATCAGATTAAACATTAAGGGCAATACACAATAGTGTAAGCCAGAAAGGAATGGGGTGATATTGATTTTAATTCATGGTAAGAAAAGTAAATCAGATTAAACATTAAGGGCAATACAGAGGGACACACACAGATGCTCATTCAAAAATGGAAAATTTAAATAATTAAAGAATTATCAAAGAGTCACATTATTCAGTAACTGTAGATAACACATGATTTGTTTCTAACTTTTGTGGGCCTATGGGATATGTATTTTAAAATGAGGGCAATGGGCACAGTGGCTCATGCCTGTAATCCTAGCACTTTGGGAAGTCTAGGTGGGAGGATCACTTGAGCTCAGGGGTTCAAGACCAGCCTGGGCAATACAGCAAGACCCTGTGTCTACAAAAAATAAAGTAATATTAGCCGGGCATGGTGGTGTGTGCCTGTAGTCCCAGCTACCTGAGGACTGAGGTGAGAAGATTGCTTGATGCCAGGAGTTCAAGACCAGCCTGGGCAATATACTGAGACCTTGTCTCTACAAAAAATAAGGAAGTATTAGCTCAGCATAGTCGTGCACACCTGTCGTCCCAGCTACTCAGGAAGCTGAGGTGGGAGAATCTCTTAAGCCCCGGAGTTGTAGGCTGCAGTGAGCGATGATTGCACCACTGCACTCCAGCCTGCACAACAGAGCAAGACCCTGTCTCTGAAAAGAAAAAGGGGTGGGGGAGGGCTTCTTTTTTGGATGAACCTCTGGTTTCAGGCTGAGCATATTGTAACAATACAGGTACCGAGGGATGTTCGTCTTTTGCCATACTAGATCTAGTGGGTCCATGGCATTCCCAACTGACTGGGGCATAGATAAAGAATGCTTAGACCTGACCCTGGAAATGCCTCTCCAGCCGTATATTTCTGTATCTCTGAATATCATACCTGTGAATAGCTCAAAAGCCTACATGTTTATGGAAAACATTCACAAACGCTGTCATGCTATGTGAACCATTGAAAGCTACCTCTTTCTGGGAGCAAATTCTGACCCCTGCCAGGTTGAGATAAGTTCTCCTTCTCTGAATTCATTCTCTGCAGCACTGGGTAAGGGTACTTAAGACAGCTCAGACTAACCATCGATGCTCTTGTCTGAACTGTGGGTTGCTGATGGCAGGGTCCGTTCCAGTCTCTCTTTATATTTCTAGTGCCTAGTATCGTGTGTCAGCAGAACATTTGCTTAATAACTGCAAAATTCATAGATAGAAGACATGAACAGCTGGATGTATAAATCCATCTGCTGCACGCAGAGGTGGTCACGTGAAATTCGTGGGGGGGGCGGGGGGGCGGCGACTGTTGATACTGCTATCTGGTTTATGCCATACTCTAATTACCAGCAGCAGAAGGTATCCAGAAGGAATTCACTGACATCCCTATTTGCATTCCCGTTATTCCCTATGCCCACTGCAGTTGGAACAATACTACAATAATAAAGGTCAGACGCTCAGATGAAGATTATTAATCTAAAGACTATCAAAAGTATACTTTATGACAGACAGAAAAAAAATGCCTTAACCATCTTCTTGCCTGAATTTTCACTCCTGCCTCTATAGAATGTAAATCTTTTGATTCTGAGATCGGAATGATTACATGTTGCTGGAAAGGCTCAGGGCTGCCTTCTGTATTTTTAACAAATGGAGCTCAGGCATGTAGCAGCTGAAAGTTCTATCTTTTCGCACAGTGTGCAAGACAGTGGCAATAAATTTTCAAAAGAATTGTTTACTGAAGTACTCCAGCTAATAAAAAAGGAGTTAAGCTGTTATTGAGAAATCTTTCTTCCACCCACTTGCTGATGTGTCATTCAGCTTTCAAGGTCATAGAGAGGAAGGGAGACCCAGATCTCCTTCCTGAGCCTGGGTGTGAAGCCAATGGTCTTTCCTGGTCTCTCAAAGAATATCACAAAGCAAGAATTCCTTCACCTGGGCACAGGCTGTCAGTTACACCTCAGGTGTGTGCAGGAAAGTCAGTGATTTATGTCTGGCTAGCCAACATTCCCATGCACCGTTGATTTCACTTCTGTTCCTGGATGGTAAATCTTGGAACAGTGTTTTTGCAAGCCAAGTATGCTTTTCTCTGTTTTCTGGGTTTGTTTTTGTATGTCAAATCTAATCAACTCTACTCGATGCACAGAGTATACATAAAGATGCTGGTATCTCTGATGTCACCCCTATAGGATGAAAAACCACTGCTTTATAGAGAGATGATAGAAAACGAGTTCCATAAATATGTGAATTTTGATAATAAACACATTGATTCCCTTCTCCCCTTCTAAGGAGGATTCCCCTGCATTCCAAGACAAAGGTCACATTCTGTAGCCTTGATTGAAGCTCAGATCTTTGACTCAACTGTTCTTTCAGTCCTCATGAACCAGCTTTTATTTCAGGCTCTCTTATTTGCCGGTGTGTCATCCTTATCATTTATTTCCTTATTTCCACCTCACATTTTAATATGGCACAATTTTATGATCCTGCCAATCATGTTGATGGATGTCTCTTTCTTCTTCTTCTTCTTCTTTTTTAACTTTTGAACAAGAGGACTGCTATCCAAAATTGGAGAATCCAAGTCGAAACTGGACTGGAGCCCAGTGCTGGGCATTTCAATCCATGCAATAGCTCTTTGTTCTCAGCAAATTCTGTCACTCACATCCTGTATGACCATGTACCGTGCTTGGGAGATTGACTTTTTAAGCTTTCTTATCTATTTTCCTTAACTTTAAATCTAAAAATAAATGGGAGAACAGATGAGAGTGAAATTGCAGTGAGATTGTTCTCATACATAATGTAACTCTCTATTTAGGAACACAAAGACTGTAATTTCATGTTCGTTTTGAGGAATCTAAGCCAGTTTAGGGGAACACAATCTGCTTCTGGGGAAGGAGGTGCAATTTGCCCAGGTGTGAATAAACTTTCCCCATAGTAAGTAGAATGGAGGCTTCACAGTCTGCCCTGTGTGGCCAAGCTCTCTAACATACCGTGGCTCCGTTCAAGGGCATCTTCTCTTAGAAGGAACCAAACACGTGGCTTGGTAGAGATGCTCATATGTAAGTCATCAGCTAGGATGACAATTCCAGTGCTTCCATCTAAGCAGTAGTATGTCCTCTTTTCTTTCTGAGACGTAACAGTGAATGTTATAGACCAGGTCCAGTGGGCTCTCATTGCATGCCTTCTTATTCCAGTTCCTGTGAGACGTGCATTGTGAATGGTTTATGTTGCATATGGTTTAGACTTCTGCCTAAGTCTCTTGTTACTTAGAAGGGATGTGGTTTATGTAATGGTTGCTCTAGAGCAAGGATTCCTCTGCAGAACTTCTGTTCTGAATCTCTTGTTACTTTGAAGGAATGCGGTTTATGTAACAGTTGCTCACATTCCTGTGAGATATTAACAGCATTTCCTTGTTTCATATTATTGTAAAAAAAATTTGCCACCAAGTACTGGAATAATAAAACATGGTTCTAATGATTACCAATAACTCGTTAGATTTGATCTGCCTATTTTCAGATAACTGGAGATGCCTGGCTTAGCTCTAACCCAAAGTGTGCTGTTTTATGCTGATTTTCTCTTTCAAAGGAGTAGGGGTTAATTAATATAAGAACTGACCTTAAAAATGAAGTGTTACAGCCATAGGTGTGAGCAGTTCGAGGAGCCCAAGGTATACTAACATTAGCAAAATACAAATGCATTTAGAAAAGCATATGTCTGTTTATTGTTTCCAGGAAAACTTATTAATATTTGTGACACCCAGTCCAAAATTTGGAATGTTTTTGGCTATCATGAGAGGTTAAGGAAGCCAGAAATACATAGAAGAAAAATTAATTTAACTACATATATATATATATGTATGTATGTATGTATGTATGTATATAGTCTTCTGAACTGTTACTGGCTGGTAAAGATGTGGACCATAGGAGATGACCTGGTAAAAGTAAGAAGAGACTTAGGAGAGAAGTTCTGCAGCGTAGTCCCTGCTCTAGAGCAACTGTTACATAAACCATGTCCCGTCAAAGTAACAAAACACTGAGGACAGAAGTTCTGCAGAGGAATCTCTGTTCTAGAGCAACTGTTACATAAACCACATTCCTTCAAAGTAACAAGAGATTTAGGACAGAAGTTCAGCAGAGGAATCCTTGCTCTAGAGCAACCGTTACATAAACCACATCCCTTCTAAGTAACAAGAGACTTAGGCAGAAGTCTAAACCATATGCAACATAAACCATTCACAATGCAATTCACATTGCATTCCCAAGGCCCTGTCATTTACTTGACTGCTGGGCGGGGCTGCCAATGCTTAGAAAGCAGATGTAATATTTCATCCAATAACAGATTTGCTGAATTTATGCCACCTGCCAATCACTTTGCAGGTGTCAGGAACACCATGATATAAATGACATGTCCTGCCTGGTGGTCTGGTGGGAGAAGAGAGCGCATAAAAGACTCTGGTGTCATGGAACACATGCTTTATTAGCATTTGCTAAAAAAAAATTGAATCTCCAGGCTGGGTGCAGTGGCTCATACCTGTAATCCCAGCACTTTGGGAGGCTGAGGCAGGAGGATCACCTGAGGTCAGGAGTTTGAGACCAGCCTGGCCGACATGGTGAAACCCCATCTCTACTAAAAAAATTACAGAAATTAGCCAGGCATGGTGGTGTACACCTTTAATGCCAGCTACTCCAGAGGCTGAGACAGAATCGCTTGAACGCAGGAGGTGGGGTTTGCAGTGAGCCGAGATCATGCCACTGCACTCTAGCTTGAGCAACACAGCAAGACTCTATCTCAAATATAAAATCATAATAAAATAATAATCTCCATACGCTAGAACCATGCCTGGCCTGTAGCAGATGCTTAACAATATTGTTTTAGGGTTCCCTTTTCTGAGCCCCAACAGGGCAACTAGAAAATACTGAAGACAAAGAGGAAACGGCCAGCAGAGAATCGTCTCTCAGTCTCCCCTGAGGCTAGCCATACAGACTAGAATCCCTCTTCCCCAAAGCATAAAAATAGTCAATGTATTGTACATTTCAAAATTGCTGAGAGAGATTTTAAATGTTCTCACCTCAAAGAAATAACAACTATATGAGAAAATGAATATTTTGATTAGCTGTATTTAATCATTCCACATGGTAAACATATATTATTGCATTGTTCCCAACAAGTCTACACAAGAATTATTTGTATATATCAAATGATACATATATATACAAAATTTGTATATATATTTGTATAATTGTTTGCATATATCAATTACAATTTTTAAAAGATAGTCTTTCTGGTAGTGTGTGTATGTGTATTTGTGTATAAAATTTTTTCCCAAAGAAATACTATTTTCAAGGTGCTTGAATTCATATTAATCACCATATAGAGAAGGAAGAACAGAATTAAACAACAACAACAAAAAACAAATACAGACAATTTTCTATTAAATCTCTTCCTGAGTTGGGTCTTTGGAGGAAGTCTCAATAACATAATTCTTCATGCACTGATCCATAGAGGGTAACAATAAGTCACTTCATAGAGACACAACAGAGACTTACCTTTCTCTGATGGAAGATACCATATTAGGCAATTAACTTGTAGTATTTTGTGAATTTTCAAATCGCCTGCTATGATAATAGGTGGATCCTAATCAGAATGGTGGCAGACATACTTACATTATCTGTGGTCTTTTTTTTCTCCCCCCTTTTTTTTTTTTGCAGGAACACTGAGACTCCGTTCCTGCTTGTCTTGTCCTACCTCCATGTGCACACGGCCCTTTTCTCCAGCAAGGACTTTGCCGGCAAAAGTAAACACGGAGTCTACGGGGATGCTGTTGAGGAAATGGACTGGAGTGTGGGTACGTTTCTTCTCAGTGAATTCTTAGAAAACTGCTAAGTCTTTGCCTCCTTGTGTTTTCTTTCCTGTGTATTTCCATCTATGTTCCTAATGCCTTTAGAGACAGCAAATGTATGGGGTTTTTTGAAAGTAACCAAAAATGCATTGATTCTGAAAGGTAAATAGAATACAAAAAGCACCTTCACCAGTCCAGGCAACATAGGGAGATCCCATCTCTACAAAAAATAAAAATAAAAAAAATCAGCTGGGTGTGGTGGTACATGCCTGTGGTCCCAGCTAATTGGGAGGCTGAGGTGGCAGGAGGTCTTGAGCCCAGGAGGTTGAGGCTGCACTGAGCTATGATTGCACCACTGCACTCCAGCCTGGGTGACAGAGTGAGACCTTGTCTCTTAAAAATATATATATATCTTTACCCTCTTGTGCATGTCTGCAGTTGCCAGTGGACACATTTCAGGGGAAGTCTAGTCTGTGGGCTGCAGATGGAAGAGATTCATGGAGGAAAGGAGGCAAAACTTTAGTCCTTATTATCCCTTATTCTATCAACAATGAAATATGAACAATGCCTTGTCATTAGCAGTTAGATGTGTGATGGATTTTGGATCCAGAATACCTGCAGCTGGCTACACACTTGGCGAGGCTCTCAGGGCAACAGTGACGAGGTCCTTGTGTTCTTCTTGCTGCATCTAAGGACGGCAAAGCTTTCCTTGTTCTCCAAACTCCTTCTCTCCCTTCCTGAGCAAATAACCCTATTTCTGAGAAACGTGGCATTTTTCACTGACATTGGGAAGACTTCCTTACTGAAGCTTTGTTTAAGTTAAAATGCATGTCTTCCATATCTACAGGACATCATCATCCCTATGCTTTTATTTTCTCTTGCAGAGCTCAGAGGTCCCAGGATGGAGGATTACACCTGGGGTCTCTTAGCTGTACACAGCTAAGGAGTTGGCTAGCATGCAACCTCGTGCTCAATGAGGTAGGGAAGGCCTTGTGTGTGAGTTACACAAAGGAATGAAAAATCAGCATTCCAGTCCACTCGGAACTTCTCACAATTTCAAGTCTTTTCTAGCAGCATTGCCTCTTACTTTTACATTGCTGGGCCCATCTGGATGGTATCAGAGTGACAGAAGAGACCATTTTGTCCATATTCCAGTACTCACTCAGGTTGCTGAAGATTTTCTTTTTTTTTTTTTTTTTTTTTTTTTTTTTTTTTGAGACGGAGTCTCGCTCTGTCGCCTAGGCTGGAGTGCAGTGGCTGGATCTCAGCTCACTGCAAGCTCCGCCTCCCGGGTTTATGCCATTCTCCTGCCTCAGCCTCCCGAGTAGCTGGGACTATAGACGCCCGCCACCTCGCCTGGCTAGTTTTTTTTTTTTTTTTTTTTTTTTGTATTTTTTAGTAGAGACGGGGTTTCACCGTGTTAGCCAGGATGGTCTCGATCTCCTGACCTCGTGATCCGCCCGTCTCGGCCTCCCAAAGTGCTGGGATTACAGGCTTGAGCCACCGCGCCCGGCCGAAGATTTTCATATGTTTGTTCCCTTTTACTTTTTCTCTCTTTCATTCTTCTCTCCATTTCTTTTGGTGAACTAACTCGGTAGTTTCTAACCTTTGGATCCAGATGTTTTGGAAATGCATGAAGGTTGCTTCCCAGTTATGTTTGTTTGTTTGTTTGTTTAAAGCAGCAAATTGATGGCGGTGGTGGTCACCTACTATGGTGATTGTCAGAACAAATTTTGTTCTGTTTTGTTTTAAATCATGGAAGGAGCACCTTCTTAAGAAACAAGACTGGACTCTTCTTCCAGCTTCTAGGTGTTTCTTTAATTATTTCTGTGAACTTGGGAGATGTTTTATATCTTCAGGCCTCTGCTCTGTCATCTTGATAGGAGGATTCAAATTAGGCAAGTTCTGAGGTTCTTTCTTCTCTAATAGTCTGTGATTCTATAAAGTAATGAGAGTGAGTATCATTTGTAATACTAACTAGGAAAAACAAAACCAGAACATTCTCTCTAACAAGATTTATAAGAAGAGTACATTATGCTTACGGCTCGTACATATACCAATACAAGCCTGCATCCTTTTATTGTTTTCCTTTCTAAAATGTTGCACATAAATCAATTTATATTTTTCACATCTTAGTAGTGTAAATCAGTAGAATGTTTTCTCTCTTTAATGAGTGTTCTATTTTAATGTGTCAGGCTGCTTATGCAACTCTAAGACTTCTGTTGGCTATCAAGCAGCCTCACACTGATCTCATCACACCTGTTGATTACATTTTATTTAATTAGCATGACATACATGCCTGACTCATTAGAAAGTTTAACTTCCAGTGTTGTATCACTACTAGTTCTCTCTAAAGTATTTGGAGAGTATTTTCAATCTTCGAGACCTGCCTTTGCCCCTGATTTATAGAGGATTGTGGGGTTTTTGTTTGTTTGTTTTTGGCCAAAAGATAAAATCCTTCCCCTAAGCATTCCATGAATTTTTAAGAAAGTTTTTGTTTTTTAAATCTGATACATATAAGTGTTCTAAAGAATATTTCTGGGAGGCCGAGACGGGCGGGTCACAAGGTCAGGAGATGGAGACCATCCTGGCTAACCCAGTGAAACCCCGTCTCTACTAAAAAATACAAAAAAAAAAACTAGCCGGGCGAGGTGGTGGGCGCCTGTAGTCCCAGCTACTCGGGAGGCTGAGGCAGGAGAATGGCGTAAACCCGGGAGGTGGAGCTTGCAGTGAGCGGAGATGAAGCCACTGCACTCCAGCCTGGGTGACAGAGCAAGACTCCGTCTCAAAAAAAAAAAAAAAAAAAAAAAGAATAAAAAAAATATTTCTTCTTTCCAAGAAGGGCTTTTCGTTATTGCACAGGAGGGGACTATTGCATTCTGAATAATTATGTAATAAAATAAAAGGGGGATATTTGCTTAAGAAGAAACACTGCCTGCACAAAGGAAAACTGAGATGGAAGCAGTTAACTTGTAAGGGCGCATCTCAGTCACTCAGAACATGTTCTCTCCACATGTTTGAGGTCTGTGTAATTCTATGGATCATCACTTTGTCCCCCGCAGGTTTCTTTAAGCCTGGAAAGGCATATTCAATGACCAAGAGCCTTTATTATGTAACGGTACACCAATTCTACTGCCCATGATTGTGACTTTCTGCCTTATCTTTAGCTGAGTGAGTGCTGTGTCTCATTGTTACCGTAACTAGAGAAAGACTGACTTCGTACAGATGTTGTGAGAGCTACAGAAGGGGCCTCTCAGTACAACTACCCAAAGGCAGTTGAAATCCAGGAGATCTGATTCTTCTGTGCGAATTCACGGGGTGGTCAATATGATTTTAATCATCAGAGTGACTAACATTGAGAGCTGGCCCCATGCTGGGCCCTGATAGCACATGTATTTGTGGGAACCATAGGCTTTTGGTCCCATAAAGGTTGTCAGGAAATCACTGGCATGAGGCAGATTGATTCATAGGGGAAAAGGCATACTAATTTATTGAATGTGCATACACAAGAGCCCTCATAATGAAGACCCAACCTCCCAATGGGGTCCAGAAGCTTATACACCATCCTGAGGTTACAGAAAGGATGGGGGCTTGGGCCAGGCCTGGGGACTCACATCTGTAATCCCAGCACTTTGGGATGCTGAAGCAGGCACATCATCTGAGGTCAGGAGTTCGAGACCAGCCTGGCCAACATGATAAAACCCTGTCTCTACTAAAAATACAGAAATTAGCCGGGCATGGTGGTGCGTGCCTGTAATCCCACCTACTTGGGAGGCTGAGGCAGGAGAATCGCTTGAACCCAGGAGGCGGAGGTTGCAGTGAGCTGAGATCATGCCACTGTACTCCAGGAAAGAAAAAAAAAAAAAAAAAAAAAAAATATATATATATATATATATATATATTTTATATAGGATGGGGGCTTAGATCCTGGTAACACAGGTTATGCGGGTCAGGGAGAAGAGGAGCTCTGTTGAGGGGCAATAAATGATTGCTAGGGAGAATTATTGATACAGGAACAGAAATTAACTTGTAATTTAAATGATCCTTGGAGATCGTACTTGGAAAAGGGTCTCCTTGGGGTTAGTCATACCTTGGTCTTCTTTTCTGCAATAGACAATGAAATTACAGGGAGGGGAAGGGGAAAAAAAAGTTCTCCTTGGTGGGGTCTGGATCTTAGGCAGATAAAAGAACTTCACCTTCTATGGGAGAAACTGTGTGTGGGATGAAGGGGAGGTTAGAGAAACTTGAGGCTTCTTCGGTTTAGCATGTCAAAAGGCAGTCTTTGGGGATATCAGTTTCTGAGTCTCAGCATCTTACCTCATTTTGTGCTGCCAGTGGTCCCTGTGCAGCAGGTGATGTTCTCATCATTCCCATTCCACAGGTAAGGCTAGTGAGGCTTGCAGGTTAAGTACACCCACCTCAGATTACAGAATTCATAATGGATGAGCATGTGTTCAAATGCAGGTGTCCCACCTAGAACCTGAAATCTACACCACTTTATTTCTTTTCTTTCCATGTAATAAGAAAGCGTGCATCATGTCAGTGCACCATCAACAACATATCTCCAGGAAAGATCTAGTTCATTCATTAGTCATGTTGACTGGATGCTAACTGTGTGCTTAAATGTTTTTTGGCAGTGCAGGGTGGGAGTGGGGTGCAATGATGATAAGACTACAGGTTTAGGGGAGAATGTTCAGCATACAAGATACTAAGAAATTTAAGATTCTTTCAGGAGATCCTATAACAATTCAGGGCAGAAAGTGAGGAATGTCCTGAGGGAGGTGCAGATAAAGTGCTTGAACAGTTTGGAAGCAGGAAGAGCAGGGGTGCTGTGCATGTTGGATATAGCAGTCATATCATTTCAGCAGGACACACCCACAGTGGAATTCTTTGGGCAATCATGGTGCTATTGCAAAGTCTGATTTTCAATTCCAGTTAATTCTGAAGCAGCCCAGGCATCAGGGAGGAACAAACGTGTAAAATGTCATTGTTCTCCAGTATGCAACAAGCATTTTGGAGGCGTGTCCTTCTGGCTGTTTCTCTTCCTTTGGAAATAGACTGACATTTTTCATAAACCTGTTCATGGTTGGGGGTCACATGGAAGGACGGCTGTAGTTCTGACCAGGGGTTTCTTATCTACAGCTTACACCATTATATCTATCACAGCTAGTCTGTGAAGTGGAATTTGCATGCAATCAGCGTTCACTCAGAGCCCTGTGCTATTAATAGAACCACTGAAGGAATCATAAATCAGCCTTTGCTCAGGATTAGACTAGCAAGTTCTCTACTATTACAAAGAAACATTCAAGCAGAGAACAAGAAGGTAAATGCTAAAACAAATATCTGGCTTCCACTCAAACATTCCTAGCCAGGTGTGGTGGCCCCTGCCTGTAATCCCAGGTGGATCGCCTAAGGCTGTCAGTTCAAGATCAGCCTGGCCAACATGACGAAACCGTGTCTCTAATCAAAGTACAAAACTTAGCCAGGCATGGCGTCACATGCTTGTAATCCCAGCTACTTGGGAGACTGAGATGGGAGAATCACTTGAACCCGGGAGGTGGAGATTGCCATGAGCCAATATTGTGCCCCTGTACTCCAGCCTGGGCAACAGAGTGAGATTCCATCTTAAAAAAAAGAAAGAAAGAAAGCAAGCCTTCCTGTGAAAAAAAAATGAAAAAACACCCTTCCACTGCTGAGAGTTGGAATCAACTGTGGAATCAACTGGTTTTATGAGATTCTTTCAAACAAGAATGGCAAGTCTTTATCTTTAGATGGAGTTCTAGAAGTCTTTGTGCATTTGTTGTTCAGTTGCTCGGGATTGGTAGCTTGAGGCATCCCCTGTTGACTGAGCATGACAGGGCAACCCTCAGTTTGATTTCTCTCCCTCCCCTCCGCCTGCCCTGCAGGAGGACCTGGACATTGCTACTGTACCCTCTGGGCACAGAGAACCAACCTGGAGGAGAAATAAGTGGTGAATTCATGCGAAGAGCTTGAGGGATGTTACAGAATGAATGTGTGTTTACCATGCCTGACATTTAGTCAGTCGTGTGCAACTCAGTGTAGCAGCAAGGACCATGCACTCAACTCGTCTTGAGGGATGGAGAATAAACTGGAGAACCTCATTCATAAGAGCTTAGGATTGTGTCAAGAACCTCAAGAAACACAAGAAAACTCTGGGAATGGGGAAGCATAGGTATTGGTCTAAGCCCTTCAAACTTGCAGCATACTTCTAAGCAGGGCCTGGATTGTCAGACATGGTTGTAATGGATTATTCATTTTAAAACAGACTCTTTCTAGGAGGTTTGGACTACAATAATTGTGAAAGTATGGACTGTAGCATGCAATGAATAACCCCTCTGCAAATAGGTTCATTTACATGGACAAAAGTCCTCTGATTCAATGTATGTAGAAGACATCTACTTTTAGAATCTGTAGGGGCCACGGGGAAAACTTCCCCTTCACCCTCTGAAGTTTCTCTAAAAATCAACTCACAAAACGCAGATTAATTGGAGAAAAGTCATAAAAACTGTATTAATCTGCACACAGGGAGCATCACAGAGTGGTTACGTAACACTCTGTGGGATACCGAAGCTTGTATACCATATTGAGGTTACAAAAAGAATGGGAGCTTGCATCATGGCAGCCCTCCGATAAAATAAGTGGCAAATGGTTTGTTTGTTTGTTTGTTTGTTTGTTTGTTTGTTTTGAGACAGGATCTTGCTCTGTCACCCAGGCTGGAGGGTAGTGGCTCAATCTTGGCTGACTGCAGCCTCGACTTCCTGGGCTCAAGCAATCCTTCCACTTTAGCCTCCTGAGTAGCTGGGACTGCAGGTGCATGCCACCACACCCAGCTAATAATTTTATTTTTTGTAGAGACAAGGTCTCACTACGTTGCCCAGGCTGGTCTTGAACTTCTGGGCTCAAGTGATCCTCCCACCTTGGCCTCCCAAGGTGCTAGGATTACAGGCGTGAGCCAACATGCTTGGCCAGTAAACATTTCTTTCAGATCTTTAAGGTGTAGGACTCTCATTTCATATTTCCTAGATCTGGACGAGGGAAGTCCTGGTTGCACGAATACAGAGTTTCTACAGATGCAAATCTCCTCCACAAAAACAGCTCTCCTTGCAGGCTCTCTGACAGCCATCTCAGCATATATGAAATTAATATATTTTGTGGTAAAATATTTTGATTTCCTTCAAGTTCTATAGACCAGGTACACATTAGGTACTCAATAAGGAAATTTTAAAAGTGAAAGTATGGAGGTCAGGTGCCTGATATTTGCAAGGCCTGATCTAAGGTGCCAGGAATTACTAGGAACACAGATATAAATAAGGTTGACTTGGCTTTCTCCTATGTATGGAAATAGTAGTCCAACCACGGGCATGGATGAGATTGTTCTGCAAGAATATTTAAGTCAGTTGAGCAACTTGTGACCCACAGTTTGTTTCCATCTAATCCAGGATAAGAGTTTAGAAATCAACCTTCATGTCTCTCCTTCTCAAAAACTGTAAGACCCAAAAAAGCAAAAGCCCATGTTCTATTTGACATTCTTTGTCCTATACAGAGTCTAGCCTGGATCTTAAGGCTGTATATTTCCCCTGGGATTTAATGCATCACTTTTCTATCTTGAATTTCTTAAACATTCTTATTTTTGATCAATGCAACCTTCTTTAAAAAGTGACAATAATGTGCTCACTTCTGGTGCACAGTGAGGATGGAAGATCCAGTCTAGCATCCAAAGGAAAGTCACAGCGGGAAGAACCCCCAAAAGAAAACCAAAAGAACAGCCAGAAACTGGTAAGACAGACTCAGAGAAGTGTGGTCAGGGAATTCAGGAGCAAAGAGCATTTCAAGAGAGAAGGATCAATACCAACAAGTACTTCAGAGACATCAAGAAGGGCTGAAAAGGGACAAGTGAATGTAGCTCCTGTAAATTTTAGAATTATAGTGTATTACAGAGAATGATATTTGAGGAGCTGAGGTCAATGAGGTTGGATATTTCTTTCAAGAGAAATGGAAGAATTTGTGCCAAGGGATGACTTATCAGGCTTTGTCTGAGCTCATCTCTGCTTGGAGACCATGAATTGGGTGTTGGCACATAGGTATGTAGATTTTCAGTTCAATGCAGAGCCAGGAAGTAGGATCACCAAACTTATTGATTGAAGTTTTGCTAGCAGGGAGCATCACAAAAGGCAACTGGGCAGTGGAATTTGAGTGATTAGCAACAGAAGGACTAAAGTGGCAGATGGTGGTGGGGGATGAGGAAGGAAGAGAGCTGGTGGCTTGTGATGATGGACTGGAGATTCAAACAAGATTGTAGCAAAGGTGTTGGAAGGCTGGGACAGAGTGGAAGTGTTTATATTCCAGAGGCTGAATCACTCCAGGTATTCCCAGGTGCATGACGTGCCTGCTGGATGATGAATGGAAGGCAAGTTCCTGGTGTTGGGGAGATCATGGAATTGGGAAGCCAGTGTGTTCAGCTGGTGCCTTCATATGACAGTGCACCAGCAAAGATGCCATACACAGCTGTCCTGTGATTCCTAGGGCTGATTATCTTTATTCACTTTCATGGTGGAGGTTTATAGCCAGGCAGAGAGAGGGGATGCATAATGGTTTACTTTGTAAGGAGGAATGTAGAGCCATTATGGACCGCTCATTCATTAACTGAGCTTCCAATATTATCAAACACTCAAAATTGAGGCTTGAAAATTATTTCAATCGTTGGTTACCTGCCAATGTTTCAGGTTTTTAATACGTTTCAGGGAGTCAGGGAGGTGGTCCGTGCACACTAAGCAAGCTGGCTTCCCTCTTTGTCCAGCACAGCCCCATCTGTTAGCTCAATGGCATTAGGACAGTATTAAGAGCTAACTGCTGAGACTATACAACTGGTTATCTCTTCATGACTGTGACACACATCCCGGTGGGATGTGATGTGCAGGGGGATGCACTTGGAGCAATAAGAAATAGAACGTGGAAGCATTTTGTCTTAAAACTCTTAAGAAAAGCAAATGTATCCCCTAGTCTCTCTCTCATCTGCTTCCACAGCAATGGTTGGGTGTGGAATGAATTCTTAAATATGTTTTTAATTTTCATTTTGTTTTAAACATGCACTTCATAGAATTCAAATAAAAATAAATAAATAGAGCCATGTGATACTGGCTCCAGACTAGACAGCATGGTGGAACAGAGCAGGAAGCCCAGAAAAAGAATTTCATGTAAAATGTAAATGTAAAGGTGATCCTTCAAGGCAGATGGCTAAGAATGGATTATACAATAATTGTGATAGTATGATTAAACTTTTAGGAGAGTGATTGTAGTTAATTCCCTAGTATCTGGCATTGTGGTGTTTTGCATGTGCTTAAATGATATAATAATGGTGTTGTGTTGATGATGATGATGATGATGATGATGATGATGATGATGGTGATGGTCGTGATGCTGATGAGGGTGGTGATGATGATGATGCTCATGATGGTGATGATGGTGATAATGGTGTGATGATATGATGGGTATGATGATGGCGATGCTGATGATGGTGGTAATGATGATGGTGAAGATGGTGATAATGATGAAAATAATGAAGATGAAGAGGAGGAAGCAGGGGGAAGCATGCTCAAAATAAAGAAGTCAATTTTACAAGAAGTGTAGAAGATTAAAGTAAGTTGCCCAAAGTCATGGAGATGACATATGATGACTAGGATTTTAATCTGGTCTGTCTTACATACTGTGCTATTCCTGCTGTTCCTCATATATTCAAATAAGTTCCCCATGCAGATTGTGTTTGGAAAATGGAACTACTGAAGAATTCCAGAAAATATATGAAGATGTATTTATCTGATATACAGGATAGTTGAGAAAGGTCTTTCTGAGCACAAAAGCCAAGAAATAACTAACTCAAAGGAAATGATTGCTGAATTTTACTTCATGAAATCTAAAATTTCCTGATGTCAGGTAAAAATATAACATAAACTGAACAAAAAGGCCAGTGACAAAAGACTTAAAAACCATGTGCATCATCAACATAAAATAAAAAGAAAACTCCTGAGATATAGGAAGAGCTCATACAAAGCAAATGGTAGAAAGATAAATATCAGAAAAATACATTGATTGTACCAATTTATTGTACCAGTTCACTACACATGTTCTAGCATTGGGCATTATGATTTAAAAAAATAAAATATTTGCTAAAATGATGACTGAAAGAGAGCAGCTCTTTTTAAAAATTACACATACCACATTATATTGATTCCCAAATAGGTCAGACATTTTTCTTGTGTTTAAAAAAAAATAATTAAACTACAAAAAAGTCTGTTGCCATTTATCCAGTGGAGTCAGAATCTTTCCTTAATCCCTAATGCTTATCGGAGGACCTGGTGAAATCCATGACCGCTTACAAGGCATATTTTAAATATTCAGCCAACACTTTTCATTTATGAATCCGAAGTCATCTATGACACAATGATTAAAACTCAAGTGAAGCAACAAATTGGGCTTGATTTTCACAGTGGTGTTTTTCTTCATTGGATATCCCCTTTAGGAAATGTCTTTCAAAAGGCTTTAAGTTATCTGTGTGTGTGTGTGTATGTGTGTGTGTGTTTACACATGATATTTTACATTAAATTTATCTCCCACTGCATCCTAAATCACACTTTTTAAAAAATGAGTTTGTGAAATCTACTTATTTTAATAATGCTAATGTAATGTTAATTCCCCACAGTGGAAACTGCAGTTTAAAAAAATAAAAAAGGAAATCCATGGTTTATTCAGACTATCAACTCTTGGTATATGCTTGCAGTCATAGCTGAGCTCTGGATCAGATGAAATATGACCTCTGATCGTGTCATTGCACACCCGTATTGCTGAGATTGCTATGATAATCATGAAATTGCAGATAGACAGTATCTTCTCAGGGACTTTTGACAGGGGCTGGTATTAAGCCTCCACTACCTAATGAACCAATTTTTTATTCAAGCAGATCTAGACAGGAGAGAAATGAAATCATTTCCATTACAGACCACTGTTTACCTGAATGCAACATGCATAATGAGGTTTTGAAACTTCAAGGAAACATCTAGGAGGTGATGACAACCCCTACATTGCAAAGGAATGACTAATACAAACCCACTTATGCGTGATTCTCTTTCCGTGATTGCCAAACATATTTATTAAAGAGACAGTTTAAAAATCGTCACTTACATGCTTGACTGTAAAGGTATATAGTACACTTTAGGATATGTGCTGTTTTGCTGTTTGGGTGTATTTTGTGTATACTTTTTAAAATACAAGGCTTTCTCAAATAGGATAGACCATTTGTTACTGGAATGTAATTTTATCTAGGGTTCTTATTCCTTTCATTACTGCAGGAAGAAAGTGAGTTTTTGGTCAATCGAAATAAAATCACATATGTCAAGATTTTCTATTGATTGTCACTTTCAGAAGTGTGTGTTTGGGAAGTCTTTGTGAGTGACGAGGCGTGGGTTGGAGGAGAGAGTAGCTGTAAGATGTTCGCTGACTGTCCCAGAATTTATGCTTTTCTTGTGCCTTTCTACGATGTCTGTACAGCTTTCTCTTCATGCAGGGGCTTAAGATGAGGTCACTGAGAGCTAAGGTCTATGATTTAATGTAGTTCAAAAGCAGAGTTCTGGGGATGAATGTGAAGTAGCATGTCACATACCACTTTGCAACAGAAAAAAATTTTAAATCGCTGCCTCAGTCTTCTGTGGTTTTTTTAGTGTTTTCCACACTTTGTATACATGGTTTTCTGATTACCAAAGTAATCCGCAGTATGCAAAACCGAAGAATATAGACACAAACAATACAGAAAGTGAATGCCTCATGAAATCTCACCCCTAAATAGGTAGCATCACTAACAGTTTGCTGGATAGATTTATTGTTTATATGTTGCCAGTATGACATAGTAATATCAAGATATGACTATTAAGAATATTTTACACAAACTCTATATGCTATTCTGCAGTTTTCTCTTTTCAGTCAACTATCTATTTGGTCATTTTTCCATATCAGCATTTTGATGTTCATTTTACCTTTCTTAGACTACAATTCGTTTAATCATTCCTCTGTGAGGGACATCTGAGTTCCTTTTTAAACAATTTATTTTATTTTTTATTTTATTTTTTATTTTTTGTATTTCAAGTAGTGCTGTAAGTGAATATTCTGTAAAGCTGTGTGAACTGGTGAAACAGTTTTGAAATAAAAATTCAGCCAAGATCAAACTTAGCTGGATCAAAGAGCATAAAAACTTTGCTTTCATTTGATATTGCCTAAAATAGGTATACTCTTTTTTTCACCATGGTAGTAGGACACCCATTGATAATCAATGAGAGTGCTAATTTCCTCATGCTCTTAGCAACCCTGGATATTATCAGTCTCTTTTACATCTGTCAGGTGAAAAATGCTAGTTCACTATTTTTTTTCTGTTGTGTGTGGGGTTAGTACAGGGTTATATTTCTTCTCCCAAGGATTGTTGGTTCATACTCTTTGGTTACTTTTCTATTGGATTGTAGATCTTTTTCTAATTGATTTGTTTGCAATATTTATATGATAAGAACATTAACATTTTACTTATTGTATGTTGCAAATATTTTTCCTACCTTTTTTTTTTTTGTCTTTTCATTCTATTTAAAGAGTCTTTTGCAATAAATGTTTGTAGTTAGACCTGACCTTTCCTTCATGATATCTGGGGCTTATAATTGGAAGATTTTTTTTTTAAATAAGCTTTTCTTACTCCTCTATAAATTACAGGTTGAGTATCCAAAATACTCAAATATTCATCCAAAATACTCAGGACCAGAAGTGTTTCAGATTTGGAATTTTTTCAGATTTGGGAATATTTATATTCTACTCACCAGCTCAGCATCCCTAATCCAAAAATCTGAAAGTCAGAATGCTCCAATGAGCATTTCCTTTGTGTGAGCATCATGTTGACACTCAAAAAGTTTAGGACTTAGGAGCATCTCAGATTTCAGATTTTCAGATGTGGGATACTCAACCTGTATGTATACACCCTTTCCCTTGTATTTTCGCCCAATATGTATATAGCTTCATGTTTTACAGTTAGATATTTCATAAGTGGAGGAAATTGTGTGTGTGTGTGTGTGTGTGTGTGTGTGTGTGTGTGTGTGTGTGTGTGTGTGATGGACCATGTGTTATTTGCCTATTCTTGTGGATTTGGGTCTTGATTGATCAGTACTCTCGGCTGGTGTGGGGCCTCTTAGAACTTGGGTAGGACAAGTGTTGGTGGCCCAGTGCTATACTTTGTCTTCAGGTGGTAGGAATCCAGTTAGGATCTTTTCTGCAAGGGCTATGCAGAGGGTCACCATAATGAAACCACTGGAAGCCAGGTGGCTGTAGCCCAGTAGTCTCTTCCCATGAGGTCTAGCATCGGCTGATTCATCAAGCTAGATCCACCCTTGAGTGGGCAGGAATACTTAGTTCAAACCTACACTGTCACTGCAGGAGATTGGTGGTGAAGCCAAGCTCCCCTTACAAGTACATGAGGTCCTCATGGTGGTCATGGCATCCACCAGCCAGATGAGTTAGGACCACAAGGAGGGCTTTAACTGCTAGAGCTGTCAAGAACAACCTATGGTTTCTGGGAGCTGCTGATGGCTTCTGACAGCCTCACTTTTGGACTGGCTTCTGTAGCCACCATTTCTGGATAGGGTTTTAGGAGGAGGTGAGGGTCATCAGGTGGTTGGCCTTCCCTTGGTCCCATGGGACAGCAACAGTGATCTGCAACCCATGTGAGCAGGCAGGGGCAAGGTTAGGGCTGGGAAAGTAGTTTGCGCACAGGGGAGGGAGGGATGGTTTGGTGACTGTACCCTCCAAGAGCTATTTTCCTCTGGTGCTACCATTCCCACTTGGACGAGGAGCACAAAGCCTTGAAATCAAGTGAAGGAGGGGCTTTTCTCAATTGTCTCCAAAGGGAGCCTCCTGCTTTGCTCCCAGATGTCTTCCCCAACCAGTGAGGAGGGAACAGCTGGCTGGTGCTACTGTGCATCCTGCCCTTACCTGTGGGTCCTTACCTGTGGGATCTCATTTGTATCCAGGTGTACAGTCATGTCCCCGACTCAGATTCCTATGATGGTCATGAAGCCAGGAATGTGTCTCTCTTTTTTTTTTTTTCCTTAAGAGATGAGGTGTCGTTTTGTCACCTAGTCTGGAGTGCAGTGGCGTGATCTCGGCTCACTGCAGCCTCAAGCAATCTTCCTGCCTCAGCCCCCCAAGTAGCAGGGACTATAAACATGTGCCACCATGCCCAGCTAAAATTTTGTAAGTATGTATGTATTTTGTAGAGACAGGGTTTTAATATGTTTCCTGGGCTGGTCTTGAACTCCTGAGCTCGGTCAATCGCCCACCTCAGCCTCCCAAAGTGCTGGGATTACAGACAGAATATGTTTCTTCTAGAGTAGTTATGTTACTTTTGCAAAGAGAGCTAGGGAAAAGAAGGAGGCAGAAATTGGTCTATGTTCTCCTTGTTTCTGGAATCTTATGAAACCAGTGCTCAAGCTGTTTAGATTTCTGCATTTAGAAAAGAGGGAAGAGAAATACAACTCCTGAGATCATTTGAAGAGAAGACATTTCTATCCCATGAATGAATGCATACTTAATTGAAAGCAGACAATTCTTGATCTGAGCCCTTTCTTTGGCGTCATGGGACCATTTTCAAAAACCAAAAGGCCCTTAATGGTACAGGCAGTATTAAATTAGGGGTTCAGTGCTATGTCGCCATCTCTTCTCCTTGCTCTTGTGGTTTTCACTGTCACATTAGACTGTGTCCTGTTGTCATGCTGCCACTGCCATCTGCTCCACTGATAATACTACTACTAATAAACTTACTTGTTCTTCTCTTACTGTATACTTACTGTCTGCCAGGTGTTATGCATTCATAGTAGTTCTCATGGCAGGCCTCTGAGAATGGAACTGTATTATCCCATTTTAAAGATGTGTAAACCAAGGTGCATAGGAAGGTAGTAACTAGTCTCAGCAAGCTCACAAAATCAGCAGGTTGCAGAGGCAACGTTCAGAGCCATGTGTATATGGTTCCACCCCCCACAGTGTATACTGGGACAATGATATCATACCACTTCTGACTTCAACATATTGATGGCAGCAGCGGTGCCAAGAAAGGACACAGGCTGTGACAAGATTGCATGTGATTCTATCCCCCACTGACCAACCCCTGGCTGTTAAATGTGGGCAGGTGACCTCTCTCACTGAGCCCCGACTTCTTTCTCTGTAAAATGGGATCATTTCATTGCCTTTCTTGCTGGGGATGTTTTGAAGAGTGCCTTGGGTGTATTAAGCACTGGACAAACGTTCACTATTATTAGGAAACCTCCACACAGAGCTTTTGTTGCATCACAGCATTAGTTGATTCTCTTTTCTGTGCGTCTTGACTTTGCCGTCTCTCCTCCAAATATATTTTAGTTTGCTTTTTGGTAGGAAAGGGGAGCAAATGGCCATAGCTCTCCTGGGACACAATTTCATGTGTTCGAGTCTTGTGACCTTTCGTTGGTTTGGTATCTCACCATGAGAAAAATGGAGTAAATGAAATATTTCCATAGCTTTGTCATCTGAGATCATGTGAGCACACTTCTCTGCCTGCAATCTGAAGAGTCACTTCTCCGACAAGCCTCGTGGAGTAGGAATCCAGGATTGCTCACAGAGTCTGCTGGGAGCTAACTGTCTGTCTTAGGTTGATTTCTGGGCTCACCACTTGGACTGTATCTCTCAACATGGCATGCAGAGCCCCTGGTTTGGGGGCAACAGTGGCTTAATGCTTTTTTGGGGAGGTAAACACTTGGGAAGGAAAGTTTCTTTACAACAGGATTCTGTAAGTCATTTTATTTGCTCTCAAGAAGTAGAAAAAAAGAGAAGATTATAACATAGCATATACTTTCATACATGACTCCTTCCCAATGCAAAATGGATCTCTTTCATTGGATACCTCAGATACCGTTGAAGCAAAAAATGAAAACAGAACAGACCTCTGCTGTTTCTGGGATTACCTTGGTGCTTGCCATACTTAACACAACATTTGGTTTATTTAAGGTCACTCACGGTGGGTGTACCCTGACTAATTTAGCTCATCAATTACTTAAATTTTAAAACAAATACTCAGTGATGCTCATCCAAATGAACTCCATTTAGTCAGTCATGGCAAAATCTAACTTTTGCACCTATTCATGCTTCCAGTTTGTAGAAAATTGTTAGTGAAAGAACATTGTTGTCATCATTTTTTTTTAATTCTAAGGTAAAACAATAGCCAGAACAAAACAAAAATGACAAAATTACAGCATTTTAAGTCTTTTAACTTTAATCACTTGAAGGTGGAATTACCTGTCAAATACCTATACCGACAACAGCTATTTCTTGTCTGCCAAGTTTCGTCAGTAACAACCATCTATAAATGCGTTTATGCATCCGATTTGTAGCAAGTAAATATACCATACTTTAGGAAGAAAAAAACCTAGAGAAAACAAGCATCTTTGACAATCTTTGAAGCTTTGAGCACTGACTTTGAGAAAAACTATTTTGTTTTGTTTACACGACTTGACATTTTGGTTTTGCATAGTGCTGCCTTGCAATTAAGCATAGGAGAAGGAGAGACGTGAAATGACATTACAATTTATTTGGAAACAGAGAGAATTACCATACTTACAGACAGAGTAGATGCTTCTGTGTTACTATTTCTTTGTAACTTTATCCTTGCAGAACTTCCCGAGAGGGTGTCCCAGCATGGGGATGCATCTGTACAAAACACAGCTCTTGTAGACAGGAGTGGGTCTTGCTCAGATATCATTAGCCAAGAAGGGTTGCAGTCTATACAGTTTGGGAAATGGAAAGGGAATCTTTGCACAGAACAGTATACATTGAGTTATAACATCCACAAGTGGTGTTACTGCCTGGATCCACACCATAGAATATACATCTACATTCATATGGATTTACATAAAAGCACGCACCAAACTACACATAATATGTAGCATATTTCCTTCCACCATGTCTCACCCAAAGCCAATAAATCCTTTAGCTACTCGTGGCTCTGCAGATGGCCTCTGCTTGGTTTGGTCCATAGTCTTGTCATTCCTTACCATGTTCTGCATTGCATGCCATGTGCTTTGATCCACTGCATGCCATATGCCAAGATGACCATTCACAGAATAGTCATTTCCTGGAGGAAGATCTTTATTCTAATGAAATTCCTCAGTCCCTCTGCTTGCACTTGCATCAGAGTCCTGCTTGAAGCATTTCTTAATTTAAGAGTATTCTAAGGAATACTCTTCTCACTTTGCCACTGAACCAGTCTAGTTAGGACTGAAGATGGAGGTCACTGGGCAAGGTCATCTTTTCCAGTACATGCTACCTGACTTCAAACTATATTACAAGGCTACAGTAACCAAAACAGCATGGTACTGGTACCACACTGTCTCAATGCCAGTTGCCTGGTATTTGGCATTGGTTTCTCTTCGTGCTTTTAAAGCAAGAGTGGATAGGGTGGCAGGACTTGCCTCTGTTTTGGGAGGGAGAAGAATGACTTTCAAGGTGACTGCTGTCTAAACGCTAGTTCAATGCAGCAAGCCTCATTGGTTCTCTGTTGCCATCTCTTCAGGGTTAGACTTCTGTGCCCTTGAGCAGCCTCCTAGAGTGTGATAGTTGAACTATTCATGCCCCTGAACATGAGCCCCACAAAAATGTTTATTTTGGACTTCTTTACTTGGTACTTTTTAAAGAGTAGAGGCATGGAACTTCTACATAAAGGCAGTATCAAGAATTGAACTATGATTAAAGACAAGGCAAGTTGTAGCCACTAGGGACATAAAGATGAGAAACTCTTCATTGCCTCTCCTCGGCTATCTGGTATGAGTGGCAGTACTGGAGTTGTTTTCCACTGAATTCCTCAATGATTCTTTGTGTGACCCATTTGCCCACTAATTTGCTATTCCCCATATGTGCTGTAGTCAGAATATAGCATGCTTTCAATGGCATTAATGTTAAATCCCTTGCTCTTGCAGGTGAATCCACATCTTCAAAAATGGCATTTTTTTCTTCCATCATCCTATTCTTGATTTTAAATGTATGCCTCAGTTACACTCATATGGAAAGCTCAAAGTAAACTAGGGTATCAGAAAACCCAGTGATAACAGTGCAGCAAGAATGGAGGATATGTAGATATTGTATATGTTTTTCTTCTCTCTCTACTTTCTATTTGAGTTTCCAGTAAATCTGCATTTGTGACAAAATGGTAAACTTTTCAGAAAGAGGTTTTTGCAACCTCAGATTAGAGATTGAAACAGTACATAGCAGGAAAAATAGAAGAAGGGGTAGCTTGAGACCAGGTGTTTGAGGCTGCAATGAGCTATGATTGCACCACTGCACTCCAGCCTGGGCAACAAAGTGAGACCCCATCTCTAAAATAAATTTAAAAAAATAAAATTTGAGAGAGATGGGGTAAGGGCATTGTGGCCAGACCAAGGTAGGTCTGGAGAGCCAAAAAACCTTTTAACTGTAATACATAGTTGAAAATCCATTGTATAGAGTATTGATTTTGGTCCTCTACATTAATTTAGCTTATAAATCATTAATATCTGAGTCTTATCAAGTCTATAATGATGTTACCATGTTTAAACAGCTGCAAACCTAATTTCAGGTTCTTGAGCCTGAAACTAATATTGTCTTACCTGGAATTTACATCTCAAATTAAAATTAATAGTGTTTAATGTTGTTTTATAAATTATTTCTATGATTTCCATGGTATCTTCCATTTATTATAGTATCTTCCAAGAAGATACCATAAGAAATTATCAAAGAATCAAGTTATCAATTATCATGACCATGTTAAAATGGTCATGATAGAATGACCATTAAAAGACCATTAGGCTAGTTAATTCAGATGGGATTAATAAAAGTACATGAGAGCATCTGAATGCTATCAATAATTAGCTGCAACACAATTACACCACAATAATAATAAACATTTAAGACTTACAATAGCTAAAATGCAAAAGCATTTAGTCTATTTTAGTCACGTCTCTAAACACTATCTTAGTCATGTGTCTAAACATGGATTACGTAGTGTAATCCCTACAACTATGCTACGAGATACTTTTATCATCACCTCTGGTTTAAAGGCAACAAAGCAAAGTTTGGGTAGGTTGAGCAACTTGTGTCAGGGTTGCTCAACAGCCACTGCACTATAGAGCTTCTTGGCTGCATGAGAAGAGTTCTGGATTGTGAATTGAATTCAGACAGTAGACCTATCTGGTTGCTAGGGAGAGTCTCCTGCTCTGGAGCTGCAGGTTGTGTATAAGACAAGCCCGTTTGGACCAATGGCCTCTGACAGTTTTCTTCTCACTCCTGTATTCTAGTATTCCATCAAGTCCTGAGTTCTTGAGTTTGCTTCAGATACTATAAAGATGTCTGGGTTCAAAATTAAACAAGGGATGTGGAGGAGGTAGAAGCTATGGGTATACAAGGGTGTTTTGGGTAATACTTTTTCTGCCATCTAACCATTCCAAGCACATTTAGTTTTGCTAGTTAAGTCTTTCAAGGCATAGAAAGGAAATATATATTAGAATCCATGAGTTCGAGTTAAAGCTGTGTTCTAAATAATACTCCACTGAATACCAATATGTATATTTCAAAAGTGAGGTCAGAATTAGGGGTCAGGACTAGAGTTGAATACCTGTTGCTTTAAAGTCATGGCCCAATTATAGCTCAGTCAAAAAATCTACTGCAACATTCCTCCTCCATGAATTTATTCAGCCTGCTTGAAATAATTGAATTAATTAATTGGATTAAATGAAGTCATATATTTTGAATAGAGAGCTTAGTGCCTGGCTTGCAAGACAGGCTCAATAAATGGTAACTGCTGTCGTTATTCTTACCATTATTGTTATGATAACTCTTCTTTTCACAGATGTGTAAAGCATCTTTGCTTAAAATGTGCCTATACCTCCATTACATTGAGTAGAAAAATCATAGATGAGAAAACATCTATAATGGAAAACTACGCAGATATATGCACCATCTTATCTTTTTTATTACTACCTCACCTTATATTTAAGATATCTCTGGTAGGACCCACAGTCCCTAGAAGGGCCCACCAATAGCACTGGTATTAAGGATCTTGGGGAAAGAAGTGCTTCTCTCAACTAACACCATAAGTCTGCACATAAAGCAAACAGATCACCCTGGAGTTAGAAAGATATTACAAAGAAGCTGTGACTGGCAAACTGAAGGTTGCATGGATTAAGGAGGTTGCAAAACATAAACGATGAGTTTACCAAGGCGTTAATCAATCTGTCCATGTTTTAATTCAGGTGGAAAGAAAGGCTTGGACCTATGATTGATGTACAAGGTGTCAGCAAAGGAAAACATCATTTTCAATTTTGTATCTTCAGCTTTAGAGATGGCAAAATCCAATGCGAAAACCTAGTTGTAACAGGAACTTGAGTCTTGATGGTGTGGTAGAGCATCACAAATATGAAGAATTCTGAAGGGCTTTGTTTCCTGGTCCATTATTCATAGCCTCTGGCCATTCTCGACTCAGTCCTCCCTCCCTTGTGGCTCAGTCTGGAGGTTTAAGGATGCACCTCCAGTTGGATATTGCAGGTGAAGTTCTGGCTGATCTGTGTCCAGAGCTTTGCATTGACTTCTGTCATAGAAATGATGCAATGAGCATCTGTGCAACCTCCTGCTCCATGGCACAGGCTGGGTCACCTCCCAGGGCAAGTTCAGCTGGTAGCCATCAAACAGCAAATGGCTGTACCTGATTACCCAATCTCTATCTTTTGCAAGAAGAGAAAGTCCAGGAAATACAATAGCATTACTGGATTAATAATTGAAAGACAATGTGTTCACTCTGAACTCTGCTCTTTCAAAACATTTCCTGCTAGTCTGAATGCCCATGGCTCAGGGAAACCACTCTATTGTGATGTCGATAACCCTATGGAAACAATGTCCAAACTGGCTTCCCTTGAGCTACAGACACGCTGACTTTGGGTCTTCTCCCAGACACTGGAGTATAATTCCACAGAACAGGTACAATGACTTTGTTCTTCCCCGTGCCTTTTCCCCATCTGTGCAGGAAAACACTGGTATGCTCCATGAACATGAGAGCAAGTTGGAGTTATTTAAATTATTTCCAGCAAATGCAACACCCTGGAAAACACACAAGTTATTGTTAAGCCAAGAAAATAGTGGAGTAGAGCCGTGAAGGCATCCCAGATGGTGAGAGCAGATGCAAGTGCAGGAGGGTAAATCACACGTTACAACTACCATTAGGGCAAAGATGGATTTAATGGAGGAAATCACAACATTATCACAACAAGCAGGTACAACACAAAATATGGATTAATTACCGGGGGACAATGTGAACTCAGGAACAAACCAAAGAGGGAAACCCGGTCAAGTGAAGGCAGGATTACCGGTAGAATGGCGGCATTTCACTCCTACAGTTTTCCATGTGTTAAGTACCCTAGTAATTACAATTCTATGCATAGTATGAGTATTTACTGTGTTTGGAAGTTATGTGTCAAATTGTCTGAACCTAGCCAAGTCTCATTATGAGCATAGTTACTGAGATATGTGAAATTCCAGCCATCTCTTTTTATATGTCAACATTGATTAAGCATTTAGTCACAGGTAACCTTTCCTCTCAAAGTGTGGTTCTTGGGCAGGTACCATTAGCATTATGTAAGAGCTTTTTTTTTTTTTTTTTTTAAGAAATTCTCAGATCCCCACTCTAGGTCTACTGAATCAGAAGCTTCATTTTAGCATGGTCATGAATTAGCCAATTAAAATTCAAGGAACATTGGTATATAAGGTGACTACACTATGGAACCTATATGCTAAGTACAAGGTCTTGTGTGTTAGTTTGGTTCAGCCAGCAGAATTCTTTAAAAAAATTGTGTAAGTTAATCTAATCAGTTTCTGAATATCACATTTTCTTACTTTTCCATAGTTGTTTCAAAAATGATTAGGGATGTCCTTCTTAACATGTTTTGAATGAAATTTTTATGTTAACTTATGGCATGTGAAAGTGAGTAAATTAATAAAAAGCATGATGATATACAAATTAATGGATGTAGTGGCTCTAGTTAAATGGGAAGATCTTGCATTGGGAATGTCCAGCCATCACTGTCGAAGAGGAATTTATCCTCTAATCCAAAAACTTCAGAGAAGATGATTCTCCATTATCTATTTGAGGCAGGCAGATTTGCATGCAACATAGACTGCCCATGGCAGAAGTTTGAGGCCCTTGTCTCTTGCTCAGTCATTAGGGGGAGATAGGAGCCACTCTTCTCTTGTTATTCAGGAAGTAGATACAGTATGTGCTGGAGTTCACCATCTACCTCCCAGTTCCTTAGTTCCTGCAACTATCCTGCAAGAGTTTCATTTCTAGTGCCCTTCTTAGACCTTGCTGTCCACTTTGCATTTGACTGATTGAATCCCAGATGACCTTTTATGCAGGAGTTGCATTAGATCCAAGTTGAGTACAGCAAAGCACAACTTCTCCTATTTAACTATTATGCCATTTTGCATTCTTCTTTTGAAAAACAAAGGAAAAGCCGTAACAAACACCAATATTTCCTGCAGTTACATTGAGTAGGTGGAGAGATTTTCTTAATAAACCCCCCAAAAGACAACACATCACTTTTGTATCTCAACCAGCATATAAAATGCAGATTGTCAACTTTATGCCTTTTTATTTTGGTCCTATACTATTTTTCTTTTATATATAAACTTGTAGATTTGATTTTATACTGTAGATAACTCATTTGCTTTCCAATGTCCGATCTGAAGGGTCCCTTGAGCTCCATATGGCTGGAGGAGATCAGGACTTAAGTTTTGGAAATCTTGACCATTTATTTCAGGAAGAAGTACTAGATTGAGTTCACCTGTATGAAATGGACATTGTTTCAAACTGGAGATGATACACCTATTTGTGCAATGACAGATAAACCCTGATCTATGGGACACTGGTGATACTTCTAATCCAAAAAAGAATTCCCTTTCTGTGACAGCAGAATTTCTCTGTGCCACTCCACAAATGGTTCAGGAGAGCATGAGAATAACGCTCCAAAGGCCACATCCCTGAAGTAACACCTAACATTTCATATGGCCAGCAGAGAGTCGTAGCCACCCCCAGGTGGTAGAATTACTGCAACTCTTCTCTATCTTAAAATTCTAGCTTTAGCTGAAATACTGGAGTCTTGCCATCTCTGTTGGTCAGATGTAGGAGTAACTTGCTCACCAGAATAGCTTCAGGGAGACTTTAGGATACCATTGTGCCCTGGAGTTACACTGAGTAAGTGGAGAGGCTTTCTTAATTATTAACAGTGGGTACCTGCTTAAGGGGATATATGTATCTCTCATATATGATATATAAAACACACATTTTATATTAGAATGGTGACATTTCACTCTTACAGTGACTTTGGGTCTTCTCCCAGACACTGGAGTATAATTCCACAGTATATAAATATAATATATTTATAATATATATTAATATTAAAATATATAATTATACATTTACATATAAATGTAATATATAAATATATAAATATGTTATATGTATATATAATATAACATATATAAGCATATATTTGTATAATTATAATTTATATATAAATTGTATAATTAAAATGTATATATAAAGTATATAAATATATATAAATGTATGTAATTATATAAAATATATAAATTTTATATACTTATATATAATTATGCATAATCTTATATATAATTATAAAATTTATAATTATATATGTAAGCATATAATATAAATATAATATATCATAATAAATATATAATCATATTAATTAAATATAGAAATATAATTATATAATATAATTTACATGTATACTTATAAAATTATAACATTATATATAAATTTATTATATAATATACATATAAAATATATTATTTTATATATGTTTCTATAAAATGTATATACACATATATAATATAAAACATATATATAATATATGTGTGTTATGTATATACTATAAAACATGTCTATATTATATTTAATGAGCCTAATGCTTCCAAAAGTATAACCTTCATATATATATATATATATATATATATATATATATATATATATATATAAAATATATATATAGTGACTTCATAGCACTTTGCTCCAGTATTCTGTCTGAGTGTACCTACCTTGTAGAATAAAAGGCAAAGTGAAATGAACTAAAATGACAAGGCTTTGGTGACTCAAGCTGAGGTTCTAACTCCATTGTAAAGTTAAGGAACAGTGAGCACTCCCTGTAGGGCCTGTCCAGGATGAAGTGTTTTGGGTGGAATTCCTCATTCTTTCTTCCGCAGCAACCCCCTACTATTATCCATTATCACCTCTGACTTAGTGGCAGAAGATCCCAGTGAAAAGCCAGAGAGATGGGTTTCAAACCAAGTCTGCTTAAGTCAGGACCTATGGCACCTCACTCACCTAAGACCTCGAATTCTGCTTTCGTGTTTGAAACCCTTCTCTCTCGGCACTGTGTAGCTCAGTGCCTGACTCTTAATAGTAGCTTAGTGCTTGTTTGTGGGCTGAATAAATGGAATGACAGGACTTTCTAGAATTTAGGCTTCCTTGGCAACCCACATCCACACTTGACAGAGGAAGGATCCAGATTTTTGCATTTCCAAGGTTTCTTCTTTGGGACTACCAAAGGTCTGGTTAGGAAGCCCTCACTTTGATAAGCTTGTTCTTGTTATCTCCAGTTAAATAACAAAGTGGTCTTGAAATGGCTCATTTTCTATATTTGTTTCATTCAGAAAACAAAGGGAGAAAGCTTTGGAGATAGAACATTTCATTTACAAGCTATAATGCAGCTCACCATCGGCAATTCAAAACTATCATTCTGTATATATCAGTATCATTATATCTTGAGAACCTTACTGAAAAATAATATTTGCAGACCTCTGATTTGTAATAGATTGCTCTGAAAGCAAAAATAATACAGCAGCATTTGTTCTTATGGGAGATTTCTGTTCACAGTGTTTATGAGGGAAACATGTTAGACCTTTGTAGGATCAATGTTTTAAAAAATTAAATGTCAAATGGTCTCTGGGATTTACAAATGAGATTCTGGCATAAGACCTAAGTAGTATGGGATCCAGACTGTATCTTTTGGGAAAGAATGGACTAAAAGGAAATTAGAAAACTGACCATTTCTCAGGAAGTTGAGCTAAATATTCTACCATGCATACATGCATGGCAACCTCAGCCACTTTCTCTTGTACTAATAATCCCAGCCCAGTTGTATAGGACACCTTTAATGAAAGTGATCACTCTAGGCAATGAAGAAGAAACTTTGATGAGGACATGTTAAATATCATGGTCATTTGAAATATTGGAATTTGGAGGGAATATCCAGGGCGAAGTATTAAGATGGGGAAGGATGCAGGATATTTCAGTTGAGAGAATCTACATAATAAATGCAGCTGTAAATTTGTCTGGAGTTAAAAATAGGCAAGAGGAGAAACTGTGAGTAGGATGTAGCTGGCCTTGGCTTTGGGGATAAGAGCTGTCCCTGAAAAACTCTGTGGCACTGCAGCCTTTAGCCCACAGCCTGTGTAAGGTGGGCACTTCATAAATCTATGTTGAATGAATGCATGAGGAAGTCTAAGAGTCAAAATTGCATTTGAAAGCCATTTAAAAAATTAACAGAAGGAGGCTGAGGCAAGGGGATTGCCTGAGCCTAAGGGTTTGAGACTAACCTGGGCAACAAACTGAGACCCAATCTCTACAAAGGATACAAAAAAAAAAAAAAAAAAAAGCCGGGCATGGTGATACTCACGTGTAGTCCCAGCTGCTTAGGAGGCTGAGGTGGGAGGATCACTTCAGCCCAAGAGGTAGAGGTTGCAGTGAGCCATGATTGTGACACTGCACTTCAGCCTGGGAGACAGAGTAAGACCCCGTCTCAAAAACAACAAAAGTAGTAGACTATTTTTGACCAGTTTTATGTTTACAGAAAAACTGAACAGAAAGTACAGAGTTTTCATACACTCTCCCCTGCACACAGTTTCCTTATTATATACATTATGTATACATTATATTATTATATACATTATGTGGTACATTTGTTACAATTGAGCCAACATTGATAAGTTGTGATTAACTGAAGTCCATAGTTTCCATTAGGATTCACTCTTCCTGTTGTATGTTCTATGGGTTTGGACAAAGGTATAATGGCATGGATCCACAATTACAGGATCATACAGAGTAGTTTCACTGCCCCCAAATTCCTCTGTGCTCCGCCTCTTCATCCCTCCTTTCTCCCAAGCCAACAGTAATGACTGATCTGTTTACAGTCTGTATAGCTTTGCCTTTCCCAGAATGTCCCATAGCTGGGATCATAGAGTATGTAGCCTTTTCAGATTGACTCCTTTCACTTAGAAATATCTTAGGATCCTTCCATGCTTTTCATGGCTTTATAGCTCACTTCTTTTTAGCTCTGAATAATGTTTCATTGTCTGGATGTACCACAGTTTATTTTTCCATTCAACTGCTGAAGGGCAGTTTCGCTGCATCCAAGGTTTTGGCGATTATAAATAGATGTGGTATAAATATTTGTGTGTGGGTTTTTGTGTGCACATGAATTATTATGGGAGACACATTTTATAGGAAATTTCTTTGCAGCATTTTCTTTGTGCGGATACTTCTGCATATAGAAAGATGAATTTTGTTTCAAAGGAGGGTGTATGGTCATATGCCTTTCACTAAAGACTAGCTACAATACATGGCAGCAAATTCCTAAGTCCTCTGCTACCTGCCTAATCTGTGTTATTTTACACGGAAGTCGTTGTATGAGCAAAAGGGGACATTTTCCTTTCAAAGTATAGATGGGGGTTATAGCGCCTTATTGCTTCCTTCTATTTCAACTCATTAAGCTAATTACCATTTTCAAAGTAATTAGGCTTAAATTAGTGTCTCAGCCAAACAACCCCAAGCCCAAGCGCACAGGTGGTTTGCTTAGCTGCACCAGATAACACCATAATAAATGTCTGCCTGATCATGATTTATCACGGGAGACAAATTGCTAAAACGGCCCTCGGGTGTCTTATTTTTTGGTTCTGAGTATGACATTTACATATATGGTGTGGGTTCTGGGAATGTTTATCATTTGAGTTAAAAATTGAGAAACTGGCCGGGCGCGGTGGCTCAAGCCTGTAATCCCAGCACTTTGGGAGGCCGAGACGGGCGGATCACGAGGTCAGGAGATCGAGACCATCCTGGCTAACACGGTGAAACCCCGTCTCTACTAAAAAATACAAAAAACTAGCCGGGCGATGTGGCAGGCGCCTGTAGTCCCAGCTACTCGGGAGGCTGAGGCAGGAGAATGGCGTGAACCCGGGAGGCGGAGCTTGCCGTGAGCTGAGATCTGGCCACTGCACTCCAGCCTGGGCGACAGAGCGAGACTCCGTCTCAAAAAAAAAAAAAAAAAAAAAAAAAAAAAAAAAAAAATTGAGAAACATTGAACATACTCTAGCCCGTGGCACTTGTAATCAAATAGCCAATATATGCCTTTGCACAGATGACTTGGGTGTTGTTTTTGCATCAGAAATCATCTCTGCCACCTCCATGGGCAGCTCACTCTGCAGTCCTTCTCCTTCCCCTTTTTGGAACCAAGTACGTGTGAGTACAACCTGGAGTGAAGGGTCTGGCCCTGCAGGGTGTGATCTGGATAGGATGTATTCCAAATCCTATATTTAATTATTTCTACCACAGAGGATGCCTGGGGCCATTGTAGAATATCAGTTGTTGTGGACGTCCTAGTGTGACTAAGAGCCCACCCAAAATTTGATTCCCATGTTGAGACCAGTGACAGCACGCACACACTAAGAGGATATGAAAAGGCTTGTTACTCATATAATGTGGCTTTCTAAGGACAGCGGGTGATATGGTTTGGCTGTGTCCCCACCCAAATCTCATCTTGAATTGTAGTACCCATAATTCCCATGTGTTGTGGGAGGGACCCGGTGGGAGATAATGGAATCATGGGGGCGATTCCCCCCCGCCCCGCCACTGTTCTCATGGTAATAAATAGGTTTCACAAGATCTGATGGTTTTATGAGGGGGTTTCCCCTTTCGCTTGGCTGGCTCTCTCTCTTGCCTGCCGCCATGATTGTGAGGACTTCCCAGCCACGTGAAACTGTGAGTCAATTAAACCTCTTTTTCTTTGTAAATTACCCAGTCTCGGGAGTGTCTTTATTTGCAATGTGAGAACAGACTAATACAGCAGGTTACTAAACCAGTACAAAAAATAGCTTGAGAGAGCACAGAAAAGAAACGGATTCTGCTTTTATGGTGATTAGGACTTGGGGCTGGGATAAGGGTCTCTTGCATGCAGACAGGGGCTTGCATAGTTCCAACCTCCCACTGGCGGTGAAGGAGGGAGCACCCAGGGTTTCTTATCAGCCTGAGTGGCATGAGCAGAAGAGGGAGAGATGAGGCTTAAAAACTCTTGGCACTCAAACGTTAAGAAGTGGAGTCAGGCTCTAATATACCAATCAAAACCTAGCAGTATACAATGACTTATTAAATTAAATAAGCAGCATATGACTATGTAGAGCCCTGTGGAAACTGTACATTTTATACCTCTAGTTTGCTTATCATTGTCTTCTGATTTGAGAGCGGGGTGATAGCTTCCTAATCAGAAAGTCCAGGTTTCAGCTCCTTCTTCAAACTTCACCTTTCCTCTATTTTTTTCTTGCAGAAAATTATAAGCATATGCAGATATGGAATAGTACAGTTAAACCTCCATATGCCCTTCACTCATATTTAACAGTTATTAACTCCTGGCTAATCTTGTTGAATCTATATCCCAGACTCATTTATTCTCGTCCTGCATTCTTTTGAAGAAGACAGCAGCTATCATCTTCTTCACCACCTCCATTTCATCCTCGGGTATTTCAGGATGTATCTCTACAATATTTTTTTTCTCTCTGGTGTACGTTTTACTCCTCTGTGATTCTCCCTGAGTCTATCTACTCATCTGTTCAGGATTTGAGCATTTTGAGTTTTCAATCAGATTTGATTCTTACTTTCTGGTTCGCCCACTTCCCAACTATCTGAACTTGAACAAGTTGCCCTTTTACAGCATTGTTGCTCTACCGCTAAAATGAAGCTAGTGCTATTTACTCATAGGGTTCAGTGTGTTCTAAACAAGAAAATATGTAATACAATTCTCTATGTGTAGACAGTGCTCAACAGATGGTAGCAATTATTATTATTATTGTTGTTGCTATTATTTTTTGAGGGGTTATCTGGGGGTGGTATACAATGTTAGTTTTGGGGAAAGAAGGTGAGGACAGGAAGAATGTTGATATTTGTGATGGACAGTTTAGACTTGGGGAATAACTCCTGGTTCTTCCTCTATCAGTGAGGAATATTGATATTCATGTGAGGGATAGTTTAGATTTGGATATCTACCATAAATATTAAAAGAGAATATTCTCATAAAATATCTATATACCTATTTGTTCACATAAGAGGAACATCACTGGTTTAGTTTTCCCATCCTTATTTAGTTTTCCTTATTTCCCAATAAGGAAAAATGATAGACTTCTTTATAGCCTTAGGGCCAACACCAGCTGGTGAGAACAACCTTTCAGCTTCTTTCTTCTGGCACCTGCCTCCAAGTGGCTCTCCATCAATGGACCTGGTACTTATAGAATACTTTCTCAGGTCTCCCTGCAGAATTACTTCATGATACCCAGAGGTTCAAATGGCCCCTCTAAATGGCACTCAAGTCAATGAATCTTGGTGTCTATTCTAAGAACACAGCCACAGCCAGTCTTGATTGCATCACGTCTCATGTTGGGATAAAATCCAATTTGTAAGAACATTTACTTCCACCTTGAGAAATTAGCTGCCCATTGAGTAGGGCAACCATCTCCCTTTGCTTTGTGAATATGAATTTTTACATGGAGTCTTTTTCCCCTCCAGGGCAGATCTTGAACCTTCTAGATGAGCTGAGATTGGCTAATGATACCCTCATCTACTTCACATCGGACCAGGGAGCACATGTAGAAGAAGTGTCTTCCAAAGGAGAAATTCATGGTGGAAGTAATGGGATCTATAAAGGTGAGAAATGCTGGGATGGACAAGCTCTGGCCTCTTAGCTCATCTGCTGGTCACTTTTTTCTGATTTTAGAGCTTTTCCATAGTTCTTCTGCTACTTTGCAATAGGTAGTACTTCCTTCTGTCATGGAGACAGTTGGAAGGCCAAAGTGACCATTTCTGTTCTGGTTCCCACAGATTTTAAAAGCCCACATCCTGTGTCAAGACATTAGAATGAGATTATGTATCTCCAAATGTTAATGCAGCCTCATATAATGTAACTGATTAAAACAAGAATTCCTCTACCCCGTATGTGGATTTCCTGTCACTACGGTAACAAATTGACACAAATTTATGGGCTTAAAACAAATTTATGAACTTACAATTCTAGAACTCAGAAGTTCAAAATGGATATCTCACTGATCTGAAATTAAGATGTCTGTAGGGCCTTCTACAAGCTCTTGGAGGGAATCTGTTTCCTTGACTTTTTCAGCTTCTGGGGACTTCCCACTTTCCTTGGCTCATGTCCCCTTCTTCATGCGGAAAGCTAACAATTCACTGTCTTCAAACCTCCCTGTCTGTCTCCGACCTTTGCTTCCATAATCTCGTCTCCTTCACTTACTCTGACACCCCCGCCTCCCTCTTATAAGGACCCTTGAGATTACATTCAGCCTGCTCGTATAATCCCACATCATCTTCCCATCTCAAGATCATGAACTTAATCTGCAAAGTCACTTTTGCCATGGGGTGTAACATGTTCACAGGTTCCAGGGATTAGGACGAGGGCATCTTTGGGAGACCATTATTCTGCCTATGTGAACCCACAATAGTATTTTGAGCTGATACTTCTTTTTAAAAAAAATTTTTTTGCAGCATTAGCTGAGCTACTTTCATGATGGGTCGGGCATCATGCTAGTCATTGGAGATATTTGATGAGACCCAGCTACTGGTTTATATAGTGTATACTCTTCCAATATAAGATAGACATATATAATGTCTAATATATACATTTAGATATATCTAATCTACTTAGACATAACTAATGTTTAATGTCTATATACGTTAGACATATCTAATGTCTAATATATACATATCTAATGTCTATCTTATATGACAGACATTACATGACATACAACGTATATTCATAAAGTGATATGATACCTAAAAGGGCGTATTCATGCTGAGGGTTAGGACTCCCCAGCCAACTCTGCGGTGGATATGGGTTGAAGGTACAAGAAGAGATGATGCCTTAACCAAAAGGGAGGGTGAATCACAGTTTACCTGCAAGGTATGAAAGGATGATATAGGGAATGCTTTTATCTATCAATTTGTTTTGGAATATTGATTATCTTCTGTGTATCTTGCATTGGGTCAGACACAACAGTAAATATAAAACATGGTGTCTGCCCTGAAGGAAGTCATATTGAACTGGTAGGTGGGTGGGTAGATGATGGCTTGAAGCCTGGGAAGACCCAGTGCAATTTGACAAGGGCACTAACACTTGCATGCACAAGATACTAATGGCACAAGGGGAAAGAGAGCCTCACTTGGCTGAGGAGTTCCCAGGAATGTTTGCAAAGGAGATGCAGCTAGAAAGGAGGTCACCAGTGGGTCTGTGCATCTGCTCTCACTCCCCTTCTATCTCTTTCTGCCTTTGCAACCCCTTGCTCTCTTTTGTCATGCTAGAAAGAGGGAGAAGCAGCAAATAGCTTATTCTGCAAACTGCAAGGAGCTCAGTAAGGCCAGATTACACCACACCTGAGGCAAAGAGAAATAGTCCTCTGTAGTCTATCCCTCAGGATGCAGATAGCTTATGAAGCCTTATACTTCTATTTACATCTCTATGTGCACATCTGGAGCCCTATGACCGGCTGAGCACCCAGACGCAGGAACCCTCTCCTACATCTTTTGTTACCTGGCACCTAGCACAAAAAGATGCCTGTTAGGTGCATCTGGCCAACCTTCATAGGCTGCTCAGACCTCCTCCCAGCCCCTTCCTTTAGGTCGTGTTACCTTGCTCAATGCAGGCAGGACACATGATCAATATGTAATGTGGGTTTGATTAATCAACCGGTGTGTTTAATCTGAACAGGATTAACCCCAGTAGGCTATCACTCTTTCAGCCCTTCTCTGTGTGCCATGTTACTTTAAAAGTAGTAAAAAGTGGAAACATGTATTTCTAATATATGAAGACATGGTGTTACCGGGCTGAACTGGGGTCCACTCACCCAGCGCAGTAAGGCCAAACATCCACACCGAGGTTTTACAGTGGGAGAAAGGAGGGTGTTTATTTGCAGGGCTACAAGCAAGTAGAATGAGGCATCTCTCACTTAAGATACCACTTCTCCAATGGTTTGCAAGCAAGGATTTTTAAAGCCTGGGAGGCAGAGGCTACAGGCAAAGTCATAAGTCGGTACATGGAGATTATACGTTGCTTTGACCTAAAAAGGCAGGACATCCCAAAGGGGTGCCCGCAGGTCATAGGTGGCTTCAAAGATTCCCTGATTTGCGATTGTTTTTTTTTGTTGTTTTTTTTTGTTGTTGTTGTTTTTTTTTTGTGAGACGGAGTTTCGCTCTGTCGCCCAGGCTGGAGTGCAGTGGCCGGATCTCAGCTCACTGCAAGCTCCGCCTCCCGGGTTTATGCCATTCTCCTGCCTCAGCCTCCCGAGTAGCTGGGACTACAGGCGCCCGCCACCTTGCCCGGCTAGTTTTTTGTATTTTTTAGTAGAGACGGGGTTTCACCGTGTTAGCCAGGATGGTCTCGATCTCCTGACCTCGTGATCCGCCCGTCTCGGCCTCCCAAAGTGCTGGGATTACAGGCTTGAGCCACCGTGCCCGGCCGCGATTGGTTTAGGAAGTGAAGCTTTGTCTGAAAATTTGGGGTCAGCAAAAACAAACATATCTGGCCTGTGGGCATGGCTTCCTCCAGGCCCCTTGGGAAGAAATTTGGAACAAAGAATGTCAGTCAGAGTTCAGTCCTCAGTTCCTCTTTACCTGGAGCCTAGATGCCAGCAGATGGCATTTTCCATTTGGAAGGGGTCCACTTTCTGAAAAACAACTATGGGACATATGTTAAAGTGTTATCTTTTGTTATTACAGGGAACCAAACATTTTATGGCTCTAACTTCCTTGTCTATTGTTTTACTCTATGATCACCTTCTTGCTTATCAGTTGCTCATTTACTTTTCAAAGCCTGCTAGGCGCCTGGAATTTTCTTTGAAGGAACTCAAGATTTTTCTTTCTTTCCCTGCCTGGGAGAGTCCAGCAGGCCTCTAAGAGGGGTCCCTGCTCCGTCTCATCGGTGTTTCAGTCTTATTTTCACGAGGCTATAACCTGTGTGGAGAGAGTTGTTTTTATTTCATTTTGTAGATGCCAGCGTCTCTAAAGACTAGAGTTCCAGGCTGCATTCCACGCTGCAGTTCATCCATCCATTCATTCTCTCTCTTAGTGCCTGTTCAGTTCCAAAATAGCTTAGCAGCTGCCGAGGAGGAGAGATGTACATAAATCACAATACTAGAAGTGGTTGGAGAGTAATAGTTACTTAAGAAAGTTACATATGCAAGGCTGTAGAGCCTCAGGGCAGGGAGAGGGGACCCCTGACTGACAATCCGAGGGAGGCTTCATGGGGCAGAGAAGGAGAGGCATCACGTTTTGCATCGATAGTTCACCAGGGTTCAGAGACAGGAGAGGTATAGGTCAGAAAGGGAGCCCCAAGGGTCTTGAATGATGGCTGGGAACCCCAGTTTTATCGTACAACCCTGCAAGCATGTCAGGAGCTACTCCATGAATTTCTTTTTTGTTGTTTTAAAGAAATGTATTCGATGTATTAGAAATGTTTTGCTTGCATGCTAGAAATACCATGAATGCGTAACACGATTAATGTCTCAGCCACCGCTCTATTGCAAAGTATTGTCCTTTTGTCAAACTTACTTGCAATCAAGTTCACAGTGAAACGTTGTTAAAATACAGTGCCCTAAAAGGAAGATAAGGTTTCCTTCTAGTTATGGGAAGTAGGCTTCTTAGTGTCAAGACATCTTGTTCTCTAAAGCTGCAGACTCAAACACACACCTATGGTTTATGCAGACACAGAGAAATCATAGGATTTAACACCCTGTTTAAAATAGCATCTTTTTCTAAACAATCATGACTTCTACTATCCATCAAAACCCTTCAATGGACTTTGCTATTTGAAAATTTTTTTTTTCCTTTTGAGAGAATCTTGCTCTGTCACCCAGGCAGCAGAGCCATCTTAGTATTTGAACTTAATGATTCTCCTGTATTCCCAAGTCAAATCTGTTTCCCTAGTGAAATCTATAGGCTTCATCAATGACGGGGTAGATAAAGAAAATGTGTATATATATACCATGGAATACTATGAAGCCATAAAAAAGAATGAGATCATGTCTTTTGTAACTTAGATAGAGCTGGAGGCTATTATCCTTAGCAAACTAATAATGCAGGAACAGAAAACCAAATACCATGTGTTCTCACTTATAAGTGAGAGCTAAATGATGAGAACTTACAAACACATAAAAGAAAACAACAAAGACTGGGGTCCGTTTGAGCCGGGAGGGTGGGAGGAGGGAAAGGAGCAGAAAAGATCACTATTGGGTACTAGGCTAAATACCTGTGTGATTAAATAATTTGTACACCAACCCCCATGACATGAGTTTACCTGTCTAACAAAGCAACCTTCACGTGAATCCCCAAATCTAAAATAAAAGTTAAACATAAATAAATAAATAAAATATACCAGACTTCCTGTTTAAAAAAAAAAAAAAATTCAATGGGCTAATTTGATAGAATGGCTAGGATTAAATCATCCTTCCATTAAATTCAGCTGGTTATTCCTTTTAATAAGAGGTACATTACATGTCTACCACAGTCTACATTTAAAAAACAATTATTTAATATTCCAGGGGTGAGGGAGTAATAACAGGACTGTTTCATTTTTTTAAGGAAATGACTTTGCAGTATGATTCTTCTGTTTAGATTTGGATATGGGTAAATTTTGTCTTTGTCAAAATGTTCTAGCATAAAGGGAAATTGGGAAATAAGGGTAGGGTCAAATGTATACTTTGGGTATAATTCTGTTCAAAGTTTAGAAATCTTGGCAATAAGTCCTTTATAGAGTAGTTGCTAAAATATTTCCCTCTGAGATCCTTCTAAAATAAATTTTCTTGTATTGTCCACATGCTTTGAATGATCGTGTCAACCTAATAAAACCAATTTTCTAAGGAATAATTTATCTTCCCATTTAATAATTGAGAAATCATTGTCTCCATTAGGGCTTCCAGTTAATTTGACTGTGTTCCCATATCATGTGATTATGATTTTCACAGACAACAAGATAAATAAGTAAACCACTGAATATCCCATAGCCTGTGACCCTTTGTAGCTGTTAAATATAAAATTTTCCATCAGGGCTATTGACATTTGAAAATGTTCACATTGCTTCTTTGGAACCTTAGGAGTAGAAAACATTACTTGAAACTAATAGAGGATTTAAGATTTCTACACAATCCTTAACTCTTTCTAGGGAATTTAGTTGATGGCTCTCAATGTATATTCCTGCACCCTGGACAGGCATTGGATCTATTTGGATCAGCCTGGTGGGTGAGTCTTGAGAAGACACTTCATTCTGCACTTGCATCTGTGTCAAGGCAGTAGAACAGAAAGGAGTTCAAGCTGAGAATCCTGAAAATTGCAGTTCTCTTATTGAAGAAGCGAGTGACCCCTAGCTTCACTTGTCTAAATCAGGGTTCTAAGCCTTTGAGCCTCTCTTTGCAAACGGAGTTGCAAATGAATTCATGGAAGTTTCTTCTCAACCTTCACTGCAGCTGCTTCTTACCTGATCCACCTCTCAATGTTGGAGACTTCCAGGGCTCTGTCCTGGGCCCCCTTCCTTTCTTTATCTTCACACTTGCCCTACCTGATGTCATCCAAATCCAGGACCTCATATGACATCCAACTGCAGGGCATCCCACATACAGAGCCAGGACCCTGCTGTGGAGGTCCACATTGCTATGTCCAGCTGCCCGCTTGCCACACGACCTGGAAGCTCAGTAGGCATGTCATCTCGGAAAGATGCAAGCTAGACATCAAATGCAAGCTAGCCCAAGCCCACACATCCCCATATCTGCATGATCTTATTGAATGCTTTACCCAGTGACTGAACCTCAGTGCTACGATGTTTGCTGGTTGTGGGCTTGTTTTATTTTGCCTCTCTTTAACCCCTATGTATCCCATATTTTGGAATCACATCCTATTCACTTTATTTTCTAAGTTTATCTGACATTGGTCCTCTTTTGTCAGTTGTATCAATTTTCCATCTTGTCCAGGCCACTGTGGTCTGCCCTATGGACTTCTCCAGTGTGCTTCTTGGTGGTCTCCCTAATTCTTTGTTCTCACAAAATTCCATTCTCCACCCAGACACTGGAGTGAGATTTCATAAACATAATGTCAATGTACTATATTGAATTTCTAAGGACTGATGTAACCATTAGTACCACAAACTGGGTGGCTTAAAAGCAGCAGAAAGTTGTTTTCTCTCAGTTCTGGGGGCCAGGAGTCTGAAAGCAAGGTGCTGGAAGTGCTAGGATCCCAACAAAACCTCTAGGGGAGAATCCTTTGTTGTTCTGCCATTAATTCTTAACCTTCCTTGACTTGTAGATGTATCAGTCCAATCTCTGCCTCCACCTTCACATGTTTTTTTTCCTTTCTTCAAACACTCTAGTATCAACCAGGCATGGTGGCTCACACCTGTAATCCTAGCACTTTGGGAGGCTGAGATGGGAGGATCACTTGAGCTCAGGAGGTCGAGGCTGCACCACTGCACTCCAGCCTGGGCAACAAACAAACGAACAGAACAAAAAACCACTCCAATATCTTACCATCCACTGAAAATACAATGTGATGTCTGTACCCCAGCTGTACAGTTTTCTCATCCTCTCTTCCTGGCTTTTCCTGGGTCCCCCAACCCCTTCATCCTGTTCCCACCTTAGCGTCTTTGTGTTGGAAACTCATACCTGTTTATTATTTTATTTGCTCATAGTCCTTCTCCCATGGAAGCTGGGATCTGGGCTGCCTCATTCACCACTGTGTCCTAGTGCCTTGAATAACCATGGAGTAGGCATTCAATAAGAACTTACTAAATGAATAGGGATATAGTTTGGCTGTGTCCCCATCAAAATCTCATCTTGAATTGTAGCTCCCATAATCCCCACATGTCGTGGGAGGCACCCAGTTAGAGGTAATTGAATCATGGGGATGGGTCTTTCCTCTTTCCTGTGCTGTTCTCATGATAGTGAATAAGTCTCATGAGAGCTGATGGTTTTATAAAGGGCAGTTCCCCTTCACATGCTCTCTTGCCTAATGCCATGTAAGACGTGCCTTTGCTTCTCCCTCACCTCCCACCATGATTGTGAGGCCCCCTAGCCATGTGGAACTGTGAGTCCGTTAAAACTTTTTCTGTATAAATTACCTGGTCTCGGGTATTTCTTCATAGAAGTATGAAAATTGACTAATACAAATAGTGATCACTTCTTAGATTTCTCTTCCTTCTGTTTCCTTCTCTCCCTATTTCTTCCCTTTCTCCTAAAATATCATCCTTTACATGGGACCAGAATAACTTCCTTAAGATATTCTTTTAGTTGAGTTTAGAGTTTGTGTTTTCCTCATACTACAAGATTTCCTGTATTCTCAGAACAGAACAGTTAAACTCCAATGTCTGGCTTCATTTCCATCCCTCTCCCAAGTCAAAGTCACCCTGAAGGAGGCTCTTCCTCCCTCCCTTTTTCTCTGCCTACAGGCAAGTAATAAATGTCAATGGAATGGATAAATTAACTCTATAGATGGCTTCTGCAGAAGTATGGGGGTGGGGGATCATATTTTCCAGAGTGTTCAAGAATATAGACTTTTTTTTCATGTGCAGAGAAATGCTTTTAAAATTCCCTGATGGCTGCGTGGAAGGCACTGCTCTTCAGGCTTTTTTTCCTTACCCTAAGGCCAAATTCCAAACACACGGCTTGAGTCCATGTCACTTATGAGTTGCTTCTTACAGTCACTGATTTTGACATCTCTTTCCCTCATTCAATAATGCAGCTTTCAGAGAGCAATTGATACTTTTATTGTGAGAAAAAAATAGTAGCGACTGACTCTGGTAGATTATTACAATGTTCAAATGATGTTGGCAAACACTGTCATTGGCTTCCCAAGGGTAGGCAAAGCTGCCCCTTCATGCTAGTGTCAGTATTTAGTCCTCCAGCAGATATCCACAGCCTTTTCACCTTTGAAAGAAGATCACATTAGTCTCATTTATATATTCATGCATTTGGTTGAATTTGACTGACATGCATTTATATATTGATTCTATAGAACATGCCAGGCACAGGGCTAGCTGATAGGGTATAAAGGCAAGAAATAAACGGCCTCCGACTGCTACTAATTTACATTCTACTAGAAACTAGTAGCTTAAATTCTACTAAAAGACATAATGCCTCTAAATTCTACTAGAATTCTACTAGGTTTTAGGATAGAGATATAAGAGACTGCTTCAGTGTAATATACTGGTAAGGGAACTGTTAAAGTATGGTAAAGGCAGTTAGCCCAACTTGGGAATTGAGAGAACCTTCCAGGAGGAGCTGACATTTTGCAGGTTGACGTTTTGCATTGTTGGCTAGGAGAGGACAGGTGGGAAGTACGCAGGGGGCAGGTGTGAAATACTTATGGGGAGTGAAAACGCAGCTCAGTATTTCTAGGGATGAAAGTGTAGCAGGGCGCAGTGGCTCATACCTGTAATTTCATCACTTTGGGAGGCCAAAGCAGGAGGATCCCTTGAGCCCAGGAATTCTAGAGCAGTCTGGGCAACATAGTTAGACCTCATCTCTAAAAAAAAAAAAAAAAATTAAAAATTAGTCAGATGTGATGGCATGTGCTTGTAGTCCAGCTACTCCAGAGGCTGAGATGGGAGGATCAGTGGAGCCTGGGAGGTGGAGGCTGCAGTGAGACTTGATTGCACCACTGCACTCCAGCCTGACTGACAAAGTGAGATCCTGTCTCAAAAAAAAGTGTGAGCAAGGAATGACAGTGTCAGGTGATGGAGATTTGGTATCATGTCCGGGCACTGAGCTCTGCCTTGTGGGTTATCTGAGCTGGGAGCAGGGACCAGACAGATGGGTTAACATTAGCAAACACCCTGAAAATGGAAGGGCCGTTTGGAATGATTGAGACTGTCCACTTCAACAGAGAATGCAACTGCTGGATCACCACCGTCTCAGGCATTGCCATAAGCAGAGTGATTTGATTGCATTGGCCTCAGTTGACAAAATGTATGACCTTAATACTACACAGTTAAATGTGGCAGAGCTTGCACATGTTGTTGAAAAAGTCACATGGACAGGCAGGAGATTGTGATCCCGTAATGGGAGGCTTGAATTTCTCACTTTTGAGATGGGCAAGATTGAAGTTGTGTGGTCGAGCATGCTCTGCAGGAGAGAAAGGTTGGGATTCTGGGACAGCAAAGAGGTGTGAGAAGGATGTGGCCGCGGTGGGTAAACTGGGCTCTGTGAGGGCAGGGAGTGGGCATAGCTCATGCTTATGGGCTCATTTTCTTTGATGACATTCAGGGAGAGTTTCTCTTTTGATAGTCAAAGGTCAAGCTGTTTAGTATATGACTCTGGTGGAGAAAATTTTAGGAATGTAATGTATTAGGGAAATGAAGCATGTAGCAAAATAGAGACCAGAAAAGGTTAGAAATAGGAGTTTGTAATCACATTCACCTGTAGGCTTCTGTTTTTTTCCCACAGCAATACTCTTCATTGATTAATTCATTATTTCATTTGTTACACAAAATATATTGAGTACCATCTATTTGGAAGGGATTACACTGTTCAGTTGATTTAACAATGCATCGGACCGTTTGTTCTCAAATACTGTTGATCCTGTTGGAATGAGACATGCATAGAATTGGTTGTCATATGTCCCATAAACTTGAACTTGAAAAATACTGTGGAAATTGAAAGTAGGAAAATAATACCTGATCATAGAAGGCTTAATGAAATCGGAGAGGCTAGTTATCTAGGCTTTTAAGGAGCTTTGTAAATGATTTGGGTGTGGGGGCTGTATTAGTCAGGGTTGTCTAGAGGGACAGGACTAATAAGATAGATGTCTGTATGAAAGGGAGTTTATTAGGAGAATTGACTCACACAATCACAAGGTGAAGACCCACAATGGGCTGTGTGCAAGCTGAGGAGCCAGGAAGCCAGTCCGAGTTCCAAAACCTCAACAGTAGGGAAGCTGATGATAGTGCAGCCTTCAGTCTGTGGTCGAAGGTCCGACTGGCAAATCACTGGTGTAAGCCCAGGAATCCAAAAGCTGAAGAACTTGGAGTCTGATGTTTGAGGACAGGAAGCATCCAGCATGGGAGAAAGATGAAGGCTGGAAGACTCAGCCAGTCTAGTACTTCCACGTTCTTCTGCCTGCTTTATTCTAGCCACGTGGGCAGCTGATTAGATGGTACCCACCCAGATTGAGGGTGGGTCTGCCTCTCCCAGCCCACTGACTCAAATGTTAATCTCTTTTGGCAACACCTTCACAGACACAGCCAGGAACAATACTTTACATCCTTCAATCCAATCAAGTTGACACTCAATATTAACCATCCCAGGGTCAAATCCTAGCAGAGCAACCATCAAGAGGGAGCGGCAGAACTTTCCAGAGAGCAGAGGATGAGCTGTTGACCAGGACATTTTCGTGGGACTCAGCTCAACCAAGGTGTGATGTTGGAAAGGTGGACCCCAGTCAGGACATGCTTAGCTTCACATTCCAGAGTAAGATATATTTTTCAGTTTTTCATTCTTTTGGACAATATTAAGTAGGAGTTCAATTAAGTAACAAGAAAAATGTTAGTAGACGTTGCTGTGACACTTCCCCCTGATACTGATGGATTTAATATTATGGAGTAAGGTCCAAGTTGGTGTGCTCACCCCACCCCCAAAAAATCAAAATTTAGTAAATTAGAACAGGACTGGCCTAGCTGTAGCATGTGGGCCTAATGCAAACCAGCCCTTGATTTTCTAAATAAAGTTTTATTGAAACCCAGCCATGCTCATTTGTGAATGTCTTATTCCTGGCTGCTTCTTAATTACAACAACAGAGTTGAGTAGTTGAGAAAGCCACCGAAAGAGCCTGAAATATTTACTATCTGGCTCTTTAGAGAAAAAGTTTGCCAACCCTTGACTCAGATTCCTTAGCAGTTGGATGTATTGCTTGAGGAGTCATTCTTAATCATTTGAGCTGTGTCAATTAATTTTAAGGATATTCTTCAATTCTTGACCTGTTGTTTAACAACTGATATCACCAGGTTCCTTATTTTTGCCCTCGTAATAGGTGGGTAATACATTGGTGGAACCTGAAAAATATTGTTATATTTCCCATCTGCAATTCATGGGTTTTAGTCTTTGGCATGAATAAATCAAGGAGAGTGTAAAATGTAGCATCTTGTGTGAGAAAACATTTCGCGTGAATTATCGTCACACACTTCAATGGGGTTTGCCTCAATTCAGAGAATTAGTGTTATCTCGGATGGGAAGATTTGAGGAGAAAAATGAAAAACAGAATATTTCATAAAACTCTGCCCAGATCAAGCATAAGAATGACTAGCATATGCTCTTGCCATTAAAAGTGATTTGACCTGCTGTGTGGGAGCATTCAGAAGGACAAAAATAGAAGCCTTGTTTGCAAACAGCTGTTTCTAACAAGAGTCTTAGAGTAAATTGTAGAAGAATCCTTGCTATGCTTGCCTAGAGAGATTGAGTAACTCAGCCATCATCCTTCTGTGATGAGAACATCATCACAACATGCCATCAGGATGTTAAAAGTGTGAGTTGGACAATTACTCTACCAAATTTTAAACTCAGACTATGGCTTTTTCTCTGCTTATAAATTTTCAGAAAAAATAAATCATACTCCTTCACCTGTTTTTTTTTTTTTTTTTTTCTTTCCCCCATATCCTATTCTCCAACTTTCCTAAGTTAATTTCTCCTTCAAAACCCAAGTCAAAATCTATTGGTACGGGACAGGTTTGCCCAGGTAAAAGACATTTCTTTTGATTTTTGTTGGTACTTAATCAGAGTTATCTGTGGGCATATCTTTTGTTTGTTTGTTTGTTTGTTTGTTTGAGGCAGGGTTTCACTTTGTCACCCAAGCTAGAGTGCAGTGGCATGATCACAGCTCACTACGGCCTCAACCTCCTAGGCTTACTCAATCCTCCTGCCTCATCCTCCCATGTAGCATGCACCACCATGCCTGGCTAGCTTTTTTATTTCTTATTTTTTGTAGAGACTGGGTCTCACTATGTTGCCCAGGTCTCAAACCCCGACCTCAAGTGATCCTCCTACCTCAGTCTCCCAAAGTGTTGGGATTACAGGTGTGAGCCACTGTGCCTGGCCTGTGGATATATCTGAGCTGTCTTTTGAGACTTTTAATTTCTGTAGGGCAAGGTCCCTGTTCACTGTGTTCTCTCTGGGATTCTGTTCGCATACAATCACAGTTCTCAGTGGGTATTATCTGAGCTATCTTTTGAGGCTGTGAGTTTCTGTAGGGCGTAATCTCCATGATATACCTTTGTGTCCCATTTGGGGATGTGAAAATCAGTAAAGCCTAGCATTTGGCACGATAGGTTCTAGAACTATACCTAATACCACCAATTACTGGCTGTGTAACCTTTGCCAAAGTTTTCTTGACTGTGCAATGGGTTACTTGCCTTGCAGAGTGATGGTGAGAATCAAGAGTTAATATTGAAGTCATGAGTTTGAATGGTTTGGGGGACATGTGAAACTCCATCATTAGTCCTGATCATAGCAAGTCATTGCTTATTAAATGTCTGCTGAATGAATGAAGCATCCCGTGTCCACCCTCTGAGTTCCTCTGAACTCTGCTCAATGATAATGTGAGTGGTGCCTGGGAGAGCAGATTTCGGTGCTTTTTCAGCCTGACAGACACATTTGGCGCATCTCATTTTCAACGCAATATCGCAGGAGGAAGGAGACTGAAAGCTACACCATCTGACAAGCAAGGGCACTTGCTCATCAACACATGCCTGCAAATGTGTGATCATGCTTCCTCCAACATGTTTTTCCATAGACAGTATGTGCTCAGATGTGTTCATCATCTGTTAAAAAAATTTTAAAACATTTTTTTGCCATGACTGTTGTAAAAACTCTCCCTTTATAGCTTTAGAAAATTGCACAAGATTATGTTTATGGATACATTTCTTTAGGACCTGAATATAGACTCAGAACTATTAATACAAGATGGGAATCTCGTGATGTTCCACATAGTGGTTTCAGAGCTTCCAACAGAGCGTTTCTCGAGTGTGACAATTTGTTAACACTAGCTGCAGACGAAACCATGCCTGGTGCTACCATTCAGGTGGTCAGTAGGTGGCTAGATCTAGGGGCTACAGGCACATAGTCCCGTGCCTGCAATAGAGGTGCTCTGTGCATCTTACCTGAGCAGAGGTAAGCCATTTCTTTGCACCCAGACAGAAGTGTTGCCACCAGGTGGCCATTTGTGGCTTGGAGCTCCTTTGGGGATCTGGAATCTCTGGCAGGCTGTGATATTTCCGGGGCCTCTGCAGGAGATTTGTTTTATTTTGTTTTGTTTTCAACGTGGTTATACATCAAGCCATGTTCTTATAAGATGTCTCTTCCATCATCTGGAGTTCTGGGATATTCGCAAATTCCTCAGAGGGGAATAGATCACTGGCACTTGGGTTGTAAAATACACAGACCTTGGATGTGCCTGTGGATTTTTGTGAAACTGTGTGCTTGGTTTTCTGTTTTTTAAGACATGTTGTCTCTCTGTCACCCAGGCTGGAGTGCAGGGGCACAATCATAGCTCACTGCAGCCTCAAACTCCCAGGTTCAAGCAGTACCCCCCACTCAGCCTCCTGAGTAGCTGGGACTACAGGTGTGTGCCACCACACCTGGCTAATTTTTTTAATTAATTTTTTTGTTTTGTTTTGTTTTGTAGAGATGGCATCTCACCACGGTGCCGAGACTGGTCTTGAACTCCTGGTCTCAAGCAACCCACCTGCCTAGGCCTCTCAAAGTGCTGGAATTACAGGCATGAGCCACTGCACCCAGCCTCTATCTGCTGTTTAAGGGCCGTGTTTTTCAGCCACTCTCTCACATGGCTCTACAGCCAGATGCATCCCTTGGCTTCCCCTGGTGAGCCCTAGTAAACCATCCTCAGACATTGCCTTTCACCTTAAAGATGATGCACAGATCAACTCCTGGGAGGGTACGAAATTTGCTCGGTGCCTCAATCCTTAATTCTACTGTTCAGATGTATCTTTCTGAGTTTCGACATAGGCTGTAGAAACTAAATGTGGTTTACAAATTTGGTGTGATCCTCTTCTCTCAGGACATAGACAACTTGGCACCAGTGCTCTTGCTGCAAAGATAAAGTGATACCGGAAAACTGTTTAAATTCACAGGCTTTGGAGTCAGTCAGACAAACCTGGATTTGTATCTGTAACTCTACTGCTTACTAAATAAGTGACCGTCAGCACATAACTGAAGTTCTCTCAGCCTCAGATTGTACAACTATTTATATATATATATATATATATATATATATATATATATATATAATATGAAAATGTTATGAATGAGTTTAGATTGATGGAGAATTACAAAGGTAGTACAGAGGTCTATTTTTCACCCAGCTATCTGCAATCTTACCATCCTACACAGCTATGGTGTCTTTGTCAAAATTAACCTTCCCATGTTACCAGCTTTCCCATTAATGCCCTTTCTCTGTTTCAGAATCCAATACACAATGCCACATTGCATCTAGAAGATTAACTTTGAGAGGGTGCTTTTTCCTGATTTTAATAGTTTGGTTTTTGTTCCCATTTATTTATGCTGTTTTATTTAAAACAAGGGGGCAATATTTGTATATCTAAACCATTCATGAAACCAGCCCTTTTTTGTTCTATAACAATCACTTATTTTGTTGCTGTTAAATTTAAAGTGAAGATGGTGTGAGTTTGATCGAGTAGCAGGATAAGCAGGTGAAAATTTTATGAGTTTGATGGAACAGAAGGAAAACTAGACTGTAATTCACATGTTGAGATTCCTCCCAAAGCTCCGCTTTCAACTACTTGAATGAACTACGGCAAAGTAGTTAAACTTCCCATTTGTTGGCTGTGATCTCTGTGAAGCAGGAATCACAGTATCTGTCAGAGAATTACCTTCAAGTGATGTTGAAAAGATAAAATAAGGGGAAGAGTTTTAACTTTCTTAGAAGGCCATCACAGAAACTACAAAGTATGATGTGAACTTCCATAGGAATCTCCCCTAAGTGACTGTGCATGTAGAATCTCTGAATGTCTGCAAAGGTCAGAGCCTGCTGAGGAGAGGAATTTAGTCTACAGTCTTCAGCTGTAAGAAATGAGCTTTTAACTATTCACAATAGCAAAGACATGGAGTCAACTGAAATACCCATCAACAGTGGACTGGATAAAGAAATTCTGGTACATACACACCATGGAATACTATGCAGCCATAAAAAAAGAATGAGATCCTGTCCTTTGCAGCAACATAGATGGAGCTGAAGGCCATTATCCTAAAAGAATGAATGCAGGGACCAAAAACCAAATTCTGCATGTTCTCACTTACAAGTGGGAGCTAAACATTGAGTACACATGGACACACAGAAGGGAACAACAGACACTGGGGCCTACTTGAGGGTGGAGGGTGGGAGAGGGAGAGGACTGGAAAACTACATGTCAGGTACTATGCTGATTACCTGGGTAATGAAATAATCTGCACACCAGACTCCCAAGACATGCAGATTGCCTCTATGACAAACCTGCATATGTACCCCTGAACCTAAAATAAATAAAAATAAATACATAAACAAATACATAGATAAATAATGTGACATCTGAAAAACACACTAGAGCAGAATGCAATAAAAGGAGGCATTCCTGTAAAGGTTAAAAAAAAAAAAAAAAAAAAGAGAGATGAGCTTTTAACAATGGAGATTTGCTTCAGGACCCCGAAACCGCTGTCTCTAGTGGCATTGATTTCCAGTGTGACTCACACATGATATTCCCGAGAGGAATGAGCATTTTTTCATTGGCTTCATTCTCACTTAACTATCTATTTAATGCTTCACACCAATTGTTTAAAACAGCCTCTTTTTTGAGTAGCTGAACTTCAACTCCACTCCCTTTGTCCCCAGCCTGACTTCCTGATGGCTACTTCAGTACCACTTAGCTCTATGCTGCCTTTGTCATAAAGGGTGAGGAAGCAGTGTTTATTCCCCCAGCCATGGGTCACCTGCCCAGCTGGAGTGACTTCAGGCCTGTCCTGTCTAAACCCTGTACTGGAGCGCTTGGTCTCCATCCCTCAACGGGAGGTGTTGGTCATATAGGGGCCACAGGAAAACTGCCCCTTTGCCCTCTGAAGGTTTGCTAAAAATCTGCTGACAAAGGCAACTGAGAAAAGGCACACAAATTTATTAACACGCATGGAACCTTACAAAATAGATCTCAAAGAAATGGCTAGAGGGTTGATGCTTTTATACCATCTTGAGGTTACAGAAAGAATGGGGCCTTGCCTCGTGGCCACATGGGTTAGGAGAGGGGAGAAGAGGACGCCTGGCTAGCAGAGGTGGTCTTGCTATGCAGATGAAACCTCCTGTGTAGCAATCCCCAGAGAGAAGAGATGGTGAATGTTTCTTGCAGACCTTTAAAGGTGTGAGTCTCTCAGTTCATCTTTCCTAGATCAGACAAGGGAGGCCTTCAGAGAAAGCCTGGCTGCCTCAATGCAGATTTTCTCTCTCTCTCCTTTTTTTTTTTTTTTTCTGAGACAGATTCTCACTCTGTCACCCAGGCTGGAGTGCAGTGGCGAGATCTTGGCTCACTGCAACCTCCACCTCCCGGGTTCAAGCAATTCTCATGCCTCATCTTCCCAAGTAGCTGGGATTACAGGTGCCCGCCACCACGCCTGGCTAATTTTTGTATTTTTAGTAGAGATATGCTTTCACCATGTTGGCCAGGCTGGTCTTGAACTCCTGACCTCAGGTGATCCACCCGTCTCAGCCTCCTAAAGTGCTGGGATTACAGGTGTGAGCCACCACGCCCAACCAGATTTTCTCTACAGATTCAAATCTCCCCCACAAAAGACAGTTTTGCAGGGCTGCCTCTGTTTGCAGACCCTCTGAACATCCATCTCAAAACATGTCAAAGAAGAGTATTTTGGGGTGAAATGTTTTGGTTCCTTCAGTGACCATCTTCTGAGATTATCTGCTGACATTCTGATCCACTCTGAACTTAGTCTTTCTGCCTCTGCCAGTACCCTTTCAATGCTGTATTTAATTATATTCTAATTGCCTCATAGGCACAAAGCCTGTTTCCTCAACTCTCCTGGTAAGAGCCATCCTGGTAATAAAATAATAACAGTGATGATAATAGCCATTTTTTGTGCCCTTCCTCTCTCTTGCAGGCACTGAGCTTGGCAGTTGGGATAATCATTCCATATAATACTCGCATGGAAACGTTGTGGGAATATGAGACCCAGACAGCTGAAGCTATTTTCTCAAATGCAAAGGGCTGGTGTATCTGTTTCCTATGTCTGCTGTAATCATTGACCACAAATTTAGTAGTTCAAAACAACATGATTTTTTTAAAAATTTTAGATTCAGCGGGTACGTGTGCAGGTGTGTTACATGGGTATATTGCATTATGCTGAGGTTTGGGGTTCTAATGATCCTGTCATCCAAGTAGTGAACATAGTACCTGATAGTTTTGCACTCCTTGGCCTCCTCCCTCTCTCCCGCCAGTAGATCCCAGTGTCTATTGTTGCCATCTTTATGTTTATGAGTACCGAATGTTTAGCTCCCACTTATAAGTAAGAACATGCAGTGTTTGGTTTTCTGTTCCTGCATTAATTCACTTAGGATAATGGCCTCTAGCTATACCAGGTTGCTACAAAGGACAATATTTTGTTCTTTTTTATGGCTGTGTAGTATTCCATGATGTATATGTGCCACATTTTCTTTATCCAATCCCTGTTGATGGGCACCTGGATTCATTCCACATCTACTATTGTGAATAGTGCAGCAATGAACATACAGGTACAGGTATCTTTTTGGTAGAATGATTTATTTTCCTTTGGGAATAACCATGAATTAAATGGGTCCTCAAGGTGTTGGCAGGGCTGTTTCTTGCTGAAGGCTCTAGGGGAGAATCTTATTCCTTGCCTTATCCAACTTCTAGCGCCTGCCTGCATTCCTGGGCTTGGGGTACCCTTCTCTGCCTTCAAAGTCAGCAGCGTAGCATATACCAGCCTCTCTCTGTGATTATACCCCTCCACTTCTCTGACTCCCTCTTTCCCTTGAAAGGACCCTGTCTACAAAAAGAGTCAGACTCTGTAAAACGTTTGAAGAGATTTATTCTGAGCCAAGTAGACACAGCCCCAGGAGATCCTGAGAACATGTACCCAAGCTGTTCTGGCTACAGCTTGATTTATACATTTTAGGGAGACATAAGGCATCAGTCAATACATGTAAGATATACATTGTTCAGTCTGGAGTCAGAGTCGGGGGGTGGGGGGGTGAGGAGGCTTCAGGTCATAGGTGGACTCAAAGAATTTCTGATTGGCAGTTGGTTGAAAGAGTTGATTTAAAGACCTGCAGTCGATAGAAGGGAGTGTCTGGGTTAAAATAAGGGGGTTGTGGAGGTCAAGGTTCTTATGATGCAGATGAAGCCTCCAGGTAGCAGGCTTTAGAGAGAATACATTGTACGTGTTTCTTATCAGACTTTAAAAGATACCAGACTCTTGGTCAGTTCACTTCTCTCCCAGATCAGGGAAAAGACCCTGAAAGAGAAGGGGATTGTCTTGTAGGTTTTCCTCACAAGAGACAACTGTGTGGGGTTATTTTGAAATGTCAAAGAAATATATTTTGGGGTAAACTACTTCAGTTTCTATCAGGGCCTGCTGTCTGTCGTGTTGGTATCTTATTGCTACAAAGAGTCTGTTTTGTCCGTCTTAAGGTCTCTGTTTTAATGTTAATGCTGGTCAGTTGTACCTGAATTCCAAAGGAAGGAGGCAAAATGAGGCATGTTCAATCCCCTCTTTCCATCATGGCCTGAACTAGTGTTTCAGATTAAACCTTTGGAATGCCCTTTGCTGAGAGGAGGGGTCCATTCTGTTAGTCGAGGTGCTTAGGATTTTATGTTTTGTTTACAACCCCATGATTACATTGGATCCACTCAGACAATGCAGGGTAATCTCCTCATCTCAAAATCTTTAGTCACATGTTTAGAGTCCCTTTTGCCATATAAGGCAAAATACCCATTTCCCCAGGCTCCAGGCTCCAGAAATTTTGATGCGGACACTTGGGGGCACCATTATTTTGCCTAGCACAGCTGGTGTAAAGTAGAAATGGAACTTGAATTCCCTGACTCCAGAGTCATTGATTTGAATCTTTGGTGACTCAAATCTTTGTTGCGTTGAGTCCCTCTGATTACAAAGTTTTTGTTCAAGATGCCATACAGTGCTGACCATGTCACGCATGGTGGTGACTGTGTCATATATATTCCTTTTTTCAATACAACATATACAACATATACTATATTGCTCATGGAATACTCATGGATGGAATGTATGTAATTAGAGCAGTTGGTTATTCTACACTGAGCACAAAAGAGTCCATTGAAGTGAGCGTTTAAAGCGTTGAAATCTCCCTGTTGCCTCTTACTTCTTTTTTGATCTTTTAGGAGGAAAAGCAAACAACTGGGAAGGAGGTATCCGGGTTCCAGGCATCCTTCGTTGGCCCAGGGTGATACAGGCTGGCCAGAAGATTGATGAGCCCACTAGCAACATGGACATATTTCCTACAGTAGCCAAGCTGGCTGGAGCACCCTTGCCTGAGGACAGGTACTCTGATGCCAGGGTGGTTGGTATTGTCGAGCTCTGATTTCACAGCCCAATATGCTCCAGTTTGCCTGCATAATGGTGTGGGGACCAAGGCCTTTGGCCCCCTGGAGTTTTCCTGAAAATCACAGGTTTGAGGCAGGTCAATTAGTAGGATAAAAGGCATATAAATTTACTTAACGTGTACACAGGAGGCTTCCAAAGGAAGACCCAAAGATACAGGGGAAATTGTTCGTTTTTATGCTGTGGTTCAACAAAGTACGGGCAGTGTGTAGAAGTAGAATTGGAGGGAAAAGTCTGACCTCATGCTAACGGACTGAGTGGGGAAACCCAGCCAGGCCTGTCTATCTAGATGCTTCTTGGCCTCTCTGAGCAGTGTTCCTTCCTTCTGGGCATGGGACAGGGCCGTCTCTGGAACAGGGGTCTTATGACCTACAGTCAAACAAGGTAGGTCAGAGGATTTATTTATGGGCAGTTTTTACACAGAAAGGCAGGGGGAAAGTTGGAGTCATACTTTTAGGTTTGATGATGGTTTTGGGGATCAGGGGTTTTGGTTCTTATGGGGAAGAGGGATTCTAGTTTCTCTGGCACCTTGGGGTAGAGTGGGACTGAGAGCCAGGAGGGCAGGAGAAGGTCAGAGGAAAACGTCTGCCCTGAGGCCGCTGCTGAGGCCCTCTGTTTGGAGTGTCACACTGCCTCCAGCTGGACTTGTTATCTCTGTCCAGTCTGGGGCTTTACCGGTGGGTTTGCCAATGTAAAAACCCCTCTGCCAATCTCTTTATCCAGAGGGAAATAAACTCAGAGGCACTGAAGGTTTTTAGTGACCAGGAAGGTGGATGGGTGGTGTTTAATTCAGCCTTGGTCTTTCAACATTGTGCTGATGCTGTTGTTCTCTTCTGTTCTCCCCTCCATTGCTTGCCATTGTGCAGCTGGACCACAACCTCTTTGACCTCCGACATTGGGATCCCACACCTTTTCCTTTGTCCACACTCAGCAGCCCTTTGCTGTAACAGTGAGAAATGCAGCCGGTTCCCCAGCTAACGCCCCATTTCCCAGCACGTCTTCACCGAGAAGTTCTAAATGAAATGTCTTTCTCTTAAATTTAAATACGACTTCATATGACATTGCCAGTGGTTTCTTCCTAAGTGTTATTACCAATCTGAAGAGTTTTAAGTGAAGCACACTGATTAATTGTTTTCATTAGTTTGGTGACAGACCAGGCTAATGTCACGCAGGCGGCTGCAAATCTTGTTTAAATTCAGCTGCAATGAGAAGGAAGAGGAAAGGCGAAACGAAAGACAAAAACAACTGCACTGCCAAAGCAAGTCCAGAGATAGGTTTCCTCCCCCTCCCGCTGTATTCGACCTTGTTTCCTTACTGGTTTCAACTCTGCTTTAGATACACACCCTTCCTCAACACACACAGACACACACCAATGAGAAATGCAGCTTTGACAGTTCAGCTATTCTCAAACTTTGAGGTCTCAAAACCCCTTTTCATTTCTTCTATGATTGAGGACCCCAATGATCTTTTGGTTATGTGGGTTGTGTCAAGAGATGCTTATTATATTAGTAATAAAAAATGAAATTTTTTAAGACACCAAAGTACTCCAAGCTCACATTCCATTGGCTAATACATCAATGATGTCATCATTCACCCTGTGGCCACTAGGAATGTTCACTGTACACTCCTAAAAGAGTGATAGTGAGAAAGACAAAGAGTGCCTTCCTGTTGTAAAAATAACGTTGGCCTCACAGACCTCCTGAAAGGGTCCCAGAGAGTCTCTGGATCACGCTTTGAGACTAGCGGGTGCTGTGGCTAAGAGTGGAGATTCTAGACCTGCACTGGTTGAATCCATATTCTTCTTCTTTTTTTTTTTTTTTTTTTTTTTTTGAGATGGGGGTTTCACTCTGTCACCCAGGCTGGAGTGCAGTGGCGCCATCTCAGCTCACTGCACCCTGCTACTCCCAAGCTCAAGCGATCCTCCCACCCCAGCCTCCTGAGTAGTTGGGACCACAAGCATGCGCCACCATGCCCAGTTAAGTTTTTGTATTTTTGGTAGAGATGGGGTTTCACCATGTTGCCAAAGCTGGTCTTGAACTCTTGAGCTCAAGAAATCCTCCTGTGTCAACCTCCCAAAGTGCTGGAATTACAGGCTTGAGCCACTCAGCTTGAGTCTGAGGCCAATAGGGGAATTGTAAGATCTCCTACTCCAGTCAAACTATTCTTTTTTTCCACTCTAGTGATGGAAAACATGGCAGCAGTGTCTTACAGAAAGTTTTTCCTGTATAAAGCCAAAAATCCCATTCTCTATTTGACCTCCTCATTGGCTGTAGTTCTTACCTTTGGAATAAAGCTTAATACTTCCTCAAGTAGCTAGAACAGAGTGTTCAGTCAATCTCCTTTATTAAATTTGTCTCTCATGACCCATAATGTTAAAACCATCACTGCTCTTCACTTTCATAATATCTTGGAATGGTTTTCTACCCAGTGGGGGAAAAGCAAGGTGAGGAAAAAGTTCAGAGGCAAAGAGGAAGATTCATAAAGGGAAATCTTACTGCTTCTACCTTCTAGCCGCTCTAGTCTGAGGCTGATGGAGGTCAATCTGTGTTTCTTATATGTGCTCAATGAAGAAGGTAACAGCGTCCCTCTTAGAAGACCCAAGTATCTTGTGTGTGGGTTTGTGTCATCAATAGAACCAACTCTCAATATTGAAGATTCCCCTCTGTTTCTGATTCCCTTCATGGACCTTGGAGGTGCTTGTTGACCTCATTGGTTTTTGTTTTGTTTTGTTTTGTTTTGTTTTGTTTTTTTGAGACAAAGTCTTGCTCATTTGCCCAGGCTGGAGTGCAGTGGTGCAATCTCGGCTCACTGCAACCTCCACCTCCACCTCCCAGGCTCAAGCGATTCTCCTGCCTTAGCCTCCAGAGTAGCTGGGACAACAAGCATGCACCACCATGCTTAGCTAATTTTTTACATTGTTAATAGAGAGGGGGTTTCACTATGTTGGCCAGGCTGATCTCAAACTCCTGACCTCAGGTGATCCACCTGCCTCAGCCTCTCAAAGTGCTGGGACAACAGTTGCGCACCACCTCGCCCAGCTGATTTTTGTATTTTTAGTAGAGACAGGGTCTTACCATGTTGGCCAGGCTGGTCTTGAACTTCTGACCTCAGGTGATCCACCCACCTCGGCCTTCCAGAGTGCTGGGATTACAGGCATGAGCCACGGCGCCTGGCCAGTTGACCTGGTTTTAAACCACATAGGTTGCTTCTGTGTTGAGGTCCTAGCTTCTGGTACTAGTCCAGCTGTAAAATGCCTTCATCATCCTAGAGACAGCACAGGTTAGAAAACAGAAATGTGCTTCCAAGTGCCTCATGGGAATAGAATTATCACACAGTACCTTATTTAAAGCATATTGCCAACCAGGTCCAGTAATATTCTTATGTATTTGTCCAGAAGACTTTGAATATCTAAAGTAGTGTTTTCCCCCAGGGGTCACTTATCAATGCCTGGAGACATTTTTTATTGTCTTGGCTCAGGGTGCTACTGGCTCAGATGTGCCATCAAGCATCCTGCAATGCACAGCACAGACCCCTACTATGATGAATTATCTTACCCATTATGTCAGTAGTGCTGACGTTGAGAAATCCTACCCTGAAATTTATTATTGCTCTTTTATGGAAAATGTTGTTATAATGGAAAATCCCATCAAAACTTTTCAATAAAAGCATCTAGACAATACCCTCACATCTATATCCATCTATAAATGTGATACACAGATGTCTGCCTTTTAGAAAATAGCCTTAACTCCTTCCTGCTCAGAGTGGTGCAAATAAGCTTTCTCAGCTTCCTGCTAGAGAGATACTAAATTTGCACTTCTCAGGAGAAGAAACTCATTCAGAAGGTTGGACCCAAGCTGTTTGATGGGCACTTAACAAAGTGCCTTCGCTTCTTTCTGCATTTTGTCTGAAGAAGATAATTTCTGTTCAGCAGACCTCTATTCTTCAAGCACTGTCCTGTAATTCTCAGGAAGCATTTTGGATCTAGTGGGAGTCCTTCCTGGCCAATCGAAGCGTGGTGGCACATCAGAAGCCCTTGGATCCAAGGTTTCTACTTAAGCCAAAAGAAAGGTAGTCCGGAGGAACACAGGAAAGATTTTTGTTGTTGTTGTTGTTGTGTTTTTGTTTTGCAGCATCTTAACACTGCAGTGAGAATAGTTCTCTAATTCAACCCTATGATGTGCTTACGTGAGGTTTCTCTCTGGCAGTGAATTTTTCTTTCATATGCATGTTAGTGATTCATTTTCATTCAGTGGCATGACTTATCAGAAGAACTTTCAGTGTCCATCACCCTGGGCATATTCAGAAAAATTATTTCCCTCCAGGTCTCCAAATAAGCTGATTTTGGAAATAAATGGAGGACAACCTTTTGTGTTACAAAAGGCAGCAACAGGGGCTTGCAAAAAAAGAAGAATCTAATACCTAAGTGTTTTAATTCATTAACGTGAAAATTGTTTCTTTGGGTCTCATCTTTGCAAGCAAATACAATATTGCCATAGTATGAGTATGACCATGCCCCTTCCTAACATGGTATTAACATCAGTAATAGAGAATGGCAACAAGCCATAGTTGGTTACACCTTTTGGAAAACCCAACATTTTAACCATAGACCCTTCAGCTGGGACGCAAGGAAACAGAGTGCTGGCCACCTCAAGAATCAAATTTTAGAGGTGAAATATTTAGAACTTCTGGTCCATAATTAAAATAAAAATTGACTTCATTTTTTAAAGTTTCAAAAACAAATTAATGCTTTAATGCTCAACACACTTTTGTCTAATGGAGACAAGGAATGGATTTAGCCTACTTCTCCCAGTAACTTTTTCCGACTTATAGCCGAGCCACTAGAGAAGACCTTTTCAAGAGAGTATAACAGATGAAAAAGTCAGTGAGCTATATCAGGTTCACATCAGTTTTGCAAAATTAAAGGTGAGTCTCTTCATGGGAAGAATCCCAAGTTTGTGTGTGTAACCACTTATACTGATCTTGCTTTCTGTTCAACTATGGCAGAGGGTTTAATGTTTACAAATGGAAACATATTTTTCTAAATTGTGAAAATAACTTTCTGAATACTTAAGATTCCCTTTAGTTTATTACAGATATATGTACTTTCTCCTAAAAATGTTTCCTTAACTATGATTGTCTACATTGAAATCGTTGTCATTTGTATATCAAATAAGCTGCTCACCAACATTGTGCCCCAAATAAGCTTCTCTATTAGTATCTAAGACCTTACCTTCTGTATCACCCCAAACCTTTTCTTTCTCTTATGATCCTTCAGTCCTTCCAGAGTTGGCTAGGCAATGGGCGGGTGGGAAGGACATTCCATGTGGAGGGACAAGGATGTTGAAAGCCTCAGAGCTGAGAGAGAGCACAGTACATTCTTAGAGGAATGACGTCAATACGGTTCAGGGAAGGTTTCCAGAACATGCCCTTTTTAATTATGTAAAAATTGTCTGTATGGTATTTAACTTGACCTGAAATTTTGACGCAAGGATGCCTTGCTAACAACCTGTTAATAGCGCTCCCATCGTTGTCAGTCAGGAACTCAAGGAGAATAACTTCACCTTCCAAATTAAAAACACTCCCAAACACTCCCTTTTCCACCAACAGCCATGAGGGCACTAGGACAGAAAACACATCCAGTTTTTTTAGATTGGCTGTTATGCAGACATGCTACAAAAACTTGAATTAGTTTGCAAGAAAAAGCCCGTTAGACTGTTTCCAGAGAAAACAGCAATGCTTTGGGTCACTTTGAAAGTGAGTTGGCCCATCTCCCCCAGAACACGACATTCTAAAAGCATTTTTGTACTAGCAGCACTAATGGAAATGTGCTATTCTCTGGGTTATTGCCATGGTTAACTGTGAATCCCACAAGTGGTTTAAAACAATCCCAAATATTTCGATAGCTTAGACACCACTTAAAAGTTTAGCTCAACAGAGTCACTTTCCATTTTTCATGGCAGAAATGAGGCTTCCTTTGACAGACCATATTTCTGCAGCACTGTTAAATGGTGGCTTTCCATAGCAGCATGATTTATGGCCTGCCTCTAGGAAGGACCACGTTAGGTGTAGGATATTAAAAAAAAAAAAAAAAAAAAAAAAAGTCTGTCTCCACATTGGAAGAAAAATAAGTTTGCAGAATAAACTTTGTGTCCCTCCTTTAAAAAAAATCTCAAATATTTCATTTTTAAGTAAGAGAAAATAATTATGAGACTTGGAGTCTTATTTTGTTTTAGTTAAATCCCCCTTTCCTGTAATCGTGATCAATTTCAGTTATCAAATACTGATCTTGGCCAAGACCGGAGGAGAGCTTGAAGCCAGAAGTTCAAGGCCAGTCTGGGCAACATAGCAAGACTTCATCTCTCAAAAAGAAAAAAAAAAAAAAACAATGAAAAATAGCTGAGCATGGTGACATGTACCTGTAGTCCCATGTACTTGGGAGGATGAGGCAGGAGGATCGCTTGAACCAGGAGGTCAAGGCTGCAATGAGCTATGGTTGCTCCACCGCACTCCAGCCTGGATGTCAGAGCAAGACCTTGTCTCTAAAAAAAAAAAATTTTGAAAAATACTGATCTTAAGACAGCAATTCCGTCTCCCATGTTCTTATATCACGTGTTGAATTTTGTTGACAAATGAAAAAAAAAAAAAAAAAAAAAGCCAAATTCAAAAAGTGAAAGTCTAGTTTGTGTCCCAGAAAATGGGGATTCCATCTTGCTTTTGAGGAGTCATTGAAAGACATTCTCCCCACTTGGGGAAGGGTGGAAATCCTCTGTCCCTTGTCTCTCTCTTTCAGATCACTTTTCACCATTGGGGGCTTTTCCTGGTCTAATTCCCATGCCTGCCCACTTCCCCTCTTACTTCTTCCTTCCTTTCAACTTTATTTGGGATCTCATAAAGGCCTGAGTCTTTCTTGAAAGGAATTTGAAAAGAACCAAGCACGATGACTGTCATTTCGGGATGGAAACAGTATTTCAGGGCACACGCTGCGTCTCAATAGAACTCTCTCTACCATGTGTCTTTCTCTTTCCATCGTGGTTCACAGGAACATTGGTTTGGGAAGTGAGCCAAGCCAGTCTTTTGTTCTTATTTTTACTTATGATAATAGAATATTTTCAGTCTACAGACTTCTGCAGAAAGCGTGATTAATAACAAGGGTTGAGGCCAAAGAAGTGCTAACAACAAGGTTGTAATTACATTATGGGTTTTTAGTGACAGCAAAATAAACCATGGGAGAAAGCTTAAGGGACATAGGACCTCTAAAACACACTTACCCAAGTTATACAGCCACGTCAAACTTCTAGTTTCTAAACGCCTTGTAACAAGAGATGACAGGAATGTAGTGTTTTTAATCAGAGAAAGAAAATCCTCAAGTTAAACACTCAGCCTTTCAAAATAATTCTCTGCCTCTCATTTTGATGGCAATGGCCTAATGGTATCATGGTTTCAATTTCTCATGTAGCTGTTAATTTATGTTTAATGTAAAACACAATTTTATACTTTATTCCTTTCTTCAAACTGTAAGCAATCTTATTTTGCTCATCACCAACTGCATATGTCTTATTGTTTGCAATCTGGAAAGTTCCCCTTCTTGGCCTAGTTAGATACCCAGTAGTAGAGGAGATATATTTTCATTTGGGAATAATCTGTTCCCTGGTTATTTAATGGTATCATTATTATTATATATGAATTAATTCATTTTAATGAGAAATTTGCATTCATTGCAGTCTACGAATCCAAGTTGCCTCATGCAATATAGTATCTTTTAATTTTAATCCCAAATTGTCAGGTGCCCGTCTTTTCAGCAGACCTGTATTTCATGAATAAAGCTTTCCCTTTGGTCAGGCAATAGACAGAAAATTGTGTTTTGGAGAAGCAATAGGAAGAATAAGGGTGTGAATGCCAGATCAGCTGGATTTCAATCCCATCAGTTCTTACTCTGAACAAGGTCCCATGACCTTGGGCAAATTACTTAACCTTTCTGTGCCTCTGTTTTCTCATCTATGCAATGGGGATGACCGTAGTTCCAGTTCATGGTGCTCTTTGCAGATGTAATGCATGGACAGAGCTGGGATCAATGTGTTGTTGCACAGGGCACCCAGGTGGGGTCAGTCTTCTTTGTATTCATTACGACTGGAGCTCCCACATGCTCTTGTTGGTTCAGAAGGACATTTGAGAACACAGGACTGATTCACCACTTGATGCCTGGCTGTTTATCCCACAGGATCATTGATGGACGTGATCTGATGCCCCTGCTTGAAGGAAAAAGCCAACGCTCCGATCATGAGTTTCTCTTCCATTACTGCAACGCCTACTTAAATGCTGTGCGCTGGCACCCTCAGAACAGTGAGTAAACAGACCTTTCCATGCTTCTCATGCTCCGTGCAACCTATGCCATGGGAATAGTTAAAACTAAAGGGCAAAAAGGTGGCTCTGCTCAATGGAGGCCAACAGGTGCCTCAATGTGCGCCCATGCTTTGCTTTGTCCTCTTTTCCCTCCTCTTCCTCTCTTCTCCTTCTGGTGACATAGTTGTCCAGGTAGGAGGACATCAGAAGGCTATGTCATTCACCCACCTGAACACCACCCACAGCTTCTCTATCCCAGCAGAGGAAGCTCCCTGTTCTCAACAGGGCGCTGTGGCTGGTCCTTTATTGCATGCACAGCTTCCCAGCTTCATTCCTGGTACTCCTCCCACACTGAGGACAGCAACCCCTGTGCTCTGTGCATTGCTGTGCTTACACTTGCAGGCTCTTCTCCTGGAAGGGTGTCTTGCCTCATCCATCTTGGAGGGTACTGCTCAATGCCCCCCAGACTCTGCTGAAATGCCACCTCCTCTGCGTGTCCTCAAAGCATTCCCCTCACTCTTCTAGCATGGCACTAAAGGCTAGAGAAGGAATGAATAGCATTTAAATGTTTACCTGACTTATTTTCCCAGCCTAAAGATGATGGATCGTGACTCACTGAAACTGTATTTTGTGTATCATGCATATTTGCTACATTTGGATATTTAAAACAAAGATAAAATGTTCTTCAGTACTATCCCATTTCCTGAACTGGGGGTTCTTTTAATTGTGCAATCGAACAGGATCTCTTGTGGGTTTTCTAATACTTGTTTTATAGTGGCATTTCCAATTAGCATACAGGAACAAATGGTTTATAATCTTAGGTGTGGTTATTGATTTCAAACCTTTCTTTCATATTTTTGAAACTTAGAATTACAGTAATATTCCTATCACTAAGATACCTGGCAGTCAATGGAAAGTGATGAGCAATTTATAAAACTATTGTATGTACTAGAGGTACCTGTTGAGGTTGGACTTGCAGTTCCTTCTTTGGAGGTAAAATAAAATTCCCCTTTTCTCTAAGGGGCTTTGGAGCTCTGCTTCTAGAACCTAGGACTGCCCCCCTACACCGCCCCGAAGGAGGGGTGTGTAATAACCTCCTAGCTGCTAACTTCTTCTTAAACTTAGGGTGATTCCATTCCATTTTCCAACAAATCTTTGTCTCTTCCCCACTCACCTAGCCAATTTACCCAAGACTTATCATTTAAAGAGCAGCCTCTCTTTTATTTTTACAACTTTTCCATGAAATTACAACCCTTTTATTAGCCACAGAAATCACAACAGGTTTATGCTTCAGAGTTTCTCCTTTAAGTCTGGGCAGTTTCCTCATGATATGTTCTAGAAGACAAAGAACAGCAGAAACATGGGCTTGCGATTTTACTTCTGGAAGCGTTTTATTCACATATCTCATCCATGTGGCTACAATTCCTAGTTTCCATAAGAATACTGCTTCTTTTTTAGATCAGTTTATAGCATCGACTTCTGAGCTTTGTAATAAATGAGAGCTCAAGGACTCTTAATTTCTTTTTATATGGAGCCAGCAAGGAATGTGAAGACAAAGTTTCTGTGACTACTGCGTGTTCGAATAAGTCTGTATCATGTCCTGAACCTTGCAAAATTGTATTTTAATAGAGCCAAATCCCCAGTTAGAGAAGCCGGAAGGAACATATTGGATCAGAGGCTGGAGGAACACATTATGTGGAGGAGTAAAGAGAAGGGGGACAGGAAGAGACAGAAAATAGGAGTGAGAAAAACAAGACCCAGTTTCTGATAGGCAACTGGCCCCGGGATAAAATTTACTTCTTAGACTCTGAATGCAATTCCTTCAACTCTTCTGCCTTGAACTGGTAACAAAAAAAGGAGAAATCACAGTATCTGAAGGCTAGAATCATTTATCGAGATAAAGGACCTCAGGAAAACATGATGTTTATGAATCATTTATGATTTATTTTTTCAGATGCTATCTGAAACTCAGCAACCATATTTGCTGTCTTGGCTTTTGTGTATGTCTTCATGTTTAGTCATTTTGTATTTTATCTATTCATTTTTTCTAGAAATATGTATTGAGCACCTACTGTGTGGAACATATCGTCTTAGCGCTGGCATCTGTCAGTGAGCAAAACAGACAAAGTTCCCTGCTGAAGAGTAGCTTACATTTTAGAGCATGAGGCACTGCTACCTGTGCCATGTGCTGGGAATACAGGGATGTGTAAGGAAAACGTGACTCTCATCCATATGGAGCTTTCTGTCACCTGGGGAAGAGAGATCTTAAACTAGTACTAGTTGAGTGAGTCTGCATAGGTCATCTCAGATAGACTTTGGTAGGAGCTTGTCAATAATCACTAGAGTGTGGAACATATTCCATGAATCTTAGGGATAAGAGGACTGTCGCCTGACCTCAGAATACTTTATTAGAAAAAAAAAATGTAGTATTAGGGTTTAGTAGCAGGCAGTGGTATGCTGGAATCAGCTCCTGATCGTTCAGGAATCTTGCCAGTTGGTTGTTAAACCATTGTCTGTCTTCATTTGGCTGTGTTGTGGGTGTTTACACCACGGCAATTGGCAAACATGACAAATACAGGTTGCCTTTCTCCCTCAGAACCCTAGATTAACGACAGTTTGTTGGTACCAGTAGAACTGACTGCAGATGTTTTTAAGATGCAGTTACCATTTGTCTTGATTACTTAGAGGATTAAATGTTGTAATTCCAAACTCATGAAATACTGATTTTCCAAAAACTTATAGCTAGGATTTCATTTCCACCCTTTTAAAACATGAATCTCTTTTAAAATTTATATATAATGTCTTCGCTATAATTTAGTTGTCTCAGCAAATTGAATGACATAATTTAATTATGATCTGATATCATTATTCCTATTACATTTTACAAGAACTCATGAAAGCATGATTATATGATTATAACATGGATAACTTTTCTTGCACTAAAATAAGAATTTTGAGTTAAAATTTACCATTCAATGTGTATGAAAAATTTTGGCTTTAACGTTTGACATATGAATTAATGTTATTAAAAATTCAACACAATGACAACTTGATTTTATGGATGGAATTGATCTTAGAGGGTAGGTGGATACTTGGCTCCAGGATTTTTAAGCTGATGACTGTAGTCTGTGAGATAAATACTCACATTAATGGAGAGTCCCCAAACCAGCTGGTCATACTAAAATCCATGGGATAGCTGTAGATATATTCTAGAATGCAGTGCAATATAGTACATAATTAATAGCTTAAAGCGTTTTGTACAGACAAATATGGAATCTTAGCATAATGTAGAAAAAAAAGTCACATATATTTGAAATGTCACACTTTAGTCAGGAAAAGGGATCTCCATGAAGCTATAAAAATTACTTACAGAAACAGCGCACCGATACCATTCTTTCCCTAGGAGAAGGATATAGACATCCTCACATTGAACTAGCAGAGCCTCATAAATCCTGCTCCATTTTCTATTCAAGTTTTTTGGAAACTTTTTTCCAACAATAAAAAAATTTTTTAAAAAAAGCTTTATTTTAAAAAATGACAATACTAGGAACATTTGAATGATTATCTTCTAGCTATTGTGAAATATACAATCAATTAATGTTAACTGGTGATGGATATCCCAGTTTCCCTGATTTGATTATATGAGTGTTTCAAATGATCACGGGTACCCTGAAAATACGTACATCGAATATGCATCAATAAAAAGTAAATAAATAAAATTACAGCAAACAGCAATAGGGTAATGGAATTCATTCCAAAGGAATGTGTTCCTTTCCAGCTTTCTGAAAGATACCTTCATTTCAAAATAAGAGCTGAGTAATGGTTTAGAATCAAAACCAGCTTACCATGGTAACATAAAGAAAAATGCTTGCATTGCTCACTATCTAGCATTTTCATTTAATTAAAATGTAATTTTGCCTCTAAAACACACCTAATAAAAGAGAAGAGATTCTCATAACAGCCACTTATGAGTTAACAGCATCAGAAAGGCAGCACTTGGCTTTCATCATCACTAGTAATTTTGGTGAGTACTTGTCAGATGCCCTTTCTCATCTGATCCTCTGAATTAGGATCTAAAGTGTCAGAAATGAAATATCGAGGGCTGAAACTGACCTAATATGAGATGCAGCATTTCCAAATTTAAGCTCACCGGGAACTATCCTGTATTTCAGCTGACCTTATAAAAGGACATATTTTCATCCTCCTCTGTAACTGTTGTAGCAATTAAGAAAAAGCACATATATGTAAACCATTTCAAGGATAACTTTTAAGTATTAGGATTTCTTTTCTTTGTGAACACTTCAGATGCTGCATTGCCACAAGCTTTTGATAGTTCAGGCATGCAGCCATTATTTCACTCATGTGCCTGTGAAGCCCAGTAGCAAGGTATACAACATTTGTACTTGTAATTGTAGCAGCACAGGATGATGGTGTCCTGGGATGAACAGAATTTGCTTTGGAGATCCAGGAGAAGGAGTGATTTATGAGGTTAGAAAAGATTTCATTGAACTTTTAATTTTTTAATTAAATTTATTTTATATCATTATCATCCAAACACATCAGTAATAGCCTAACTTCTCCTAACAATCATTTCCAACAGTGGAAGAAAATCACCACATAAATAAATTTTGTGTTTTCCAACACAGTCTATTAAACATATATTTTCTTATGGAACTTCATACCTTATAGACAGTATCAGACAATATTTGAGATAAACATTCAGTTTAAAACCAAAGTTGTAGTGTGTCTGATCTAAGATTACACTAATACTGTGGGAAAAAAAGTCCTGGTCATTACTTTTGATAATTTGCTACAGTGCAAACTTACTTCCTTATAGAGACAAAGTAATCAAAATTGAATTTTCTTTCTTGAATACAAAAAAAAAAACCCCAAAACTTGGTGTGGCTGAATGCTCAAATGCCCTCTTCCATCTAAACTTGGCACCCAGCTTATTCTGATCTTTTTGCCAGGGGTCACTTCTGATCTTTTCCCCTTGCATTCTCCGTCCTACCGTTTCATTGATTTTCTACAGTATTTTACACATCTCTTTTCCCCGACTTCAACATGAGGTGTCTCTCAGTTCTCCCGGAATGTCTGCTTTTATGTCTCTAAACCCCCGCTGGATTTGCTTTCATATGCTCTCAGACCTGGTGTTTTCTAAATAGACATTTTAGTTCTAACCAGGGCATGCAATATTTAGCAATTTTTTGTGTCTTCCTTACTTTCGTATCTTCTATACAAAAATGTTTTGTAGGTGGTTATAGACGTTTCCCTTTGTTAATCTCATGTTCTTGAAATTTGTCATCTCTTTTTGTGATCATTATGTATCTTTTGGAGACGTGCTTGATGACAGTAAACACTGATGTTTATTGCATATTTACTGTCTGCAGGACACTTTGTCAAGAACATTGTATTTGATATCTCATTTAATCCCCTGAATTAGAAGAGATTATGATTAGTTTCAGATTTGACTGTAACAGAAAACAATAAAAATAAAGTTTACATTAGAGAAGGTTTTTTTTTGTTTTGTTTGTTTGTTTGTTTGTTTGTTTTTTGAGATGGAGTCTCGCTCTGTCACCCAGGCTGGAGTGCAGTGGCGTGATCTCGGCTCACTGCAAGCTCCGCCTCCCAGGTTCACACCATCCTCCTGCCTCAGCCTCCCGAGTAGCTGGGACTACAGGCTCCTGCCACCATGCCCGGCTTTTGTATTTTTAGCAGTGATGGGGTTTCACCGTGTTAGCCAGTATGGTCTCGATCTCCTGACCTCGTGATCTGCCCGTCTCGGTCTCCCAAAGTGCTGGGATTACAGGTGTGAGCCACCGCGCCCGGCCTTTTAGAGAGAGGTTTATATCTCCATCTCATGGGCGACATCCAGAGACAAATGGTCCAGAAAGTCTCTGGGGTGCAGAATCTTTCAAGCAGCTTTTCCACCTCCTGTAGAATGTGACAGCTTCATCTTCGTGGTGAGTGATGGCTGTGTCTACCCTAAACGCATACAATGGTGGGATGGATGGGAAAGATGAGAAGAAAAAAGTGCATGGCTACTACTTCCCAAGGAAGATAATCAGACTCTTCACAGAGGCCAGAAGTTGGTCATCTGTTCACACTTAGCTTCACAGGAGGCTGCAAAGGAGAGTTCTGTTGTGGGTTTCCATGTACCCAGAGGAACGTTCAGTGACTGTGGGAGGCTGGGGGATCAGCTAGCTATCTCTTCTCCCAGTGTTATTTTTCCCAATTATAGATGGGAAGACAGAGAGGTAGAAGGTCACATTATTGGCATAGAGTTGCAAAGTTGATGGCCAAGTTGGGATTTGCAACCAACACTGTCTGCTTTTGAGTCTGTCTCCCATTAATCGAAATGTCTTCCCCTAAGACAATATGTTCTTTTACTCACAATTATAAATCATGACTCCTCTACCTAACTGTGTATCTGGACATCTCCATGCCCCAATGCACTGAGTCCACGATTCATTCACATCCTCTTATTCCCCAAATGTGGACATCCTTGGTGTTATCAGGTCTCATACTCCTTCCACTGGCTCCATGCCTGATCCTCGTGCTCTCAGCTGTCCTCTTCCCTCTCCGTGAATGTTCTTTCCTGGGGGCCAAATGACTTATGCCCCCTGCACAATTCCTGATGACTGCCCATTTTTGGCACCAAGCAATCCCAAAGCAAATGTACTTCCAAGCTCTCTGCCTTCCTCACTCTGTTATCTGCCGTGATCAGATCGTAACCTCCAGTGCCTCACAGTAGCCTGTTGGTCCTTCAAGCTGGAGGTGGTGCAGAGCCATTGTGTGATTTCAGGCAGGATGCTCCAGATGGATCCCAAGGAGACTGTGGAGTGTATTTGGCTTCTTGTCTGCTCACACCGGATTTCATGATGACGGCTGGCTCCACCCCTCTCTTTCCATCCCTTCCTCCTAATAACCATCATCTCCTTTTTAAAAAAATTTATCCAACAATTTTTTTTTTTTTTTTGAGGTAGAGTTTCGCTCTTGTCACCTAGGCTGACATGCAATGGCACGATCTCATCTCACTGCCACCTCCACCTCCAGGTTCAAGCGATTCTCCTGCCCCAGCCTCCCGAGTAGCTGGGATTACAGGTGCCCACCACCACGCCGAGCTAGTTTTTATATTTTTAGTAGAGACGGTTTCACCGTGTTGGCCAGGCTGGTCTTGAACTCCTGCCCTCAGGTGATCCACCCCGCCTCGGCTCCCAAAGTTCTGGGATTACAGGCGAGGGCCACTGCACCTGGCCCCAACAATTTTTTATTGGGCCTCTATTCTATCTAAGATACTAGACACTACACATTTAGGAGATGTGGAAGATACAGTCCCTGCCTTCAGAGAGGAAATAATCCAGCCAGAGAATTGGAGACCTCAAGTGTTGACTGAGTGATGAAAACTGGTGAGAAGAACAGAGGAAGACTGGTGACTTCTAGCTGGGAATTCAGATGGATTCATGAAGGAGAACATAGCAGGGCTTTGAAGAACAGCTAGAATATCAATATGGAGGCAAGGAAGGGAAAGTGAGGGAAGAGTCTCATATACATCATACACCCACTTTGTTCCAGGTTATATATTTCTGTCCCTTACTATGCAAAACCCAAGGCTTAATAGAAGGGAGTATTTCGTCCTCAAATACTCAGGCATCAGTTGAGAAAGCTTGTGTTGCTCTCAAATTGCCTGGCTGTGAAGCAGGTGCACCCAGCCACTAGAGCTGCTTCCTCATCCTTCTCACTGTTGTATCGTGAGCTCTGGTGCTGCCAGCTGCAGGAAGCAGGCAGAACTTATCTACTGTCATCCATTTTATATTAACCAAGGGCTGAATAGTTAGGGGGTTTGTGCTATGGTAAACAGATGGCAGTGAACCTCAGGGGTCCGAAACAGAGCTTGGGGCCAAGATGCTTCTGGCGAATGTGCATGTATTAAGTTAGAAGACACGTGATCTATGGAGGCTCAGGTATGGACACACTGTAAAATCTTTGGGTCTAAGAAAAGATTTGAGGCATTAGTGTGAGGTGTCTGGATGAGACTAGGGTAATGTATGGAACAATTTTTTAGGTGGATCGCAGGAGTCAGGAGGGCACCATGGGATGGGTTTTCAGACATCAATTCAGTAGATGACATTAACTTTTCTGTAAACTTACTGAGGGGACAGGCCTACGGTTCTTTGTGTGGGGGTTCCTCACAATGGAAAAATGGAACAGTATGTGAAATGGTTCTTGAAGACCTTCAAGATGGCAACAGAGGTACATGCTGCCAAGACTGAAAACCCAAAATATCTGCGTATGCCTTCTATGATATATACATGCAGTCTTCCAAGCACCCAAAATAAATCTCGCCAAAACTACCAGTTGAACATCATTCATCAAGGGAAGTTTAAATCTGAGTGATACATTAAGAGCCAATGTGTTGAAGCCATGTAGATTTATTAATAGTTTTCCATATACTTTAAGAATCCTTAGCAGAAAAAAGTCTTATGACATGTATTACAGTAGCAACAGATTGAAGGGCAGATGGAAACTGAATTGTTTCTTGCGTAAATTGGCTGCAGCTTTCTGTTCACAGTTAACTCATGTATAGTCTCTACTATAGACCCAGCCTTCTTCTGACAGCATCACACATATAGGAACCAATTTTTAATCCTCAAAGCAGGGAAGAACTATTATTACAAACATATAACAGAGGAGCAGACTGGGACACAGAGAGGTGAGAGCAGCTATGCCCAGCATCACGTGTGTAAGAAATTACAGAGCTCATGGTTGAACCTAAACTATTGCTGCTCAGAGCTACGCCCTTAACCAAGTCAGTGGCATGAAAAACCTTGATGGAAGCACCTGCCCTCTAGCTAGTGCATTCTCTCTCTCTCTTCCCCCCACCCCGCCCCCGGGCTCCTCTGTCTTTGCAAGTCTCACAACACATTATCAGGCTAAGAAAGGCAAATGCTCTTTTATAAAGACATTGCTATCGTCCTGGAACAAGAGAGTCCTCAGGCCCCTGGCACCACCCCTTCTCCATCATATTTGTCTTGTAAAAGCACAGCAACTCTACCTGTCTCTGTTCCTTCTATACTGCCTATGGATCTTTGGTGCCTTTTCTGTCCCTTAGAGCTATTCGTTCATTCATGCAGTTTATCACCAAGCCTTGGAGACTTGTGAGGATTGTCTGTCTCAGTCCGGTTTCTGACTCATTTTATCAAAAATAAAGTTTGTCTTATTTTATAGTTTAGCTCTCAGAGGGTTCATGTGTAGGGAGTGGCAAATTTGTGCTGTGATAACCATTAGACCTGACATTTCAGGGGCTCAGCCCATCCAGTATTTATTCTCACTCTTGCTGTAGAACGGAGCTTCTCAACCTGGGTACTATTGACATTTGGGGCCAGATCATTCTCTGTGCTGGAGGCTGCCCTGTGCATTCTAGACTGTTGAGCAGCACCCGTGGCCTCTCCCCACCAGGTATCAGTAGCACATCTGCCCCACCACAGCTATGACCACAAAATGTGTCTTCCGACATAGCCAGATGTTCGCGAGATAACCGTGTGTTCAGTGCCTGTCTTGGTGGGTAGGTGGGGGTCTAGGAGGAAAGGGTTCTGCCATCCATTTGTCAGGGACCACCCTGACAGAGGCCCCATCATCTCGAATGTCACCGGCAGAAGAGACAGCTCCTCTGTGCTGTGGCTGGGAAAAGACATACCACATACTACCCACGTTTGGCCAGAACGGGCCATGCAGCCTTTCTGACTTCAAGGAAGCTGGAAAGTGTTCTGGAGCACTTGGATTACTCAGGGTTCATTATCCCCAAGAAGGAGGTGTAGTCTTGTTTTTGTAGCCTCAGAGTTCCAGGTCAGGGCACCTTGCTTTAGCCGCTGTGAGTTAGAAGCAGGGGCCGTAAGGGCACAGTCATGTCGTGTGATGCCTCTGAGTGTCTGTCGTGTGTGCAGTGTCTTTACTTCTCCCAAATGGGCTTTCCAGACCTGGTTTTGTTTTGTCTCACATGATGGCTCTGAGACTTCTGCAAGACATCAGTTTAAACATTCAGAGAGGCCTGGAAACGAGTGTCCCAGGGTCCGGATTGTGCCCAGCTCTGTTATGGAGTGTTGTGACTGCTCTAAGTAGAGAATTCAGAATGCAAGACATGAGAGGCTTGCATCGTTATGAGAGGCCAGAAGCATTTGGGGCCCTTAGGATAAAGACAGAATGAGGCTTCGAGGACCCTTTTCAAGAGGACGTTGTTAACATTTGTAGGTGATGTAGCATGACCCTGTTCCCGGACCAAAGCGAGGGTAGGACTGCTATTTCTTGCAGCCCAACAAGAAGATGCAGATGAACTGGGGAGGAAGAGAGTTTTTATTTCTGTAACCGGTTACAGGGAGAAGGCCTGGAAAATATTGCCCAGACCAACTCAAAATTACAGCTTTCTGGAGCTTGTATACCTTCTCAGCTATAAGTTTATGTGCAAGTGTGCATTCATCTAAAGACATAAGTCATTAACTTCTTTTAATCTGTAACTAAGGTCTGAATCCTGGAGACCTTCCTCTGGAACCTCAGTAAATCGACTTAATCTGAATGGGTCCAGGTGCCTGGGGTGATTACCCTTATCTTGTCTCCCACTAAATCGTGGAGGTTTGGGGAGTTCCTTCAGACCCCCATAAACTTGTTTGTGGAGGTCTGGGGAGTTTCTTCAGACCCCCAATAAAACTTGTTTAATCCTAAACGGGTCCTGTTAAGAATGCCTTCGTTATGTTGTCATGCTTCGAGGCCCAGGAGAGGCCTGGGCAAAACTCTTGGTGGGCTTTTGTTCCATTCCAGCCTTTGTATGAAGACACTGGCTCTATCAGCTTTTAAGATTTAACTTCACCACTCGGTCAGTGCTGAAACAGTTATTATGGAGGCCTGTGTTAGTGAGACCTGGCCTGCCACAACCCGACTCCAAGAGGTTAAGAGGGAGCTTGTGCTAGATACTAGTACTGATTTTAAAAAATATTTTAGTACATAACGGAAGTTCTGGCTTGTGCCCTCTCTATTTTTGTTCTTGGGGAGCACGTGTGTTCATTTTCGGGGCTTCCTTGCCAGGGCTCCTGCTTCCCGTGGCTGAGTTGCTGTAACTCAAAGTAATAGAAATGACAACGTCTCTTCCCGTTCCAGAGTCAGAAGCCCCTGTGGTCCCCAGACAATCCCAGGGAACCCAGAGGCCTCTTTTTTCTCTTTGCTCGCAGCTTAGTTTATTTTTAATAAGATAGCTGCTTTAGGATCCTGTGTGGAGGATGCTGAATCAGTTCCTGGCTTAGGCATCAACTTTTTCTCACTTACATTCTATCTGCCTTTTTGTCAAATGACAATAAACTTTCTTCTCTCATGAGTTGAGTCACATTGTTTAGTGGTGATTTTATATAAAAGTATGTTTCGCCAGATGGATGATGATTTCCTAGCATTTTGTTCTAGCACAGTGACATAACAGTACTATATCATATGTCACTGATATCTTTGACCATTACTTGTGACAATTCGTTTTCTTAATTTGAGGGAGGATTTTAAAAATCTCAGTAGAATTATTGTCCTCATCACCACTTAGACTACTTAAACAAGTAAAACAAAACAAAACACAACAAAACTGTCCACTTTAATTTTCCTGCGTTCTGTATATCAAATTTAATAATTCCTTTTAGGTCATTGGATCTCAGTTATAAATGAGTCTCAGTTTCCAGTTTGGTAAAAATATTTATCTTTTTCAGTGGTGAGGGAGAAACAGTCTTTTATCAGAGCAGTTGATGATAATTTTTAAAATACAGTAGTGAATAAACATTTTTTAAAAATTTAACATTTTTCTAGTATATGAGGATACTCAGGATGAAGTATGTTATCAAAATAATTTTGGAATACAGGACTAAATATACCTATGAAACATATAAAATGATGCCAGGCATGGTGGCTCACACCTGTAATTCCAGTGTTGTGGGAGGCCAAGGCAGGAGGATTGCTTGAGCCCAGGAGTTCAAGACCAGCCTGGGCAACATGGAGAGACCCCATCTCTACAAAAAAATTTAAAATATAGCTGGGCATGGTGGCATACACCTGTGGTCCCAGCTACTTGGGAGGCTGAAGCAGGAGGATTGCTTGAGACCAGGAGTTCGAGACTGCAGTGAGCTATGATCATACCACTGCACTCCAGCCTGAGCGATAATGCGAGACCCTGTCTCTAGAAAATACAAATCGAAAATATAAATTAAACAAAAGAAGGTGACTCTTCCAGGTGCCTTCTATTTTATCTAGTGACTGAGTTGTGCTCTTTATCTTTGAAATGACAGTTTCAAAGATATCAGTTTGGAGATGTCAGTTCCTGGGTTCCTGATGAATAATAGAACAAGCTCCCAAAGTAGGGGTGGTTATCTTGTGAGCCACTATACAATAAAAAGTGCAGTTCTAGTTCTCTCTTTTCAGTAAATCTAAAGTGGTCCAGAGAAACAGCACAGGGACTAAGCAATCTACCTTTTTATGAAAAGTTTTTAAAAATCCAAATGAAAGGATAAAAAGGCAAGCAACCCCAGAGCATGCTAAATAATTCTTTAGAATAATTAATTCTTAGTTCTACACTTGTCTGAACTACCCAGCAACACCACTGCCGTTCCCAGGCCAGGGTGCCTGCGTCTCTTCACTGGGCCTGATGTCGATCTGATCTTCCACCTCACACTTGGGGAGGATTGTGCTCTGGTGGTAATGACGGGATCCTGTGAGTGTCTTTCAAAAGCAAATGGAAAATACAGGCTCTTTACATGAATTTATTCCAGGAGCCTGTATTCTCCTGGGGTTTTAAACACACAGAGGCTTGACTCGAATGTCAAGTTCAAAACGCCCTCTAAATTTGCATCACGGGGAGCACGAGCAAGAGAGGCTTCCTGGCTCGCTTCTCTATGTACCCACTTTCTCTCTCGGCTGACCCTGAGGAAGGATTCTAAGTGGCTGCAAATGGCAGGCTCTGTCAGCCTGTCTCCAAAAAGTCTTCTGAAGGAAATTTCTCATACCCTGGAAGAAAGTGTGGGATGAGAGGAGTGGATGGGAAGCATCTTAAGGTTACTTGCTGCCTTTTGAAACCCTGCTGGAGATGGTAACCAAGTCCCGGAATTCTTCCTGCAGCCTGGCGTGTCTGTGTGTCAGCTTGACCTTATCTTTCTGAAGCAGGTGCACTGAGCCCATGTAAAGTGCACAGATGTCATGTCCTGCTCTCGCAGAAGCAGCTATGCCACAGACTGCAGGCGTCTCATTATGAATCTTCTTTAATATATTCATCTAAACGTATTCACCTTGCTTTCCCTGTCTTTCTCAGCTTTAAAAAAAAAAACCCACACACACAAAGAGGCTGACTTTTCCCATCGCTAACCTTGTCCAAGGTCAGGGGCGATTTGGGGACATCACAGGGCCCCAGTGACTGTCAGTTTAAACCCATTGCATTAATCTATTTTACATTTTGATCAGTTGATCATGAAATACCTATAATTACGAAAGACGCCCCTGCCATTATATGCACAAATGATCGGGATGACTTACACAGGAGCGGGGGGCTTCCTCGGAGGAATGCCTCTTTGGTTTTATGTAAAAGCTGTAAGGGCATTCACGTTCTGCACCTGATTCTAGTGGGTTCATGCATTTTAATTCTCGGTTTTTATCTGCTACATTTTGCCTACCCAGGAAACATGTTTAGGCCTCTGTTAGAAGGTGTTCCTTCTAGAGCTCCTCAGAAAATGATAACATTGTCTGATAAATAGGAAATGGATCAATTATTTCATAATTATTCATTTGCTTGTAACTTAGTTTTCCCAAGCAATTTCAATATTTTGGAGTTTATTGAAATACAGAACTTACATTTAAAAAACTAACCATCCTATTCTGGTGTTGATGAATTCCCCTAATTTGGAATTTCTAACAGCTTTTAAAGGTATACGTTGCATGCCATTATATTCTAATTTAAAGATTTTTAGTAAATGTATAGAGTTGAGCAACCTACTTTCAGAACATCTCCTTCATCCCCAAAAGATCGTTTCCATCCCCCATTTGTAATCCCTCCTCACCGTCACTTCTAGCCTCATTTAATTATTTTTTATTTTTGTTTGTTTATTTTTGTGGGGTTGTTTTTTGTTTTGTTTTGTTTTGTTTTGAGACAGGGTCTTGCTTTGCCACCCAGGCTGGAGTGCAGTGGCATGATCATAGCTCACTGAAGTTTCCACTGCCTGGGCTCACACAATCCTGCCTTAGTCTCTGGAGTAGCTGGGACTACAGGCACATGCCACCACACCCAGCTTTTTTTTTTTTTTTTTTTTTAATTTCTTATAGAGAAGGGCTCTCACTATGTTGCCCAGGCTGGGCTCAAACCCCTACCTAGGCTCAAGTGATTCTTCCACCTCAGCCTCCCAAAGTGCTGAGATTACAGGCATGAGCCACTGTACTCGGCCCTCATTTAATTCTTTTACTTTTTTTTTTTTTTTTTTTGAGACAGAGGCTCGTTCTGTCACCCAGGCCAGAGTGCAGTGGCGCAATCTCAGCTCACTGCAACCACCGCCTCCTGGGTTCAAGTGATTCTTTTGCCTTAGCTTCCTGAGTAGCTGGGATTACAGGGACCTGCCACAACACCCAACTAATTTTTGTATTTTTTAGTAGAGACAGGGTTTCGCCATGTTGACCAGGCTGGTCTCCAACTCCTGACCTCAAGTGGTCCATCCGTCTTGGCCTCCCAAAGTTCATTTAATTCTTGATTTGACATTTTTTGGACTTTCTGAAAACTGAGAAAATAAACTGTTAACTGCGGTCCTACCAAGTTTGACGCTGTTCCTGCTGGCTGTGTGTGTTGGTGTCTATGTGTGGCTTCATAATCTCTCCTGTACATATTAACATTGTGCCTGCAGCCTTATGATATCTTCACCTTCTTAAATCACATGGCAGCATAATTTCCGCATCACTTTTTCATTTTTGGTACATACAAGGATGCTTCATACCTAATGCCGTTTCCATCCTTTTAAACCACAGGCACATCCATCTGGAAGGCCTTTTTCTTCACCCCCAACTTCAACCCCGTGGGTTCCAACGGATGCTTTGCCACACACGTGTGCTTCTGTTTCGGGAGTTACGTCACTCATCACGACCCACCTTTGCTCTTTGATATTTCCAAAGATCCAAGAGAGAGAAACCCATTAACTCCAGCAACCGAGCCCCGGTTTTATGAAATCCTCAAAGTCATACAGGAAGCTGCGGACAGACACACCCAGACCCTGCCAGAGGTGCCCAACCAGTTTTCATGGGACAACTTTCTTTGGAAGCCCTGGCTTCAGCTGTGCTGTCCTTCCTCTGGCCTGTCTTGCCAGTGCGACAGAGAAAAACAGGATAAGAGACTGAGCCACTAGCTGTGCCTGGGGACCAGACAGATGCATGTGGCAAAGCTCACCATCTTCATTACAAACACACGCCTGAGAGTGGCACTGGGGAAACATAACTCCATCTACACCTTGGATTTGGACTGATTCTCTATTTTATCACCTGAAGGCTTGGGCCAGAGCTCAACAGCTACTCAACTGAAGGGGTGAGGGAGATGAGGTCTGTAGTATACAGAGAGGAAGATGGTAGGTTTATGCCTTCTGTGGCCAGTCTTGGACTCATGGAAATAGAATGAATAGAGGGGCATTCACAAGGCACACCAGTGCAAGCAGATGACAAAAAGGTGCAGAAGGCAATCTTAAAACAGAAAGGTGCAGGAGGTACCTTAACTCATCCCTCAGCAAATATCTATGTCAACAGTATAGGTTACCATTTACTGTCTAATCTGAAGTGATGCAATAACCAGCATAATAAAAAGGCAATCACATAAAAAAGAGTTTAGTCATCTAAACATAAGTAACTTTAAGATGAATGAAAAATCTTCTTTAGGAATCATAGATGATGGTAAGTTCCACTTTGGTTATTGGAAGGCAAGTCATTATTACTGGTATTCGTTAAAACACCTATCAAATGCTTTTCATCACATATATAGTTATACATACATACACACACACACATATGGTATATTCTTTCCTCAAGAGGGTTAAGATGTCTAAAATAGGGACCTGGAAGCTTATCACTATTTAAGTAAATACAGTAGAAGCTCACAAATAGAGTTCTTTGCACAATGATTTTTTGTAAAATTTTATAGTAATAATCCCAAGGCAAATCTCTTCTAAACTGATTTCCATTCCATAATTTGTAGTATAATTCTTGGATTTCACTGTTTTCTTCGGGGAATGGAAGTTCTGAATTAAAAGCCCACTGTGGAGATGCTATGGTTCAGGGAATCTCTTCCAATGTAATTCAGAATCATTGGCCTAGAAAGTCTCTGATATTTGGAGGGGAACAAAAATCACTCACAAGCAATCCATGTTCTATACACATAAGCATAATTTCCTTTAGTTCTAGGCAGAAGTTCGTCGTCAGAGAACAGTCATGTATGCAAGTTTTGTGGCTGAGAAATTTCTGTGCTTCCAATCCACAATGAGATGCATGATTTTGTTTTCATCCCATTTCCCCCAAGCCCCTGTAAATCAGGGAAGATGCATAACTGATCACCTGGGAGAGGGCCTGATAGTGGCACAGCTGGAGATAGTTTCAAAGTCTAAACCACCAGCCCATCCCAAGGAAAGCCTCCTATGGAATGTAAAGTGCAATCATTTCTTCAGATATAAGACTTTCCCCAACAATGTGATTGGATTCCTTTATGGCAAAATCGAGAGAAGCTGCTATCCACCTGCTTACACATTCATCTCTTTTGTGGACTTGTCTGACCACCTTCTGTTTGCCCAGAGTTTGCTCACTTCCAAGACAGTGCCCATGGATGGAACACCTGTAACCCACACAGCGGTTTGCAGAGAATGTTAGCCATGACTTGGGCTTTCTGAAAGTTGGCTATAATTTCTCTATCCCTACCCACAACCCTGGGAAGTTGGAACAAGAAAGGCATACTATTGGGCTGGGAGGATTCAACAGCATTTCCCCAGTTGCCCTTTCAGTTCTTCTATTTCAGACGTTAATTTTGCTTCTCTTCTAAACAACAAAAAAAAAAAAAAAGAAAGAAAGAAAAAAAGAAAAAAGAAAAAAAAGAAAGAAGTGATTCCTACCCCCTAACTCCAGAATTGTTGAAAACTGAAAAGCATACAGGATTCTTCCTTTTAATGTGGATTTCCCATTCCAGAAATTGTGGGAGAATATGTCTTCTTGCTTTAGAAAACATTCTTATTAGAGAGGGTACTAGCTTACTGATGATGTGTTAGGATTGCTGCTGATACTGTCATGTGGAAACACTTAAAGGCACTGTTATAAACTTATCCTATAAGATGACAATGTTTACTCAAAGTCTAACATATTCAATGCAAGTAAGACTTTCTGAAAACACTTGATGATGTGGGAATGCTGCAGGATTAAATAACTTGAAGAGCCTTTGTAGATTATATGAATGCCTATTTGTGTCTAGAACTAGTTATTTAACCTGTAAAATGTCAACAGCAAATGAAGGATGAAGTATATCTCTAGATGCAAATATATTGAGTTTAAAAGTGCCTCAAAATAATTGAGATCACATTTCAGGACATTTGGAAATCAGGTTGATTTGTGGTAACCATAATCATCTTAAATTTCAAACCATTTGCCATCTGAAAGTTTTGATTTGAATGTATAACAGGAAATTGGAATTCTTTTGTCCAGGAGAAACCTCACAAACCTTCTTTAAGGCATAGTTTTGTTGTTTGTTTGTTTGTTTGTTGCAGAGCTGTAAGGCATGGCTGCTTGTTTACAAAGCATCTCATTCATATTCCCTCTGGAGTTGTATATCCAAACCTTAGTGGGTTTTGAAACTTTAAGCAAATTCTTTTAAAAAATTATTATATCTCTAGCATTACTAGATATTAAAAGTTAAGCAAATAGATTAATGATGTATACATTGGCATCATTCCACAAGATCAAGAATGCTGCAGGGAAAGCAAAATTGCAATCTACGTATCTATGGTACTAAAGAAGTCCTGTTTTTCGAAAATGGAAGCCCACTTCTCAGATTTTTCTGAAGGGCATACAATGAAAAGTGGAGGGGAAAAACACACACACAAAAACAAGTATTTGGCTTGTCACAGGAATCTGATTGCATTAAGTGGAAGGATTATTTAGAATATATTAATGCAAAGTTAAAAATTGTCCTTGGCAATTAAAAATGCTGTGCGCTAATACCCTGCTTTCTAATGTGACTCAATTCAACAATGTGGGGAATGTTTACTACATTTCCAGCTGGATGTCAGGCAATGGGGAATACAAGTTCGAGTTCTGCAAAGATTCATCAACTTTCTTAGCTCAAGAGAGAGGCTGAGACATGCAGAGAGGAATAAGACATAAAATAGCTCTGACCTCTATGATCCAAGAATGGGAAAAGGCTAGATTATTACCCATCAGGCATACTCTTTGAGGCCTTTTTAGGAGCCTACAAAAAATGTTTTAATTTCTTTTATAATCAGAAGAAAAGAAAGTGAACATTGGGGATTGGAAATCATATTGGCATTTGCACCAACATAGTCATAAAATAGTACATTAATATGTTTTTACTATATATATATTATATAATACAATCTATTTAATATGGTTTGCCTTTGTGGCCCATGAAAGTCTTACTGGGCCCTGGGGAAGGTATCCCACCCTGGTGAAACAGCTGCTTTGCTCTACAAATACCTGAGGCAGAAATTTGATTTGAAAAATATTATTCTCTCTTCTCTTTGTTTCAACCGGATTCCTTAGGAAAACCAAACCAGTGTCAGAACAAACCCCCGAAGCAGTAAGAAGTTGGAGTGAGAAGGGCGTGATATTGGAACTAGGATTGGCTCTCATGCGACCGAGCTATTCTCATAAAACGACAAAAAGTGTCCATAGAGAGGCTGCTGGCGAGTACGTGGGCATAGGGAGCCGACATGCCCGGGAGGAAAGGTGTTGATTACATGGAGACTTCTAGAAGCTAAAGCCTTGTTACCTTCTCTTTAGTACCTAGAGAATGTGATGCGTGATGCAAATGCTCAAAACCTCTTAAATTGTAGCTGTCTGACCTCTATGGACCTCACATCCATCCCAGGCTTCATGGACAAAGATTCTCCACTTGGCCACACTTTAGCCAAGCTCCTCAACCTTCTCCCAGGGCCAATCTGGGCACTTCCTTGTAAAATCCAGTTTTGGCAAGAAGTCTGTTAAGTCAGTTTAGCAAGAACACCTAACCCCCCCATATCTGTTCAACCTCAGTATCTGATCAGGCCCCTCAGCCTCCACCATCCCCCAGGTGATATCTGGTCACCTGGCCTGCCTTCAGCTAGAATCCTGTTAGGTCAGTTTAGCTGAATGCTCCCTGATATTTCCTCTTGGTAATTTTCCATCCACTGCCCCTCACCCTGTTCCCTGTCTATAAATCCCCACTTTTCCATGGTGTATTCAGAGCTGAGCCCAGTCTCTCTCGCCTACTACAAGTCCCCATTGCTGTGGTCCCTGTACCCATCACGATGGTCCTGAATAAAGTCTTGCTTACTGTACTTTAATAGGTAGCATTGAAGAATTTTTTTCTTTGACATCATCCATGACAACATGAAACCTATTGGGAGAGCATGACTGTGCAGGGTCTTTAGAGCTCAGCTTTCTGAGGCCCTGAGCATTCTTGCTTTTCCGACACCGTGAACTTGTTCCTGTCCTGTGTTGCGAGAGATCACTCAAGCCAGTGTTACTTAATACCATCTCTTTGTGTAATAGATCTGAATAAAGTAATTGTAATATACCAACATTTTACTTTGTTGAGTATTATTTCAATGGGAGCCTTTCCAATGAAGGAAACATCAGCTTTCCTTGTTAGAATGCAAGCAGCTTAAAAACTACCCATGTCTTTCTGAAAGGAAACATTGCCATGTAACTATGTATCAGTTTTCTAAGAACTTCATGGGCCTTCTGTATAGGAGACCTTCAAATTTGGGGGTTCATCTGAGAGTGGTTCTACTCATTAAGTTCAAATCCTCTAAATGATTTTTTGGTAAGTTTATCTTTTTTTTTTTTTTTTTTTTTTTTCACAGAGTCTCACTCTGTCATCCAGGCTGGAGGGCAGTGGCACAATCTTGGCTCACTGCAAACTCCACCTCCTGGGTTCAAGCGATTCTCCCACCTCAGCCTCCCAAGTAGCTGGGACTATAGGTGTGAACCACCACACCTGGCTAATTTTTGTATTTTTTAGTAGAAATGGGGCTTCATCATGTTGGCCAGGCTGGTCTCAAACTCCTGACCTCAGTTGATCCACCCACTCTGGCCTCCCAAAGTGCTGGGATTACAGGTGTGAGCCACTGCGCCTGGCCATGGTAAGTTTATCTTACCTGGCAAATACATTACATCTTCAAAGTAGCAAATTGTACAATTTCTTACATATAATTTACATAATAAGCAAACAGTCACTTTTATATTGAGGTCTGGGATATAAAATTTGCTTCACTGAGTATATGAGGATCTAAGGTTTCAAACTAAATTATACATGGGGATTGTAGTGTTTTTCTAAAGGTAAAATTGTTAATGAACATATTTTTATAAATAGGTAGTTTGAATTGCTTGTCAAAGTTTATACTAATTTAACAATGGGTGCAAAAATAAATACACAAAGTACCATATTTACAAAGATATGCATATTCTCCAGTAGGCTGGGCCCGGTGGTTGTTACACGTGAAATAGAAACTATCTCATGGTTCAGTTATACAGATTCATCTCAGTGAGTGCTGAGCAAGGTGATATTTTCCTATTTCCCTTATAGTAATGTTGGCACCATGTGAGCCACTCAGGCTTGGCCATAAGTTTCCTGCATAATCCTCTATGGTGGGAGTCCCCAACCCCCAGGCCACAGACCACTACCAGTCCATGGCCTGTTAGAAACTGAGCCGCAAAGTAGGAAGTGAGGGGAGGACAAGCGAGTAAAGCGTCATCTGTATTTACGGCCTCTCTCCATCACTCACGTTACCACCTGAGCACCGCCTCCTGTCAGATGAGCAGCCACATTAGATTCTCATAAGAGCAAGAACCCTATTGTAAACTGCGCACGCAAGGGATCTAGGTTGTGCACTCCTTATGAGAATCTTATGCCTGATGATCTGTCACTGTCTCCTGTTACCCGCAGATGGAACTGTCTAGTTGCAGGAAAGCTAGCTCAGGGCTCTCGCTGATCCTACATTATGGTGAGTTGTGTAATTATTATATATTAGATGTAATAATAATAGAAATAAAGTGCACAATAAATGTAATATGTTTGAATCATCCCCAAACCATCTGCCACCCCCAGTTTGTGGAAAAATTGTCTTTCAGTCCCTGGTGTCAAAAAGTTTGGGAACTGCTGCTCTATGGGTACTCTGCTTGTTGTCATTGAATACAGAAAATCGAGATAAGAGCTCAGAGGAGGGCCTAAGGGATGAATGGTAATATATTAATCTGTTGTCATGGGGCTAATAAAGACATACTCAAGACTGGGTAATTTATAAAGAAAAGACATTTAATTCACTCACAGTTCCACAGGGCTGGGAGGCCTCAGGAAACTTACGATCATGATGGAAGGGGAAGCAAACAAGTCCTTCTTCACCTGGTGGCAGCAAGGAGAAGTGCAGAGTATAGGGGAGAAGAAGTTCCTTATAAAACCGTCAGATCTCGTGAGAACTCACTATCACAAGAACAGCATGGAGGTAACCACCCCCCATGATTCAGCTGCCACTCACTGGGTCCCTCCCATGACATGTGGTGACTATGGAAACTGCAATCCAAGATGAGATTTCAGTGGGGACACAGCCAAACTATATCATTCTGCCCCTGGCCCCTCCCAAATCTCATGTCCTCATATTTCAAAACACAATCATGCCTTCCCAAAAGTCCCCCAAAGGCTTAACTCATTCCAGCATTAACTCAAAAGTCCAAGTCCAAAGTCTCATCTGAGACAAGGTGAGTTCCTTCTGCCTATGAGCCTGTGAAATCAAAAGCAAGTTAGTTGTTTCCTACATACAATGGGGATACAGACATTGGGTAAATACACACCCATTCCAAATGGGATAAATTGGTCAAAACAAAGGGGTTTCCAGCCCCATACAAGTCCAAAATCCAATAGGGCAGTCATTAAATCTTAAAGCTCCAAAATCATCTCCTTTGACTCCGTGTCTCACATCCAGGTTATGCAGATGCAAGAAGAGGTGGGTTCCCATGACCTTGGGCAGCTCTGCCCATGTACAGCCTCCCTCCTGGCTGCTTTCATGGGCTGGTGTGGAGTGTCTGCAGCTTTTCCAGGTGCACAGTGCAAGCTGCAAACATTTTATGATAATTCTTTGGATTTCAGAAAGATTATAGTTCTTTGGATTTCAAAAAGATGCTTTGATTTACTGCTACTATTTTAAATAGAAGTCCTGTGCATTAATTCTTTAAAGGCTATCAGCTGTATGAAGGTAGAAGTCAGATAAACTTAAAGATAAAAATATAGTGGAGTCTACCATCAATTAATCGTGGCCCAAAATTGATTATAAGTGATTCTGCAATTCTAGTATAAATGAGTGAAAATGCAGAGTTGATTAATCTACACAACAAACATAATTATTACTTAAATATTGAGGTTCTTTTTGAAATATTGCATTTTGTTTCACTGGATTCTATGAGGATAAAAGATTTAGAAATATATTACACATATGGAAAGATGATGTTGTTTTTAATGGCATTTGAAAATTTTAAATTTTCCAATGAATGTGTTTTTATAATGTATTATTTGAATTCCCTATAAATTTTGTCACTTTTGATATTCTTTTTAAAAAAGTGCCTGTGCAGTACTCTAGTAGATGCAATATTTTAGTTTTGTTGATCAGATCTTAGTCTTAGCAAAAGTTTAAACAGTGACATAATATTTTAAGCCACTCTATTTCAGCAACCTTTGAAATAATACCATGCAACTCATGTTTAATATTTCTAATTAGTTCATGAGATTCTTGCATCTTGTGCTTTTCTTTTAAAGTCAGGTTGTAAACTATGCCGTTGATGCAAAGTGTAGGCTCTGTGTTAAAATCTGAAGGCATTCTCTGGCAAGGTTTGAAAGTACCCTTATCTAGTGCCTCTCAGGCTGATGTGCATGAAGGTGACAAGTACTATAGGAAAAGGCTGGGGAAAGTCAGAGCTTGAAATAATTCAGGAAAGGGCACTGGTGGCACTGGTGGCATTTTATCAGACAAGGGAAATGCATCGGGTCAGTAACTACTAAGAGAAAGTCAGATCAGACAGGCCATCCATTAGAGCTTGTATGAAGGAGAGCTGTTCACATTGTCACATCAGGGGCAGAGACAAAGTGAGCTCTGCAGCACATCCCATTGCACTGAAGGGAAGAAGAGGGCAGTGTCTCGGTCCACATGCAGGTGTTACAGGCAGGGATATGGGTGGTGGTTGATGAGTCTCATGGATCCCAGACATGACTCTAAGTGCCTCAGTGGATTCTTCTATTTAATCTTTACTGTACATCTGTTAGATAGCTGTTATTATTGTCCTCTTACATATGAGGTTCCAGGCACAAAAAAAACCAGTACATACATTGCTTTATGCTTAGAGTTATGGAATGGCCTTTTGGTTAATAAAAAAGGAAATGGATAGATTCATGACCTTCGTATATGACTGTGCATGCTGTGTACTGCACAACTCCAGGAGGCAACATTAACATAATCCGCAGTGGGAAGAACATTTTCTAAATTTGTGCAGCGCCCAACCTGTGCCACCATATGTAGCAATATCCATTAGATAGTGATGTTGCAAAAATAGATGGATATGTAAGTAATGGACACAAATGACTACCTTGATTTTTCTAGCAAGGGACACAGGAGTTATGGTTTGTAAAACCCATGGATAAATCTATGAACTAATGTATTGACATGAGACATTCTGGAGTGAAAAAGATAATCCAAGTGTACAGATCATTAAAATAGAGCTAAAATTCACAAAGAGTTGATGTTTCGCATTGAGGGAAAAAACGGCTCATGATTTTGTGGTTATCTGTTGGTTTCCTGTTCTCTGGGCATCACCACACTGTCTGCTAAAGGTTTCCAGCTTACTCTGCTGCTCAGACACATGGTAGGACTGCACTCTGGCCCTTTGTGAGCTGTGAGGGGACGTGTCACAGGCTACTTCAGAGCTACAACGTCTGTCACCAGCACTTTCTCAACATCCCACACAGAGGCTGTTCCCTCTGGCTGGTCTCAGAGTTAAGATGACACCAAACAGAGTCTAGATAACTTAGGGGGAACACATAGTGTGAGCAAGAAAGAAAGCTTTGTTGCTGAAGCCACTGAGATTTGGGTATTTTTCCTGCAGCCTAGATACATTCATCCTGAGCAACTTATGTTACCATTCTGTTTCTGCAAGGGAATGAGTATTACATTTTGCAAAATATTTCATTTCCCATTTTTATCCCTTAGGGAGTTTATAGCTAAGGGATCCTGGGATATTTTGGACCATGGAATATCCGAGGCTTAATCAGACTTGGAAAGATAATTCAGATAGTTGGAGCAAAGGAAAAATGAGGATGGCTTTGGGCCAGGTAAAAACAAAACAAAATGAAACTAATGTTGAGATTCACTGTATCTTCAGAAATGTACACATCTACTAACCTTTACTGAATGAATATTAGGGAGGTGAATGACACTTCATTTGGTAACATCTTATGCCACATGGAAATTGAACGATTGTACATCTTCAAATCCCTTTGTTTTAACAACTATAGCAAGCCCTGCATTTTAATGTCACTTTAAATGTGTTTAAAATATTTAATCCTACTTAATTGTATGCTAAATTTTTTGACAATCCTTTTAAATTGAAAAGAATATCTAGTAGGAACAATAATATTCCTGTGCATCCTACTTATTAGTGCTTTGAATGCAAGTAAATGGTCTTTTGACCCTTTCTCATTTAAATTGTTTGCCTTTTTTTTTTTTTCATCCCAATCATGCTGAGTGAATTCTGGTGTTTAAAAAATTATATAGTGCGATTATTTTCCATGACAATGCTTTAAAGGGTAACTTGTGTGGGGAAGCATATTTAAAATTTTATTGTATTATTTCCATCACAGCAAAGCAATGTTAAAGCTTTTCCAGGGCTATAATGGTTCCTTTCATGTAGAGTTCATTAAATTCAACAGTGATGACCCTTAGAAGAGAGCTGCCAAGCCCAAATGAGACAGGGAATTCTGTGTCAAAATGGGAGCAGGGAATGGCAAGGCAAGAGAAAGGTGAGTAGGAGACGCGGAGGCAAACCTTAGTCATCCCATGTCTGTTTATGATGCAGTTTTCTGAAAGATTATAAAATAGAGGCTGAGAGAACCAACACGCTATCAGTCTCAGGGTGACAATTACCCTGTAATAGTCTATCTTCAACTATCTTAGATAATGCATGAGAAAGTGCTTGATGAATGATTCCATCCTAACTACTATTTAAGCTCCAGGGCAGAGAAAAGAACCAGAATTTCAGATCCTCACGCCTTACTGTCTAGTATGTCTGAAATGTGCAGGGATCTAATGTCAGCTCATCACTTACCATGGCATAAAAATACATATATTTATTTATTTATTTATTTTTGAGACGGCGTCTCGCTCTGTCACCCAGGCTGGAGTGCAGTGGCAGTGATCTCAGCTCACTGCAAGCTCCGCCTCCCGGCTTCACGCCATTCTCCTGCCTCAGCCTCCCGAGTAGCTGGGACTACAGGCTCCCGCCACTATGCCCCGCCAATCTTTTGTATTTTTAGTAGAGACGGGGTTTCACCGTGTTAGCCAGGATGGTTTTGATCTCCTGACCTCATGATCTGCCCGCCTTGGCCTCCTAAAGTGCTGGGATTACAGGTGTGAGCCACCACGCCCGGCCTAAAAATACACATTTCTCTGCAAAAGTTCATCTCGGTGCCTCTCTGCTCCTCAGAAGTTTTCTAAAAATAAGAGAAATCCCTTTTGGAGATGCAGAGACTTATTGTAGAAAATGACAATGCTCTTGGATTATCTTTCAATGAGATTTGGCAAAGAACGGTGTCCCTAACAGCTAGATGGCTTGATGCCCTTTCTACAATATAATGGCAATGACAAATCTATTTTTGCTTCAGTTCAGGCAGTTATGTTAATGTGCACTCTGTGAGTGCTGAACACACTTAGTACTGCCCCTCCGTTTTGAAACCTTTAATAAGAAGCCTGGAGTTAGATCTGTCCTCTTTCCTTCTGTTGTACATTGAGACTAACCTCTGTGGCTAAGCTTCCAATCTCACCCTTTTGCACTATAACCACAGAAATGTGCATGTGATGGAAGGAAAAGGATTAGACTCTGCAAATTCCCATTGTCCTATGTCACCAATTTTGAGGATTAAGTTTCAACACAAAATAATTCAGTTCCATAACAAAAGTCACTCTAGTGTCTGAGAAGGGTAGATGGTGAAGACAGAAGTGGCTGAATTTTAAGGCATTATTGTGATTAAATGCAATTATCTTACATAACACATTTTAATTATGCCAATAAGAGAGGATTACCCAATTAGAAAGTGTTTTCAGCAGGACCATATTAACACTCATGTGATGTATCTTTCCTCCTGTTTTAACTGGAGTGTGTAAGGATAAATACAAATTGAAATAGTACTCTAGGCTGTTTCCTGCTTGGTCAATGAATATTTTTCTGAACCATAAAATATGGATTTGCCAATTTAGGGAGTTAATAAAATTGCCCTAGATTTTCTTTTATCTTGGCAGAGGAACAGACTTATTTTCAGCATGGAACTCAGTTCTCTGATTACTTTGTGGTCCATTTTAGTTGCCAATACCTTAGATGTTACAAAAGCAAGACAGCTTCATCAAGCACTAAAATATGACATGAACCACTACAGGAGACTCTTTGCATTTTGCATTTTTATGTTAAATGTGATAATAGTTTAGATCATTTATTTATTATTTTCATGGAATTGCGTTGTGCTCATGCTGAAAGGAAAATGCTTTCGATCTGCCCATTGAAGTCTCAGCAATTTGGAATGAAAACTTAGAATAAAATAATCTAAGGCATATTTTTTGAGAGAGACTCACATGAAAATTTAAATTTTAAAACCTAAACTCATCTATGTGCTTTCAAATAGAGTACAAGATATAAAGAATATAAAGAGTGTGTTGCAATTGCTGGGTGTATATATATATATATATATATTTTTTTTTTTTTTTTGAGATGGAGTCTTGCTCTGTCGCCCAGGCTGGAATGCAGTGGCATGATCTCGGCTCACTGCAAGCTCCACCTCCCAGGTTCACGCCATTCTCCTGCCTCAGCCTCCCGGGTAGCTGGGACTACAGGCACCTGCCACCACACCCCACTAATTTTTTGTGTTTTTAGCAGAGACAGGGTTTCACCATGTTAGCCAGGATAGTCTTGATCTCCTGACCTCGTGATGCGCCCGTCTCGGCCTCCCAAAGTGCTGGGATTACAGGCTTGAGCCACTGCGCCCGGCCTATCCTCTGTCTTTTTCTTACTTCTAAGAGCTTGTGTTATTACACTGAATCCACCAGGTAATCCAGGGTAATCTCCAGTTGAGTAGGAAGCTTATTAAGTGAACTTGAGTAACCTTATTCAGTCAGAAGATGAGTTCAACTAATTCAGCTGAAGTTATTCAACTTAAGTTATTATAACTTGGAAGATACATTCAACTGATTAGTAACCTTAATTACATCTGCAAAATCCCTTTTGCTATGTAACCTACTTATAACCACAGGAGCAACACCAGTGAAAGTCATGATGGTGAAAATTCTGCCTACCCCAGAAACAGGTAAATATTTGCTTAACAATCTCCTACCTCACCCTAGCCCTATTTTGACCTAAAACATCACCATGACCTCCCCAGTGTTCCTGCTCCATGTGACCAATTCTCTTCCACTCTTTCAGGAAGTCCTAATTGGGAAATGGGTTATTTCAACTTTTTGAAACATCTTATTGATTATCAGCACGGGCAACATAGTGAGACTCTGTCTCTACAAAAATATTCAAAAGTTACCCAGGTTGATGGCACATGCCCATGGTCCTAGCTACTGAGGAGCCTGAGGTGGGAGGATCACTTGAGCATTGGAGTTTGAGGCTTCGGTGACCTATAATCACACCACTGCACTGAGTGTCAGGCCACAGAGCAAAACTGTTTCCAAAAAATAAAATAAGATATACAAAATAAAATATCTCATTGGCTAAAATGTAGTCACACAACCAAACCACAGAGGAGGCTGGGAAATGTAGTCTTTAGCAGACTAGCTACATGCTCAAATAAAAAAATTCTATAATTGTGAAAGAAATGCAGAATAGATGTTGGCTTAACACTGCAGGTAGTAAAGGCTGCCAGTGTTAAGCCAACATCTATTGTAATGACTTACTTACATTCTAGTATGTCATCAGTCTTGCTTACATTACATCATTTTATTCTTATACTATATCCATGAGGGAGTGACAGTCTTCTCAATTAACAACTTTGAAAAACCTATGATACTTGAGGGTATTAGTGTTTCGTGGGTGAGTAAAGTAGGGAAGAAATTCTAGGTAGAAGGTGGTAGGGAAGACAAGGAAGACAGGGTGAAATATTATTCTACAGTTTAGCAATTGCAGTTTCTTTAATGTTCTTGTGCCTATGTCTCTGTGTGTGTGTCTGAATTTGTGTGTGTTTATGTGTCTGTATGTGAGTATGCCTTTGTATGTGTTAATTATGAGGGCTGAAAATGAGGGCTATGGTTCAAGAGACTAGCATTGTAAGGTTTTAAGAAAGGGGCTAAAATGTTTATCAGAAATTAAACATTGGAGCTGTTTCTTTGTTGTGTCTGTGGTGCCTACAGAACCCATATGGATCAGCTGGGTGAAAGGTGACATACATAAAAGGTGTGGTGGCTCACCCCTGTAATCCCAGCACTTTTGGAGGCTAAGGCAGAAGGATCGCTTGAGCCCAGGAGTTTGAGAGCAGCCACACAGCAAGACCCTGTGTCTACAAAAAATAAAACACATTATATATCTGGGCATGGTGGTACATACCTGTAATTCCAACTACATAGGAGGCTGATGAAGAAGGATCAGTTGAGCCTAGGAGTTTGAGGCTGCAGTAAGCCATGATGGTGCCACTGCACTCCAGCTTGGGCAACAGAGTGAGACCCTGTCTCAAAAACAAAAACAAACAAACAAAAAAAGTAACATGTTTTGTAATTAAAACGAGTCACTCAAGATATCACTGCCTAGACAAGGGATACCCAAACTATTTTATTGGAAGGGGAAAAATACTTTCCTTTGTACGATATTCCATAAAACTGCAGAAATGCTTCCTTATGTTTCTGCATTTTATGCTCCTGTAATTCAAAGAGGAAAAGTAATGAATACATGTGGAGTTTCCCCTCCAGAATTCAAAGCATCCTTTGTGCAAAGGGCTCATGTCTCTTCCTGGACGAATAAGGATGATAGGACCCTTCTGCAGAGGGGCTTAGCCCTGTTTCTCCCCTCTTCATGCCTCCTTTCTTTGCACAGACTGTCTTTGGAAACGCCTCCAGCATCATGTCACAAGGCAAATTTAAGTTGCATTAGGACTATAAAGGAATTGGAGGAGTAGCAGATGCAATAAACTGGTTGCTGTCTTGAGATATGACATCTATACCAACCAATATATCTCAGAGGAAAGACGGCTGTTCCTCCTTCCTCCTTATTTACTCTGAGGCACTGTATAAAATGCTCTACCATCAGATAAATGATGGCAGAACAGAAAGTGGAGGTGCTATAAATTTCATGCTTGGCAGCTTGCACTAGGTGTATTTCAAGGTAATGACTCTACCTAGAACTTTTCTAGAATGACCCCTGTCAAAGCTCCTATTCAGAAGCTATGCTCACTTCTGAATGAGGTGATGAGAAGCTTGGAATAGGATTAGATAATGGATACATGTACAGGCTGCTAAGATGTTTGCGGCCTGTGGGGTTTGCTGTGAATGCAGGAGCTGGGCCAATCCAATTTCTTGCCAGCAATTTTAAATTGGGAACTTCAGAAATGGAGTCACATGTCTGGGAGAGTACAAACTGAAACATTATGATTCTGCAAAGATATGGCTTCATTTCTAGTTCCTTGGGTGCTGGGTTCTTCCTGATTTCCTTTCTCTGGATTTCCTGACATTTCCATGATCTCTCATAAAAACGTGCACTTCTTGCCCAACTTGGGTTTCCTCAAGAGGGTATCTGATTTCACAAGAGAAGCAACAACAACAGTCTCACTTTACCCAAAAATTAGCTAATATGCACTGACTGTTTACTAGGTACCAGACAATATTCTGAAAACTTTATGGATATTGACTGTGTTATTTCTCAACGGGCATTATTAAGTATTTAAGCTACATTTTAAAATGTGGAAAATGAGGCTAGGAAAGGCACATTCTTCAGTGTGACTCAGATGCCACACCCTCAGCCTCTATATTGTGTGACAAATCAGAGATTCATGCAGAAGAGTTGTTATATGTTATACTGAAGGAAATGTGAATTCTGTACCTGATGTATTTTATGTGTTAGTGGGTTTATTTATAATATAAGGATCTCAGCTGTCCTGCAACAGCCATTGAACTGATAGTACATTAAAATGTAAGTGGATCCCGAGCCAGGATTTCAGTTAGTTCAATTGATAACTGCTGTTGGATATTCCTGAAAAGAGGGCAGATCTAGAGGGAAAAAAAGAGAAAGCTGTGAGTATGAGGGAACAATGATGATGACAACAATTACAACAATAATGTAAGGAACAGTATAAAGTGACCAAGGAAAATTGCTCAATAGACTGTAACTGGATCAGGAGTGGGTTTGAATGAGTTGAGTGAAAGAAGAAGAGTAAAATGTGAGGGCAGACCTCACTCCTGTGAGCATCAGGGACCAAAGCCTCACTCACATTCTTACCCCCATACTTCTCCAAGTCTTCCTTCCCTGGGCAAGATCTCCCCCACTCTCTGGTCTCACACTTAGGCACAGAACATAGTCCTTGAAGCTTCACAAACCTACATTTAAAACTCCATGTTTGGGCTGGATGCAGTGGCACACACCTGTAATCTAGCACTTTGGGAAGCCAAGGTGGGAGGATTACTTGCGGCCAGGAGTTCAAGCCTGCAGTGAGCTAGGATTACACCACTACTGCACTGCAGCCTGGGTGACAAAGCAAGAACCTGTTTCTAAAAATATATATGAAAAAAGTTAAAAATTCCATGGCTGCCAGTTTTGTGATTTTTTGCTCAGTTTGTCTTCTGTAGTATGGACATATGGACACCTGTCACTTTGGAGGGTCATACTGTAATATAATAAATACACACACATATATAAAAATGTTTGCGGTATCTATAATGTATGCCTAACACTCATTTTTCAACATTCATTGGTCATCCACCTATTCAAGTGTCATGGAATCCTTGGAGTGTTGCTTCACCAGCCAGAAACCTCTGTGGCCAGTGGCGCCTTCTGTCTGGGTGTTCCTTGCACCTGCTGGGCTCATTTCACTAACTTGGCCTGGCAGGTTGTGCTTGACTTGCACTACTGGCCCAGAACTCATACTCGCCAAGTGCGAGCCAGGCGTGGAGTGGCAAGGGGTATGTAGGTGAGCGAGCATGGGATCCAGCCACTGCATGCAGCCAGGCATGCTGGCTGCTGCAGTGGGTCAGGCAGCTCCAGGTGCCAATACAGGTGCCAGCTCCATGCCAGGCTGTGGCTGGACCAGATGAACTGCACCCAGCTTCTGCTGTGGGCACTTACATCTGGACGAGGAGAATGTGGTGGTGCCCTGAATCTTGGAGATGCCAGGAACTGCAGAATCCCAAAGAGGGTGTCACAGCCCTGGCTCTGGGAGCCCCTGGGTCTGGGCTTCCAAAAGGGAAGCAGCTCTTCTTTTCTTCTTGTCACCCTCAATGTGGTGAGCGGAGGTGCATGTTTCAGCCCTGTTTGTGTTACAGCTCTTTTAGTGCTGTTATTCAGTGGATCTCAAGTTTTTGTCTCATCTCCAGGAAGAATGAGGTATGCAGACAACTGGAGGGTGAGCAAGACAGATAGGAGCTTTGCTTCACTGAGTGGCAGAACAGTTCTCAGGAAACCCAAAATGGGTAGCTCCTTTCCACAGGCAGGTCATCTAAATGTCTGTGCAACCCTCATTGGAGAGGAGACCTGCAGTGGGTAGCTCCCCTCCACAGGCAGGTCATCCCAATATCTGTGCAGCCCTCAGTGAAGAAGATACCTGGAGTGGGTAGCCCCTATCCACAGGCAAGTCATCCTGACATCTGTGCAGCCCTCAGTGGAGAGGAAACCGAGAATGGGTAGCTCCTATAAACAGGCAGGTCCTCCCTTCATCTGCCCGAATCTGAGTCCAGGGTTTTTATGGGCTTCAGAGGGGAGGAAGTACATGCTGATTGGTCCCTGGGCGGCCATGGCCAAGCCCAGGGAAAGCACCATCAGTTCTCACTCTGGTCTGTGAAACTGACAGCCTCCCCTCCTGACCTCAGGTCATCCCTGGCTTGAAGGTGAGACTTCACCAGGAACCCACCCCTTTCCACCCAGAAGCCTGTCTGCCTCCTGCTGCCATCAACCTGTCATCCATAGTGCCCATGGCACCCAGGCTATTTATGCCAAGGGGAACCTGCAGGCCCACACAGAGCTGCCCTCAGCCCCACCCCTTGGCCTCCTTCCTGTGCTCATCAGTGCCCAAAGCCCAGAGGAGGCTGAGGCAGCAGGAGGCTGGTGTGTCAGTGCTGCCCCAAGCACCCACACACCCACCTGGATCATGTGAAATGTTGAGAAAGAAACAAAAGGTGACTTCCACATTTCATTTTGGGACCAAATTCCCTTAACTAATTTTCAGGTTTTCTACCTGTTGACTCAAATATTATCCATGTCATTATGTTTTATTTTATTTCTTTGTTGTTTTGTTTGTTTGTTTGTTTTTGAGACAGAGTCTCACTCTGTCACCCAGGCTTGAGTGCAATGGTGCATTCATAGCTCACTGCAGCCTCAACCTCCCAGGCTCAAGTAATGCTCTCACTTCAGTATCCCAAGTAGCTGGGACTACAGGCATGCACCACCACACCCAGCTAATTTTTCTGACTTTCAATAGAGAGGAGGTTTCGCTATGTTGCCCAGACTGGTCTTGAACCCCTGAGCTCAAGCAATTCTCCCACCTTGGCCTTCCAGAGTGTTAGGACTACAGGTGTGAGTCACTGCCCCTGGCCATTTATTTCTGTCTCAGCAGACTTTTTTTTGCAAGTCTCACCTGTTGTGCTGGGCTCTCAAACTCTTGAACTCATCCACTGTCCTCTCTGTAGGAACTTTTTCCATCTGGAATTTTCTTTTGTAACATCAGCCCCTTCCTCTCCACCATCCCCTTCCACCCTGTGTCCCTCTTCTTAGGAAGATTTTCTTTGACCCTCCTTCCCTGATACACTAACATTTCATTACATTCTTGGTTGCATTCAAGCCTTTGCCACATCATAACACAGTAGTGCATGCCTTGATTTTACTTCTAGCTATCCAGCTCGCCCTTCAACCATGGAACATCCCCTCTCATACTGTTGTCCATTTAGAGCTCTTCTTTCCAAATATTTGCCTACTCAAGTGACCTCTTTTCATGTTCATTCTAATGGAATGCTCAGTGCTATTTGACACTGCTAACTAATGGTTCTTTCTTCCATCTCCCCCTTTTAAGAAGTTTTTTAGATTCAGGTGGTACATGTGCAGATTTGTTACATGGGGATATTTCGTGGTACTGGGGTTTAGACTTCTATTGAACCCATCACCCAAACAGTGAACATAGTACCCAATAGATCATTTTCAGCCCTTGTCCCCCTTTTGTGGTCCTCAGTGTCAGTTGTTGCCATTTTTACGTCCATGTGTACCCATAGTTTAGCTCCCACTGCTAACTGAGAACAAGCAATATTCGGCTTTCTCTTTCTGCATTAATTCACTTAGAATAATGACCTCCATCTGCATTCATGTTACTGCAAAGAATATGATTGTTTTTTATGGCTGAATAGTATTCCATGATGTATATGTACCATGTTTTCTTTAACCAACCCACCACTGATGGACCCTTAGGTTGATTCCATGACTTTGCTAGTGTCAATAGTGTTGAATAAACATGTGCACATGGTGTCTTTTTTATAAAATGATTTGTTTTCCTTTGGGCAGATACCCAGTAGTGGATCAGTCTTCCTTGTTGGGTCTAGGACGCTATACATTCCAAGTTCTCTTCTTATCTCATTAGATCATGCATTTTCCTTTGATGAATTCTGTTTCCCCACTATTTCTCCATTATTCTATCCCTGCTGCCTTTATATTAAGCATAGGGATTTCTCCTTTGACCTGTGTCTCCCCTGAGTTTATACTTACTCCTGGTTGTAAATATTTTCATAAAAATGACTTCAAATTCCTTCCCCTCCACTAGCTTCCACCTCTAGAGTTTCCCTCAGTATTATAAGTTCCTTGATAGACACTTAAACTCAACACATTCCAAACAAAATGAATTAATTTCCCCTTTCCCTGAGGGAGGAAAAACAGATACAGTTGTACTCTTTCTTTTGGTTCACTGTATTACCATCTTTCAATTCATTTGGTCCCAAAATGTGGAAGTCACCTTTTGTTTCTGTCTCAACGTTTCATTCGATTTTTATCGAGTTATGTTGAATCCACTTTAGGAATATCTCTTGAACTTGTAAACTTTTATTGATTCTAAATGGCAGTCTCTTAGTTCAGGATCTTGTCACATCTGACCTATATTATTTCTGATTGATCATTCTTCCTGCAGCTTCCTGCTCACACTAATCTATTCTACAGACAAATGCAAGAACTATCTTTCATGACACTCATTCTCCGACCTTATCTTTTCGGTCTCCATTGGTTCTTCTCTCCATATTTCTTAAGCACTGGACATATCAGATAACTTGCCATTTCCTCTTTTTGTTTGTGGCCATCTATCTTGGCTCATGTTAGGAGATAATGCTACCTGGAATGACTTTTCTTCCTTCCCCGCTACTGAAGTCTGTTATTAGTTTTCTGTGGGTGCCATAACAAAATACCACAAATGTAGCAGCTTAAAACATTGCACCTTTATTATCTCACAGTTATATAGGTCAGAAGTTGAGGTGAGCTTGGCTTGTTTCTCTACTGGAATCTCTCAGGTGGCTGGAATCAAGGTGGTCAGTGGCCTGACCTCTTATCGGGAGACTCTGAGGAGAGCCCACTTTCCAGCTTACTCAGGTGGTTGGCAGATTCAAGGGTCAGACTGAGGTCCCCCTTTCCTGATTGGCTGCCAGCCAGGAGCCATTCTCAGCTGCCTGCGTTCCTTGTCTTGGTGCCTGCTGCATTTCCAAACCAGCAACAGTGCAACGAGTATTTCCTGTGCTTGGAATCTCTCTCTGACTATTCCTTCGACCATGTCTTCCTCTCCAACTGGAGAAATTTCTCCACTTTTTAGGGTGCCTGTGACTAGATTAGGTTCACTGGGATAATTCAGGATTATGTCCATATCTTAAACTCTGTAAACTTAAATCCACCTGCAAATGTAATTGTCATGCAACTTCACATATTTGTAAGTTCCAGGTATTAGAGTGTGGACATTTTTGAGGTGGGGAGTGGGGAGGGCATTTTGCCTACCACAAAAGTGCAGTAATTTTTTAGAATGCAAACTCTATCTCTGTAAAGTGATTTTCACTTAGTTGCGTCCTTCAAGGTATTACCCTAACCTTGTGCTTGTTAACATCCTCTGACAATTGAGCAGTATTTTATCATAGGAACTTATTTACAAATATGTCTCCTATTATCAATAATAAATTACATGAACTCAGAAAACACACCCTAATCACCTTGACATGCAGAATCTCTCAGTGCCTTATGTGTTTTTGTCAAATAAACTGAGTATGTTCTGTAATAATTTGCTGAATGTTTATTAAACTTTTGCTGTGTCTGAAGCATTGTTATCTTTAGATGATAAGCAATTTGAAGACATCCAATAGTGCTAAACATGATGGGTGAACTTTCATCAGTGTTACATCAAGGCACACTGATGTATATAGAGAAATAAATACCCCAACATACTCACTGTATTAATTGCAAATGGACACATAACAAAATGCCACAAACTTAGGGGCTTAAAATAGCACATATTTATTATTTTACAGTTATTATATGTTAGGAATCTAGGGGTGGCTTGATTGGATCTTCTGTCCCAAGGTCTTCCACAAAGCTACAGTCAAGATGTAAGCCAGGGCTGGGGTCTTACCTGAAAGTTTGGATGAGGAAGGAGTTGCCTCTAAGCTGATGTGGTTGTTGGTAGATCCAGTTCCTTCCCAGCTATTTGGAGAAGTCTCCTTTAGTTTGTTATCACGTGGTCAGCTCCAACATAGCAGATTGTATCCACCAAGTGTGAAAGTTGAGATCACAAGAAGATCTGAAAGCAAGGCAGGAGTTAGATGTTGTGTAACCTAATGATGAAAGTGATACACCATGACCTTTGTAGTATTCTATTAGTTAGAAGCAGGTTACTAAGCCAGCCACACAGAAGGAAAGGGATTACACAGGGTGTGGGTTATCAGGAGGCAGAACCATTGGAGGCCATGTGAGCATCAGCTGGTCATATGCACCCATGCAGAGACACAGATACATAAGCATATTAAATCATTCAGTAGATGGAAAAACATGTGCATTAGGAGGAGAGAATGAAAGCAGCTGATCATAGAGTTTGGTGGGATTGTGACCAAGAAATTAGATGGGAGGGGCTGATATTCTGAGGAAAGTGATTTAGGAGATGAGAGAAGATGAATGGAATCCTTTATTTATAAAAGCTACCTCCTCAAGGCTAAAGTCTGTAGTCTTGACATAAATGATCAAGTAATGCCGCAGTGGTTAACAACCCTGTCTGCCCACTTCTAAACATAAAAGCATAACATATTCCTGTGTGCAGAAATGAATACATTTCTAGAATGGTGGTTCTTAAATGGTTTGGTCTTAGGACTTTTTTTCCATCTTAAAAATTATTGAGGACCTCACAGAGAGTTTACTTAGATGGGTTATGTCTATTGATGTTTACCAAATTAGATGTTAAAACTGAGAAATTTAACAATGTTTATGAATTTATTTAAAAGGAGCAATAATCTTATTTCAGGTTAACATAAAAACAGGTTTATTAAAAATAACTATATTTCCCAAAGCAAAAAAAATTGTGAGATACGGAATATTCTATATTTTTGAAAATCTTTTCAATGTCTGACTTCAGTAATAGAAAGCTGGATCCCCATACCAGCCAATGTACTCAGTATCTTGCAGTATATTGTTTTAATTTGTGTGTATGAAGAAAATCTGTCCTCCTGCAGAGATATAGTTTGAAAAAGATAATTAGATAATTGTGGACATTCTTCTTTAATACTATACCAAAACTCAACATGGATAGTTTCTTAAAGGTTCATTAAAAAGTGTAATTGGAACCCATATCGAAAACCTTTCTGTCCTTTGTAACATTAAAAGCTGTTGTTTTATCTTACATTTAGCATGCATCTTTGACCCATGCATGATTTTGGAAAAATATTGGTTCACTAAGTTATACATGACTTGGAAATATTCATATATTTCATTATACAAGATAAAGAAATTCACATTTATTGATAGCACCACTCATTTGATTAGGGAAGAATTTAAGTGTTGGGAGGTCATCAAGCTCCTGGCATCAGATGTAAGATTTCTATGATTTTATTTTTTTCTTGAAATCTTGAATTGTATCCTCAACAGCAAATACTGTCAGTTGTTTTCCGCGAAGTGAAAGGCTCACTTGGTTCATGTTTCAAAAAATGTCTGCCAAATAGCCAAGTCTGAATGTGCATAGATTGACTGTTAGTCTTTGAAATATAAATGGTAGCTACTATTTCACATCACCACTGAAATAGTGGAACGTGTTCTTTTCCTGGAGACAGCATCTAGCTTCATTGTGTAGCAGGAGAGCTTTCTGTGTACTTCCCATCTCATCATGCAGAATATTAAAACGACATGTATTCTGGAGATGGTTAAGAAAATCAATTTCTTTATGTGAAACTAGCATCCTTGGACTGCAACCGCATGGTTGATGAGTAAGTAGTAGTACCATGTGGAATCACTGCCTCAATCAGGTCTAACATGCCAGCCGTCTTGCCTGTTGCTTGTGCACCATCAGTGCAATTGTTAGCAAGGTGAAAAGAAGCCAGTGACATCTCAGTATTATGATGAAAATAGATGTGTTCTCCAGTATCCCTTAAAACATCTCCCCAACTCCTAGGGGTCTGACATACAAACATTGCCATTCACTGCACTGCACTACAGCAAGCAGCATGTTCAGGTGACCCTCCAAGAGGAGATTACAAATGTCAAGATCTACTTAACTCACAACTCCACTGTACTCCCTATCCTCAGCTACAGTTTAGCTAAACATTGTCTTCCTCTCCAATCACTTCTCTAGATACCAAAATGAAGCAAAACTTCTCAACTTACGAGGAAACTTAATACTGGATACTTCTATATGAGCCAAAATTAGACCCTCAGAGCTTCCTGTTTTGTTGTTGTTTGCTTTTGGTTTTGATTGATTGACTTGAATTTATTCTTCTGGTTGTAGTTTGATGAATGTCTGTCTGTTCAATGAGACCCAATACCTCTTTGAGGATTTTGTGCCTTTCCTAATTAGTTGTACCACCCTTTGAAATATTAAACACTTTAAAGATCTTTGTTAAATAAAAATAAAGAAATATGTACCATGTAATCAAGTGATGGAGAAAATAAAGGTACAGTTTAGTGTATAAACCCCATAGAGAATGCAGCTGTCTTTGTTTCTGTAACAGCAAAATAGCAAATTGGAAATAAAAGCAAATTGACGCTATCTTTCAATTCTGTTCTACTAAAACACACCTTGAAAAGCTCATTGAAATATGTAACATAGGCAACATTAGCAATTATAAATTAAAGCAGTTCTCGAGAGAGAGAGAAAGAGAGAGAGAGAGAGAGAGAGAAATAGAAGTTAAAATGAAAAATGATTAAATAACAACATAACTCTTAAAAGCAAGTGTTCTATAATTGCTCTTAATCCAGTTTGCATAGGGGAAATAGCTTAACAGTAGTGGTGATTCTCGGTGTTCATGGCCCAGCAGCATTTCCATCTTAAAGCTTGTTTGGCACAATATGGGTTAGAAATTTGTATAAATGCTTTGATTGTGGACCATTTTCTATCCCAGGTGTTATCACTTTACATCTGCCCAAGACCTGATTTCCCAGCATGACTTTCCATGATGAAGCACCAACTTGTATGTCTTCACAGCATGACAGAGATGGGAGAGCTTTAGGTTCTACTAACAAGGATGTGGCAATGATAATGGGGGATTCCTTCACTTTCCTCTGAGCCTCAGTTCACTTTTCTGTGTACCGGGAATAAAAACATCTTGAAAACTGTTGTAAAAATTGAAAATCATATATGTGGAACACTTTGCACACATCAGACACTAAATAAGCATAACTATTGTTTTTATTTTATTTTATTTATTCATTTATTTTGAGACAGGGTCTCTCCTTATTGCCCAGGCTGGAATGCAGTGGTGTGATCACAGCTCAATGCAGCCTCAACCTCTCAGACTCAAGCGATTCTCCCACCTCAGCCAGCCAGGTGACTAGGACCACAAGTGTGCACCACCAGACCTGGCTAATTTTTTAATTTTTTTGTGGAGATGGGGTCCTACTATGTTGCCCAGGCTGGTCTCAAACTCCTGAGCTCAAGCGATCCCTCTGCCTTGGCCTCCCAAAGTGCTGGGATTACAGGCATAAGCCACCATGCCCGGCCAACTGTTGTTTTCATAAGGGCTATTCTATATTATCACATAGCCGTTTTCCCATTTCACTGATGTCTGAGAAAACTATTTAAAAATAATACAATTGTCCTCATAATCTACCTCCTACAAAACACATTCTCCGAGGCATTTCATTTACCACTAACAAACCAGCTTTTCCCCTCACTTTGTTTGCTCACCATTTCATGGTAAATGATGAATAAGTAGTCGTACAGTGTGAGGTCACTGCCTTGATCAGTTCTAACATGCCAGCAATCCAGTGACATCTCAGTATTATGATAAAAATAGATATGTTCTCCAGAATCCCTTGAAACATCTCCCTGATTCTCAGGGGTCTTAAGTCTGAGCTTCAGGTTTGTGATGGTCACCTTTTCTTGATAAGCTCTTTCTGGATAAAGGCCCTCCAAGTCTGATTTCCTTGTTGATGGTTCTTCATAGGCTGCATGTCTGGAACCCTCAGAGAAAGTGGGGTTTGCTAACATGACTATCATAATTCCTTCATATGCAACACTAGCAACAGATCTCAGGTTCCAGGATAAATGTGCTATGATGTGGTGATCCTCCAGAGAGTCTACCTTGAATATTCACTACCAAGACCTGCTTCAAAATCATCAGCCCGTTCTTGCCTTTCCTTTGTGTGCAGCATTCTGAGAGAAGTTGAAAGAGAGGAAGACAAGAATGCCTTAGTTACTTTCTGTGGCTCTTATGCGTTATTAATTTTCTTAACAAAAAAGAAGCCATATGCATGTTGAGATTGATTAGAATCCTTAATGGCATACTTAATTTTAGGAGTGCCATACCATGGCTTCCGGCAAACAGAAGTGACTGTTGAGAAGGAAAGATTCACCATCTACTAGCTATACTAATAGTTACACATGAATATCGTGTCTAATGATCTCAGTCAAGCTGCCTTGTAAGTTTATGTCTACACATCCATTTACACTTGTTTTTCCTAATTGAAATTAATTGGAATAAATACGTGTCAAATAGTTAAACTCAGTAATCTAATTTTAAGAAAACGATTGTGCTCTTTTTCCTCATAATGAGCCTGGCTTTTTTTTTCTTCTTATCAATCTGTCCTTTGATAGGCCTTTTCATGACAATGGATTTTTCATACCCCAGGCTCTCAAGTCCCTCAGAACTGTAGTAAGTCAGGTGAGATTCAGGATCTGCCTGCTAATGGTGAAATAGTTGGTCAGTTCAGTCACGTTGCCAAAGTAGTTAAGGCAGAGAGGAAGCAAATCCTTCAAACTAATTGGCAGCATATAGCTGTTCCACGTAGTAATTATTTCATAGATGCTGAATAAATATGTCTGAAATGAAGAGAACTGTAAGATTAGAATTTTTTGACCTTGTCATTCTGTACTGAAATAAACACAACCATGGACAACTAAATAGTCTCAGAATATTTTGAGGACTTATTGCACATAAGTGACTTATTCATAGGCAAGGCTGTATTACTGTGTCATCACAAAACCTATAATTGGCAATCACCTTGGAATTAGTAGGTATGATTACTACATGTAAGGTGCTTAGAGCAAAGTCCTGTATTTTCTAAGGACTACATATTATGAGTATCATTTGAGATAACCTCCGTGGCCATCCAGAAATTATACATGCAGAGTTTGGAATGCATCACATGACAGAATCGGATTCTTCTACACTGTTGTGTTCTCATGTAAATCAAAAGACTTCATAGTGCCCAAAGTTCCAACGGTTTATTGCCAAGGAGAAACAAGTTGCATGTCAAGGGGACCATCTTGAAACCAACATATTCTTCCCACATTAGCACTTATGCAGATTAATTTAAAAATATAATCTGCATGTTGATAATTCTATCTGAATGTCAATTATTATTATTAATATTATTACTGAGTCAATCCTGTAGATATACACATGGTAATTAACACTTTTCACATATTATATTGATAGGCGCATGGCTGATGACATGGAAAGGCTGTAGTTTTCACAAATCTTCCTGGTGACCATGGACATACCAGCATAGGCTGTCCCTATGTGCCAGCTTCGAAAACCCAGCCTGGTCTCTTGGGAAAACTGGAATCTAATTGGATACTTTAAGCGTTTTTGCATGGAGCTGTCAGCATATACATCTTGTTGCAGCTATGAACCATCAAACGTGTACAACTAGACTTAAAGAAATGACTACTACACGTTTCTGTAAAGTTGGTATATGCATATACATGAAAATCAACTGGTGGGAAATTCACAGAAATAATCCAAGCAGAATAGAAAACTAGGGCAAGTTTGTCAGTCATCTGAGTAAGTGTCACAATTCTGTGATTCTCTTTGGCTCAGGATTCAGTCTGTTGGATGAATTTACAAAACAAAAAATAAACACCCAAAAGCAAAAGGAAAGCTCGTTGCAATAGCCACAGACTTCCAGGCCAAAAAATAAACATATGACAAAATATTTCACACTGCATTATAGGTGTGTGAAAAAACAATGAACTTGCATTATTGTTTGTGTTGTTTCATATTATTGTCAAAACCTCTATTTCCTCTGCTGATGGGGGCAGGCAAAAAAGCTCAAGCTTCAACTTGCCAGTCAGGATAACAGTCTCTTCCAGTCTTATATTTTGGGTAAATATTCAGTCAACTCAGAATTCAAACTTCATCAGGTTAGAGTCCTCCTCCACTCCATCTCAAAAACTACCTCCCATCCTCATCACAAAATGGTGTCTGGGTTCAGGAGAAGCCTCTCTACATTTGCGGATGTGGGAGTATGACCTGTGTAGTGAGGTGCCTTTTCTCTCTGTCTTTCTTTTTGCCCTGCTGAAGCATCTGCAGCTGGTATAGCTCAGGGACAGTTCTCTGAATGAAAGGGATCCCCACCTTGGCTCTCGCTGGTCCTGTTGCTCATAGATTTCGACTCTTCTTTCCATTGGTCTCTTGTTCTGGGCACCCCACTTTGCATTCCTCCAATATGGAGTAATTTCACTCCTCATCCAAAAGAAAGGCATGCCAAACACTGTCTCCAGCTGTCTTCCAGGAAGGAACTACTGGCTTTCACATCAAGTGAGTGTAAAATTTACTGGAGAGTCAGAGGGGTAGCTGTTTGGGAGATTTCCCTAGAAGTATTTCTCAGGAGATGTTTCTTTGCCTAGGCAAGGGATGCCACTATTACTCTCTACTTGAATTCCTTTGCCTAGACTTCAGGAGTTTCTCTTTTCTCTTCGAGGTTCTCAGCTTAAAGAACTTAACCCACCCTTCATCTCAACTGCCTGACTTTTCCTCTCCCTCTTCTCATCTTTAGTTCATCCTTCCAATATCAAATAACCTATTTCACCTTTATGTCTCTTGAGGACTTTCTTTATATGTTAACTTCTGTGCTTCTTTAAATGCTTACAGCAAAATACCAGGATTGTACTTCCAGGTTTTGCTTTTGGTTTATCAAGAAAAATGTTAGGACTTATCCTTTTCTTCTGCTGTGAATACCATGCATGCAAAACTAGACCATCTCTGTAGATTGAGACACATCCACTTTGCGAACCCAAAATGCAGCAATGAGATCTTTATTCTAGGCATGTGTGCCTCCTTCTGAAGGAATCAGCTCTCCTGGTTCAATGGGTTCAGCTGGCAGAGTGTCATGAACTAGGAAGAAGAAAATATATTTTGATTTACTGTTTCAGATCTATTATCAGCTTTATATCTGAATATGTATGTATTTTTTATTGAATTACTGATTTCCCATCTACTACTAGTTATTAAAATAAGCCAGTTTTATATATTTATAATTAGGAAAAGTAGCAATTACAAACTGTATTACCCTAAAGGGTGACACGATTTGAGAGTGTGAATAAACTCTAAAAAACAGAAGTTGCAGGCCGGGTGTGGTTGCTCAAACCTGTAATCCCAGCACTTTGGGAGGCCGAGGTGGGGGGATCACTTGAGCTCAGGAGTTCAAGACCAGCCTGGGCAACATGGTGGGACCTCATCCCTACAAAAGAAAAATGCAAAAATTAGCCAGGCATGGTGGCGCACACCTGCTGCCTCAGCTACTGGGAATGCTGAGGCAGGAGAATCTTTTGAGCCCCGGAGCCGGAAGTTGCAGTGAGCCATGATCACGCCACTGGAGTCCAGTCCAGCCTGGGAGACAGAGCAAGACTCTGTCTCATAAATGAATGAATGAATGAATAAATAAATAAATAAAATATCACAAGTTGCCGATCTCATCCTTGAAGACAATGGGCAGAATCTCTTTATAGCTTATGGTGTGCTCAAGTCCTCACCCCAAATTGCAGTCTTTATCTAGGCCCTTCCAGCCCTTTGCTCTTGGCGTCATGTTGTTATTCAGCCAGTCCAGGGTTTGTCACCCTAGGAGAGGAATGAAATATACCAGACCAACGGTCACCCATCAAGTCCTGGTAGGAAAGAGAAGAGCAGTGTGGGTCTGTTGGCTCTGGAGAACCTAGCTTGTTTCTATATTGGGGCTCATTCCCCACTCTGCTCTGATCCTGGTGTTGCCTTGATCCTCACTTTGCCTCCTAGTCCCTGCCTTTCTGCTGGGCTAGAATATTCCCACTCCAGTTCTCTGCTCTTTTAGCAAGGTAGGTAGTAGGAGGTAGGTTATCAGTAGTTGTTGGGGGAAGATAGATGGTGAAACACCACACACTCATATGCACACCTCCCTCCAGCACTACCATTGTGCCCCAAGACATGTGTCTACTGACTCACGACATTGGCTTAGGAAGGGCTCCTGAACCCGAAAAATGCATAAGAGAGTAAAACTGGCTTAAAAGAGACTGAGCTTTGGAATCTTTGGTTCAGATTCCTAGTTGGTCATGCACCACTAGCTGTGTGACCCTGGAAAAATTACTCCATCTGTTAAAATTTCACCTTCCTCCCCTAGAAAATCTGAATAATTTTCACCTGCCTACATGACAGAATTCACAGGAGGCATCAGTATGGCATGATGAAGTGCCTAGGGCATGGTACACTCTCAGTAAATGCTGATTTTTCCTTTCTTTCTGGAGGCTTACCTGCAACAACCTATTCTCAGCTGCCCTTTGACCCCTGACCTCAGCTGGATGTCTAGATTCAAAATGTCTTGTATGGTACAGGTGCTGAAATCCAGAGGTTTACATGCAAATTGGACTGCATAATTTCTGTGGTTTATTTTTCAGTGTTTATTTCAACATCAGTCTCCTTAATATTCATGGTTTTCAAGGTCAGTGGAAAATCATGTTGATTCATATGACTCTGGATGATTAGAGTGAAGGGTTTTTGACTTCATCACTTGTAGCTGCTTAATGGCTGAAGAATTAACAAAGGAGAAAATAGTGTGAACATGCCCAAGGAATGGTGATTATAGGTGCATGATTGAAAAGTTTGACGTGTGTGGGGAAAAATCCATCTACTGCCCTGTCCTTTAATGCTGTGGCAGTTTTGCTCACATGCATGAGTCAAATGCAATTTCTACCAGTAGAATTCACTTTTGCTCAGAGGGGAAAAATGCATGTGTCATAGTAGGATCTGGGAGTATGATCTAATGAGTGGGTAAAGAGAAAGACCCAAAGAGAAATGCTTGAGAGTGAATGGAGAGGAGAAAGGAGCAGGAGGAGACAGAGAGAGAGAGAGAGAGAGAGAGAGAGAGAGAGAGAGAGAGAGAGAGAGAGAGAGACAGAGAGAAATAACTTAAAGAGGTATTTTTATCTGGTGGTGTTTACTGGGAACCAAATTGATTCAACTACTGTGTACCCAGCCCTAAGCTTCTGCCTCAACCCAATCCACTGAGACATAATCACTGGTTAGCTTTGAAACACATTTTCTAATTTCATTTCTTCATTGTTTTGCACACTTAAAGGCATCCTAGCTTCAACCAGAAACCAAAGAACATCTGCAATCATAGCCGGACACGTTTTGTTGCAAAAGTCAACATTGCTGAATTCCGGTCCTTTTGATATTCTGAGCCTCTCAGATGTCAGGAGATATCTTGTTTTTCAACATACTCTATTGAAATGTTATATGCGGCTCATGAAAAATATGCCATTTGATAGACTTCGTAAATCCATCTGCTGTAACAGCCACTGTGATAAAGGTCAACTGTGGAGTGTGAGGGCATTTCCTAATCCTCTCCATTTTCATTCTCTTTAATCCTCTCAGTCCATGAAGTTGCTACTAAAGCTTCATGCTGTAGCTATGCATGCTGCCTGTACCTTGTTTTTAGATTCTTGTCTGTGTAAATGTGCGTGGGATCCTTATGGCTACTCTGTAAACTCCTAAATTTGCTGTCCTTATCTGAGGAAGTGCTAGGTGCTGCTAAAGTAGAAAAGTCAGAGCCAGAGGGGATTTTTAATATAAAATAAGACCCAGGAGAAGAGCAATCTTAGTCATGCTAGATATTTCTTAAGCATAACTTCTTAGTGGGAGATAGAAAGTAAGGAAGCTACTTGCAGTCTCTCAGGTGGCGGCCTCTTCTCCGTGGATAGCAATTCAGAGATGGAAAACTATAGTTCTATTCTGCAGCTAAGAATTCTTTCTTATGGGACCCTTCATTTCCTTTTCCTACTCCCTATACAATCCCCTCCAACTTCAGATAATCTCAAGCCTGTTCATCAATTTTTTTAAAAAAAAAAATTACTAACAAAAAAAGAGATTTCTACTTTATTTTTGGCTCACTCTATAAGTTATGCACATAGGAAACTACATTTTCTAGCCTCCAAAGTGACGCGGATGGTAGGGAGCGTAATATGAAAAAGTACATCTGGTTGAGCTAATCAATTTCAAGCACTTGACTGTTTTTGCTTTTTGTTTTCCCATAGAGGGAATCCAGAAGCCTTTCTAAAATGATGTGAGAAGGCATGATATTGAGAAAATTCCTCAAACATGAGTGTGAGAGTGTTGACAAAGCCTAGGAAGAGAGAAATTACTTATAATGAATAGGGGTTCTATCTTTTGCTGATAAGAAATCAGGAGGAAAGAAGAAAAGGAAGAAGTTAGGGGAAAGATAATGCCATAGGAGTTGTAGATCAAGACATTCTTTTTCCTGTATTTTATATTTCTCATGTATAATTTCATTGCATTTAATCCTTCTATTATCTTGAGCATACAGAGAGTCTGTAACATCTATTGGAATTACTCATGAAAAGTCTGTGTTCTAATGGAAGTAAAATTTGTTTTTTCAGTTAAAAATAGAGGCAATTTTTTTCCAGGCCCTCTCATGAGAGTCTGGAAAAAATCAACATGTTTACAAATACAATAAATGTGCTGCAAGCCAATTGGGGATTTGTTTGCTCACATTTTCCCAAAGGCTTTGGACAGGCTGTTCAAAAATGAGCATAATTCTCCATGGAATTTCCATTGAGTAAGAGCTTGACAAATGAAATAAATCCAAGTGCTGATAAGAGAAAACATGTTTCTTATAATGGGGAAGCTGTATATACACATACATATGTGTGTATTTGTGTGTGAACATATATATATTCCACAATTTTTACTAAGGTAGTATATTGACATCGCTTTGCTGTCATTACAGAGTATTGCAAAACAAAATGGATTCCCCACATGACATGTAGCTTCCAAATTGTTGGTGAAACAAACTGGCATGGCTCTAACAAATTTTTCCTCTAACCTGTTCTTATGACAATAATGATGTCTAACATTCCTTAAGCACTTGTGATGAGCTACTTATTTATAAATTAACACAGACTATACAATCTTTTCCTAGTGATAAAAGCAGTTGTTTTCTCATTTTTCAGATTAGGATATTCATAGGACTAATTCCTTTCAAATAATAAACTGCTCTAGAGAAAGGGCTCCGGCCGGGCGCGGTGGCTCAAGCCTGTAATCCCAGCACTTTGGGAGGCCGAGACGGGCGAATCACGAGGTCAGGAGATCGAGACCATCCTGGCTAACACGGTGAAACCCCGTCTCTACTAAAAATACAAAAACTAGCTGGGCGAGGTGGCGGGCGCCTGTAGTCCCAGCTACTCGGGAGGCTGAGGCAGGAGAATGGCGTAAACCCGGGAGGCAGAGCTTGCAGTGAGCTGAGATCTGGCCACTGCACTCCAGTCCCGGCGACAGAGCGAGACTCCGCCTCAAAAAAAATAAAAATAAAAATAAAAGAGAAAGGGCTCCAAATTAAGCCAAGAAGACTTTATGCTGACAACTCATTTCTATTGGAATATTAGAGAATTAATTTACTTATTCATTCACTAATGCATCCACTTCTTTGGGCACCTAGAACAGTGTCTAGCACACGATGTTCACTCCATAAATATTTGTCGAGTGAGTGAATGAATGAATGATTGAATGAGCAACTCTCATGTACAATCAGCTGGGCTCAGAGGGCTGGGAATGAAAAGTTGACCCCAATAGGGCTGATGTCCTCAAGTCTGATAATAAAAATCTGCCTTGCAACTGAATGGCAGCAATTAAATACAGTTATAACATATTAAAAGGGAATTCTTGGAGAAAAATATAACTTAAGGTATGACCAGAAAAGATTTGTGGAAGAGAGATTTGGCCCTCAGTATGGGGCTCAAGAAGCTAGGAATCATGAAAGGGAAAGAGAAAAATGGAAGAAAAAAATAGTTGGAAATTCACAAAGGGAAGAATTGCAAATAGAAGGCCAGGCCATGGCAAGTGGAAATTCACTGTATTATCCAAGTGCAGACAGTGTTCTCTCAAAATCTTAGATGAAAACTTTGGAAATTCCCATTAAGCCAAGTGTGGTGGACAGAATAATTCCTCTACCCACCCTGAAGATGTCCATGTTATAATACCTAGAATCTTTGAGTATATTACTTTACATGGCCAAAGGGACTGTGACTCTGCAGATGTGATGAAGTCAAGGAACAAGGAACTTGAGATGTAAAGATGATCTTGAATTATTCAGGTGGGCTTAATATAGTCACAAGGGTGCCTATAATTGAAAGAGAAAGTTTTAACTCTTTGAAACCCGTTTCAGACTTATGACTGCCAGAACAGTAAGCAATATATATGTGTGTTGTTTCAAGCCCGTTTTTGATAATTTGTTACAGCAGCAAGAGGAAACTGACACAGTGAACTAATCTCCTAGAAGAGCACACATTGTCTTCTCAAATTCTTTTCTTTTTTCTTTTCTGAGTGTCTCCCCTTGGCATAATAAACACCCTTGGTAGCTCAAGAGCATTAAAAGCTGTGTACTGATTCACACTTCTTACCTGAGAAATCTAGCAAAGTGGTGTTTAAGGTGTTTAAACTGTTGAAGATAGCCTCACCCTTTGAATCGAACCTTCACTTGACCTTGTGCCTCTCATTGATACAGTGCCCAAGTAAAATGATTCAAATACTTTTCCCACCCTAAGGGCAAAATCATCAGCTCACATATTACAAGGAAGATCCACCACCTGTCATCTTCATTCTGGGGAAATACAGATGTGCACATTATTTTTTTCCCAGAAGTATGGATATCAGAAAAGCCTCTCAATGAATTTTCAAAATATACAGGAGGAAACAGTCTATAACGCATCAGTTCTTTACATTGAGTCTGTTAACCTTTGCCTTGCCAACCTTTGCCTTCCTCTTTTCCCAGAGAAACTGATGAGTTCTTTCCACAGAAACATAAAAGACATTAGCTCACAAGACAGCATGTATTTTCTTTTTTTATAAGCTATGTTTGGCCACAGCATGTATTTTCTTATCTTTCTGCAATGTCCATGATGAAAAATGACTGTGCTAGATCATCATCAATAATTATGACATTTTCTGAGTTGGATGAAAGCCTACTATCAAATGGATAGCCTTCAAGGATTCACCAGAAAACACGGATTATATACTGCAGGTTTTTTTCTTTTCTTTTACTTTTTTTTTTTCCTTTTAAAAAGTGATACATACACAGTTCGCTTTTTTTGTGGGGTTGACTGTGAAAACATCATAGGTTCTTTAGATTTCTATGAAATGAGGAGATCCAACTGTGTTCCAAATTTAATGTAAAGTTGTCAGGATTTCTTTCCCCTTAACTTCAGCCCTGCATGAACCTGCATATACAAAAAGGTATATTAGAGTCGATTCTTGGTTTGAAACTACGGCTTCTGATAGAATGGAAATAGTAGACACACAATGACTGAGGTTCAGCCTTCTTGATCATGGAGCATAAATCAAACCCTAAAATCCAGACAGTCTTATCTTTAATTCACTTTACAGCCCAAAAGAGATGAGTGAGTTTTGATCTAACAGAATTCCTATTTTCCAAGCCCACAAAAAAAATTTTGTTCAGGCCTGAGTTTGAATAAATGCTAACATTTGTATTATTTTACCTTTCATAATTGTCCACAAAGATAATTAAGGTAGGAAACAAGTGACTATTTTAAAAACATCAGCAGGTATCCACATGATGAAATGAGTTCACCTTGTGTTCATTTGCTCACTTGTTCTATCAATATGATTTAGAATTAAAGACTTAAAGACCTCAAACCTGAACTTTCTTTTTTTTCCACTGTCACTCAGGCTGGAGTGCAGTGGCACAATCACAGCTCACGACAGCCTCCAATTCCTGGGCTCACGCAGTCGTCCCACCTCAGCCTCCTAATTAGCTGGACATACAGGTGCACTGCACCAAACACAGCTAATTTTTTAAATTTTTTGTAGAAATGAGGTTTCACCATGTTGCCCAGGCTGGTCTCGAACTTTTGGGTCAAGCAGTCCTCCCACTTGGCCTCCCAAAGTACTGAGTTTACAGGTGTGAGCTCCTGCACCTGGCCTCAAACCTGAACTTTCTGAGATAACAGTACTAAAAATGTCATGTATTCTTTGATTGAATAATGACAAGAGATGGACTAATCAGGACAATATAAAATAATATCAAGTGCAACTCAGAGATCCAACATGGAAAGAAAGACATTAGGAAGAGATGTTCTTCAAGGTGTGTTAAGTGCCTATAAGGGCCCTAGATTGTTAATAGGAGTTTCATGGAAACAGCCAGGTAGAAGTCAGAATTGGGGTGAGGGTATTTATGTTGGATAATATCCATCCTAGTATGAGTGCTAAGAACTTATGGGCAAGAAAGTGTCCAGGAAATAAATGTGATAAAATATTCAGTTCTAGAAAAGCCCAGTGGAAAAGAAAGTGTTGGGTTGATGTATTTTACAGTAGCAGGATGAAGTTTGAGCTGATCTGTTAGTAAGGGAGAGTTAGAAAGGCAAAGCTGTTTTGGGCAAAGCAATTCAGAGGACAACAGTCAGTAGAGTTTAACAAATCACAATGACATTTTGTGATGAGAGAGAACAGTGGAATATGGTTTTTAATCTTGCATCTAACCATCTTTGAATATATGATATGATTGATCTTGCTTTTTATTTTTATTATCCAGTCCTATGATGTGCAGTCTTTCTGTCAATGTTATAGTTTGTGAATTTAAGGGGAAAGTATCTCCATGAGAAACAAGAAGTATCTGATGGATGTGCTAACATCTCAGAGGATTTTTGTTTGGCTGCAGAGGACAAGGCTCCCAGAGTGGGAAAACCAGGGTGAAAATGGAGAATAAATTTATTTAGTGCTAGAGGAGGCAGCATGTCCTCTTTGGGCAAGGTCTGTGAGATATTGTGGTAGGGTGCCTCATGAATGCACCAGGCTACATCTTGGCTGAAGCTGTATGTCTAGCAGTAGAGAGGAAACTTTAACACCCTATGTTGCTTGCTCTAATACTCTCATCATAGGAGGAGAGAGACCCATCTGGAGGCTACATACAGTGGTCTCTCCCCTCCACTTGTCTACTAGCAAAGTTGAGCAATGGCTATGATCATGAGCTAGAAAAGAGCTTGGGTTAATCTTCTTCAAGTGGTTATATATAGTTCTCCTGCTGGTCTTTCACTATGCATCCTGAACTGCCCCCCACCCCCACCACACTCCCAATGATGTGAATGCCTACTTACTATTCCAAGTAGCAATACCCGCTCTGGTTTTAGACTCAGGCTGTCTAAACTGCCATATGAGATCTTTCCTTTGCTGTCCTTGCAATGTTGGAAGGTTCTTGAACTGTTCTCGAGGATTCTTTGTTGTCATCTCTGAAACAGGGCAGATGGAATGATACCTCTCTCGTTGACTTGTTGTGAGGATCAGAATGAGATGGTTCATGAGGAATGATTTGCACAGTGCCTGGTGTTAGTGATAGGCACTACCCAGTGGTGGTCATGATGATTATGATACAACTATGAATTCTAATACTGTGAGCTCCGTTGATGGTGAGGAATAATCTGGTAGCTCTTGGAGGGACTATACATTGCCATGTGATTGTTCTCTAATGCAGGGTGTAGTGGTCTCCTTATGATCCTTAATCATTCTCTTGCTTCTCTAGAGCTTTCATTGCCCTTCCTCCTTCTTCTTCTTGCTTTGTGCCCTGGGAGGATGACCAATGTGGGCTATGTCAGTGGATCCCATGTCTCCCATGGTTTGGGCAATGATAAGCCCTGTTGTTATAGGAACAACAGGTTTATATACCCATTGCAGAGTAACATACCAATACACCAAAGCAGTAGGGTTTGCAGCGGGGAAAGAGTTTAATAATCACAGGGGGCTGAGTGAAGAGATGGGCTTCAAATCCATCTCCCCAAAGAGATCTTGGCTGAAGCTTTTAAGGGAATTGTGGAGGGCAAGGGGCTAGAACATTGGGGTCATTGATTGGTCAGTGTAAGGAGGATGAAATAATCAGGATGTGGCAACTGCATTCTTTGGTAAGTCAACTCCTTGCAGGGTCCTTTAGACCAGCTGGCATTGGTCATTTATTTGGTATGCAGGACCTGAAAGAAGATCTCAAAGGAAAAACTTAACTTTTCACAATGCTTAATTTGTTATCTATAGAGCAGTTACGGGGAGCTGTAATCTACACTCGGGCAATAGATACCAAACCCCTATGAAGAAGCAGGTCAGAGAGCAAGCTAACCTAGAGATTAATGCTGAATATACTGCAAGCTTGCTTTACTTTTGTTTCTACCTCTCCATTTTTCTTTGATTATTTTTGTAAAATTTATGGGGACTGTATGACTGATGAGAAATCCAAGGAAGGGTGGAGAATAAAGATAGGTGCCTCTTCCCTCAGTGTGCTCCCTGTGAGGACGTCTAGGGCTGGGATGACCTCAACAGAGAAGACACCTGGTGTCTTCTCGAGGTGGCTGCTAGAGGAAAACTGCTTTCCTTCCAGGTATCAGGAGCCTGACCCTCACCAAGACTTCCTGCATGGTTTATGACCTCCCTACACACATTTCTAATTAATAAATTGAAACAACAACACAATCCTTTTACGGATAATCCTAATTTGAACATGCCCTTTGTTTCTCTTTAGGACATGTTTTTCCTAGTATGCCCTATAGGCAGACACACTTTCGAGGTGATGAATTCCTGAACGATTCACAGAATGTGGGTTTGTGAATGCCAGACTTTCAGGATAAAATGTGCTACTTGAAACAGCTTTGTGCAGATAAGTGTATGAGATCTGTTGCACAGTAGGATGACTATAGTTAATAATAATGTGTTGCATATTTCAAAATTGCTAAGAGAGTAAATGTCAGATGGTCTTACCACAAAAAAAAAAAAGTATTTGAGGTGATGGATAGGTTAATACACTTGATTTAATTATTCCATATTATATATATCAAAACATCACATTATACTCGATGAATATATATAATTATAACTTGTCAACCAAAACTTTAAAGATTAAATTAATTAGTTAATTAAATAAAAGGCTTTGAAATATAAAAGCACCAGCAAATGTTGAGGTCTGGCCACAGAATCATTGTACTGAGCTGTGTTGTAAGGTTATACATCAGGTTCATGCTCTGTAAGTATAGTTTTGTTTTTGTTTTTGTTTTTGTTTTTTGAGTCTCACTCTGTCGCCCAGGCTGGAGTGCAGTGGCGTGATCTCTGCGCACTGCAGCCTCTGCCTCCCGGGTTCAAGCAATTCTCCTGTCTCAGCCTCCCGAGTAGCTGGGATTACAGGTGCCCACCACCACGCTCGGCTAATTTTTTGTATTTTTAGTAGAGATGGGGTTTCACCATGTTGGCCAGGCTGGTCACAAAATCCTGACTTCAAGTCCACCCACCTCGGCCTCCCAAAATGCTGGGATTACAGGCGTGAGCCACCGCACCCAGCCACCTATGGTTTTGAACATGAACATAGTCAGCAACTCCTCACTCTATTATTTATTATTATTATTTTTTAAGAGACATGGTCTCTCTCTGTCACCCACTGGAGTACAGTGGTGTAATCATGGCCCACTGCAGCCTCCAACTCCTGGACTCAAGTGATACTCCTACATCTGCCTCCCAAGGACCACAGGTATGCGCCACCACACCTGGCTAATTTTTTCTATTGTCTGTAGAGATGGGGTCTCACTATGTTGCTCAGGCTGGTTTTGAACTCCTAGCCTGAAGAAATCCTCCTGCCTTGGCCTCCCAAAGTGCTGGAATTACAGGTGTCAGCCACCACATCTAACCATCTAACCTAGCATCACTCACTTTAAATGAACATATATCAAATGCATAGTAACAGTCTTGATACCATATGTGTAGTAATAAGTCTTTTGACTGTAAATATTTTTTATTTGCATAGATGGTTCACACTCAAAATTTACCATTAATTCCAATTATGATAGTAAGTTGTATGTGTGGTCATATAAGTATAGCAAACACACTACTTCTGTATTTAGGTTTGCTATTTAGTTCAGAACATTTCACTTTAAAATTTTACACAAATGAAATAGAAGAAATTCTTCAATTTCTCCCAGCAGCTGCAGGGAAATCCCAGCACATTAATTCCCTGGTTTCTAAACACCACCATGACCACCGCTGTATTGCTGTTCATCATAGAGGATTATCATTGATTGTGGCCCTTCTGCGGGAGATAAAAATTATCTTCTGATCGTTTCATAATAGCCCATGATATTAGATACCAGTTTGGATGCTGGAATGACTGTGGAAAGGTCACTCGTAATAACGTGGGGGACAAGAGAGTAGCAGTGCTGCCTTCTGGGTCTGAACTGAAGCTCAATTCATGGATCTCCTTTGAAATACTTTGGGTTTGTTCTGTTGGACCATGGAAGAACCTGCAAAAATGTGTCTTTACAGAGAACTCAAACATGTGGCCCTAGTTCATTGACAGGAGACTATCTCTGGTGCAGTGAGTCTCCCAGGGCAGTTTCAGAACACAATAGTTCACTCTGAATTTATTCCTCCCTTAAGCCTCTACCCATTTCTGGAAATATCTGCCTTTCCCTCAAAGTCAGATATATTAAAAAACCTAGCAGTAGCACTGGAGAAAACCTCTTGAAATGCAGAAAATAGAGTGTCAAATGCAAGCAGGCATCAATAGAGCCAGCCATCCTCTCCCAGACTGATGCATCCAAGAGCACTGTACATGGTTTTTTGTGTGTATTTAATAATACTTTGTCCAATATTTTTTGAGGCTCCACCAATGGTGAGAAATGCCTTAGAGACTGAAGCTTTGATATTCTCCAGTTGTATTTAAGCATAAGATGGAATATAAAGGTAAAGCATAGACTCCATATTAAAAACTCACCTTAAGTTCTATAAGAGATTTTATCCGAAGAAGTAAAATGCAGAAAATACAAGATGAGGAAGTTTATGTGCGTAATGAGAGGCTTGGTTAGCCCTTCATGTTGTATGTGAAAGAATTCCACCTATATTCGTGCTGTTGAATGGATTTTCCTTTCCATCAACAGACATACTGTAAATGTAGCCTTAATAATCCAGGCACTCAAAACTGTAAGACTCTCCTTAGTTCTTGGTTGAGAAGCCTAGTAAACGTTCTGTATTAATATTTAGAAGAAGAGGTGGGATTTACACATTTTCTCTTGTCATTAGCATAGCAAAGATAAATGTTTCTGTTCTTTATATATCTATGTATCAGTCCAGTTTTAGCTACTGAACTTGACTATAAGTTAATGTCTTAATATGTAGCATGCCAGAGTGGATATTGAAGCCTCTGATTCCTTAGGAAAGAGTGTTTGTGAAGGAGTAGTGGGGATGGGTGGTGTATTATTATCTCTTGTTGCACAACAGATAACCACAAACTTAGCAGCTTAAATCAACACCCATTTTTCTCACCATTTCCATGGGTTAGGAATCTGGGTGCAACTTACCGGGGTCATGTGCTCAGAATATCTCAGGCCTTCAATCAAAGTATCATTAAGCTGTGCTCTCATCTGTAGACTTGGCTGGGGAAGAATCTGCTTTCAAGCTCCATTGAGTTGTGGCAGAAATCATTTTCTGGTGACTACAAAATTCATGGCAACTTGCACCTTCAAATCCAGCAACTGAGAAGAGAGTGAGAGAGAAAGAGAGAAAGGAGGGGGGAGAATCAAAGAAAAGATTCTGCTGCTTGGAGATTCTGACTTCAGGGTAGTTCTAGGTCCTATTTTATTTTACTATATTTATTTTTGAGACAGGGTCTTACTCTGTTGACAAGGCTGGAGTGCATTGACACAACCACAGCTCACTGCAGCCTTGACTTCCTGGGCTCAAGTGATCCTCCTGCCTCAACCTCCTGAGTAGCTGGGACTACAGGTGTGCACCACCAAACCCGGCTAGTTTTTGTATTTTTTGCAGAGATAGGGTTTCACCATGTCGCCCAGGCTGGTTGGAAACTCCTAGGCTCAAGCAATCCACCCACCTGCCTCTACCTCCCAAAGTGCTGGGATTAAAGATGTGATCCACCATGCCTGGCCAGGTCTTCCTTTAAAGGCACACCTATGTCAGATTTGGTGGCTCACGCCTGTATTCCCAGCACTTTGGGAGGCTGAGGTGGATCACCTGAGGTCAGGAGTTTGAGACCAGCCTGGCCAACATGGTGAAACCCTGTCTCTACTAAAAAATACAAAAATTAGCTGGGTGTGGTGGCGTGCACCTGTAATCCCAGCATCTTGGAAGGCTGAGGCAGGAGAACAGCTTGAACCCTAGAGGTGAGGGTTGCTGTGAGCCAAAAATCATGCAAGTGCACTCCAGCCTGGGCAGCAAAGTGAGACTCTGTTTCAAAAAAAAAGTGTACCTGACTACATCAGGCTTATCCAAGATAATATCCCTTTTGATTATGAGAACCTCAATTATTTCTGCAAAACCACTTTACTTTAGCCATGAAACATAACCATGGGAGTAACATCCCATTCTCTTTGCCATATTCTATAAGTTAGAAGGTCATAGGTCCTGCCCACATTCCAAGGAGAAAATGACACAAAGGCATGGTACGAGAGGGTGAAAATCCTGGGGGCCACCCTAGAAGTTCCCACCACAGATGGAAAATCAACCACTGCTCCTCTCCACTTTGAGCTGAATCTGGTTATCCGGTCAGCAGTTTACATTTGCAATACATTTAGATTCAATTCAATGAATACTGTCCTAAGACCTTTCTCCATAGACACTTAGGAGAGTCCTCCAAAATCTCCCCTGTGGGAAAAGAAGATGGGTAGTGGATCTTTCCATTAATATCACATGAAGTTGTGTCCTGATTAAAGATAAATCCAATGTAGATGACAATTCTACCATTTTACTTCTCACCATCATTCTTTCTGAGCAATGTCAACAAAATAACAGATTCTATTCTAAATAGCCCTGGCCTGCTTTGAACTGTATGTGAGCCTTTGGGGCATTTACCGTCCATCCAATTGCCCGATCATAAAGATTTCACTTTTCTAGGTGTTTCCAATAATACAGCAACCACCGGACTTAAAAAAACAAAAAGTTTGGTTTTCAATCCAGTGATTTAGTGACTTTTAGTAACAGGGCACATAAAGTCATTTCCTGTTTTTGGTTCTTCAGCCTGTAATCTAGAATGATTAAACTGATACTTGCTTCTATTCTCTTCATCTTCTGAGACATGATTTTGGCTGCACTTGAAGGCATTAAGTCCACAATTATTGAGAGTCTCCTATTTATGTACCAGTCACTGGGTTCGGGACTTTCACATGCAAAGTGAAGCAATTTGGTGATTTCTCTAAGAACTTAAAACAGAACTTTCATTCAACCCAGCAATCCTGTTACTGAGTATAAAATAGTTCTGTCATAAAGACACATGCATGCCTATGCTCATCACAGCACTAATTCACAGTAGCAAAGACATGGACTCAATGTAAATGCCCACAAAGAGCAGATTGGATAAAGAAAATGTGGTACATATACACCATGGAATACTATGCAGCCAATAAGAAGAATGAGACCTTGTCCTTTGCAACAACATGGATGGAGCTGGAGGCTATTTTCCTAAGCAAACTAATACAGGAACAGAAAACCAAATCCTGCATGTTCTCATGTATAAACGGGAGCTCAACACTGAGTACACATGGGCACAAAGATGGAAACAGTAGACACTGCGGACTACACAATGGGGGAGATTGGGAGGAGAGTGAGGATTGAAAATTACATATTGGGTACTATGCCTATCACCTGAGTGATGAAATAATCTGTACACCAAACCCCCATGACATGCAATTTATGTGTATAATAAACCTGCACATGTACCCCTGAACCTAAAATAAAATTTTTTTAAAATAATTTTTTTAAAAAGATACCCCTTAGTGATCTTTGGAAATCATCAATTTTTATTCTTATTTTACAAGTAGGGAAGTGGTGGTCACAGGTGCCTTGACTGCCTCAAGGTCATTCAGTTAATAAGGTATCTTAAACCCAGGTAGGTTTGACCTAAACACCATGATCTCTGATGAACCCGTATTATCAAAACTGGGTTTCTTAAGTCCTTGGAAGCCTATTCATTAAGCCATGAAGCCAGAAAGCCTCATTCTGGAAACTATTCCACATTGTAACAAATTATTCCCTCTTAGTTTGCACTACATCAGTGGTTCTCAACCAGTGGCAGTTTGGCCCCACCTCTCTCTACCACTGGCCAGGAGACATTTGGAAAGTCTGAAGACATTTCTGGTTGTCATACCTGGGGGACAGGGCTGCTACTGACCTCTAATGGGTAGAGACCAGAGATGCTGCTGAATATCCCACAATGCACAGCACCCCTCCAAACCCCCTCAGCAAGGAATTATCTGGCCCCAAATGCCAGCAGAGTCAATGTTAAGGCTGAGAAACTCCACGCTGCATTTTGACTTAATAAACTGTTTCTCAAACATTATTTTTAGAAAAAGCAAAAAAAGAAAAAAATCCCTTTGCTATTCTTCTGTAGTTCTACGTATATAAATACTGCATTCAGCACTGATGGCCATAGCATTTAATCCAGTTCATTTTTGTGATTCTTGTCTCCTTTGCCTTTTCAACTCTTTGTCTATGATTTTTTCCTGTGGGTAAATGTTTTGCTGCTACAAATTTGTTTATTGTTGCTTGTTATTTCTCTGTGGTTTGCTATTTATTCTGCAGCTCTGGGATATTTATAAGGGGTGCTATGTAAAGTAAATAACAATAATGACAATGTTTACGGTACTTATCCCTAGCAATGTTCAGAGCATCACGAAAGAAGACACAGAGAAACAAATGACAAAGGAGTTAGTTTGCATTTTTGCATTTTTCCTATAAATAAGCACAGACCGGCTTCCTTCTGTCGTGAAATATTTATAGATTACTTTTTCAGGGTAAGTTTGCGATAAGTGCTTGAATGTGTTTCACCCTTGGATGTATTCAATTTGTCTTCATTTTACAGTTTATTCAGTTAATTAGCAAAGGTTATAAGATTAATAACTAGTCATTGCTATGCATTCAATGGACTAAACATTGAGTGTGATGCGGGGTTTTCTCCCGCTAAAGGGACATAAATGATCAGTTTACATGGATCCCATCAAACCTCTGATGAAGTGCACTGCACACAAAATGTGCTCAAGATTACAATGGCCTTTTGGTGATTTTCAGAACCATCCAAACATCATGCAATTATATTCTATGTGCATAATAAATTAACTATCTTGGGAGAGGCTGGATGCTATTCATTGAGATGGAGCAAAGCATGTGAGAGGGACTCTAGTTGAAGATGTGTAACAATTACAAACGTATTCAAAATACCAAAACTTCATACTTGTGTAGGGTTTTACCATTGCCAAAGGATTTTCACATAGATGCATTTTGATTTTCACAACCAGGTCATGCTTTAAAAAAAAATTTTTTTTTTTTTTTTTTGAGACAGAGTTTCACTCTTGTTGCCCAGGCTAGAGTGCAATGGCACCATCTCAGCTCACCGCAACCTCCATCTCCCAGGTTCAAGCAATTCTCCTGCCACAGTCTCCTGAGTAGCTGGGGTTACAGGCATGTGCCACCACGCCAGGCTATTTTTGTGTTTTTAGTTGATACAGGGTTTCTCCATGTTGGCCAGGCTGGTCTCAAACTCCCGACCTCAGGAGATCCTCCCGCCTTGGCCTCCCAAAGTGCTGGGATTACAAGCATGAGCTACCACACCCGGCTTAAAAAAAAAATCTATAGCAATTTAAAAAATGATTCAACCTCATGAAGTGGTTAGAAAACTGGAACTAAACCCATATCTAGTGACTTTGAGTCCATTCCTCTTTATATTAGAAACCACATCTGTTTTGGGGGAAAAAAGAATATTAACAAAATTATATGGCTTGGGCATAGCATACAAGTCATTTAGTAAAGAAAAAATTATTTGTGGATTCAGAGGTTTGACAGAAACAAACAAACAAAAAAACTGTCTGCTGAAATGGCGATACTCTCACTCACTCAGCTGAGCTCCTGCCTGGTCTGCAGATACGTTTGAGGACTTCAGGCAGAAATGCAGAAGAAGCTGTGGGTAATTGATGTCCAGTAGTTTGACCATAACTTTAAAAGCACCCTGGGGCAAGCAAGCAATGGAAGGTACTTCACCAAGAAACTACAGAGAGCTTGCTTTGTCTGTAACCGTCTTCTGAGGGATTTTGTCTGGTCATTTTTTCTCCTAATACAGCCTCAAATCAACAGAAAAGGTGCAAGACTGGTAAAACAAAACAAAAGAAAACAAAAAAAATCCTGTCCTGTGAACACTTTAATTAGATTTACCAGTCATAAACATTTTGACCAAGCTTTTTTTACTATCTCCCCTCCGTGTGTGTGTGTGTGTGTGTGTGTGTGTGTGTATTTACACACTTTTTTTCTGAACCATTTGAGACCGAGTTGTAGACATTATGCCCCTTTAGCTGTAAATACTTCTAGGTATATTTCCTAAGAACTAGACGCTTTCTTTCCTAACCACAGCGCAAATATCAAAATCAGGACATTCAGCATTCCTAGAATGTCATTATCTAATCCACAATTCACATTCAAATTTTGTCAGTTGTCTCCATCATGTCTTTTAAATCTTCTCCAATCCCTTCTCCATTCCAGTACCCAAACCTTGTTCATGCATTGTATCTAGTTGCCATGGCTTCTTAGTCTTCTTTAATGTAGACAAGCTTCTCCGACTTCTTTCCTCTTTTATGACTTTGACATTTTGATACTTTGAATTGTAGCTATGTCCCTCTCAGTGTGCTGCATCAGGAGACATGTGATGTCGATTTGTCCCCTTACTGGTAATGTAAAACTGGATCCCTTGGCTAAGGCATAATCTGACAGGTTTCTCCAGTGTAAAGGAATGAATTTTCCTTTTGTAATGAATAAGTAATTTGTCCTAAGGTGCTATGAGATATAGCTCCTGAGAAATGGTTCATTCCCTATGGGAACAGAAAACGCACAAGATGATTTTCAACACCTTGCCATTCCAGAATGTAACAAGTACGCAAATAACGACAGGGAAATAACAAAGAGGAGCCAGTGTGAAGGCTCTCCTACCAGCCAAACCTGCACGAGCTGAGCATCAAAATAAGTAATGACAGGAAGGGATTATAACTCATTGACTAAAATAAGAGCCCATGAGTCTAGGTTGATAAGCTTAGATATGTGAATAAATAAAGAGGGGGAAGGAAATTATTTTCTGAAAATCAAGAAAAAAATGTAGAAGGAATGATGGGATTAGGAAAATCACCATTTTATGATCCATAATTGTTTAAAATAGAATGAAAGGCAAAGGGAGGGAGGGAGAGAAAAAGAGAGAGAGAAGGAGGGATGAAGGGAGGAAAGGAGAGGCAGACAGAAAGAAGGAGGGAGGGAGAAAAAGGGAGAGGGAAGGAGAGAGGAAAGGAGAGACAGAGAGACAGAGAGACAAGGGGAGAGAGGGAGAGAGAGAGAGAGAAAGAATGGCAGATGACCCCAAAACTAGAATTTCTGGAGAATCCTAACCTGTGACCCAAGGTATTTCACTTCAGTGTGGTGCTATGCCATGCAGCTTCTGAGGTCTTTTCAAATTTCTAACCTCATGTAAACCATGGTTACCTGAAATTGTCTTTCTCCAGCAAGAAGGATCATCCCTGTCCATATGCCCAGTCACCAAGTGGGAGACCTTGGACTCATTGTTAATGTCTCCTACCTTTCTTCTAACTCCCTCCTTCCTCTCCTGCCGTGGCTGCATTGCATATCATCAAACCCATGAAATTGATTCTTTTCTTGCTATTTCCTTGGTGTAGAATGCATGGCCTTGTGTTGTGGTGAATTGTTCATATGTCCGTTTCTCTTTGGAGACTGTAAGCTTGTTGTGTGGGTCCTCAATAAGGCTTGAAATAACAAATGCATATTATTTACCAGTAATCCTTTGAACAAGGCTTCCAGAAGCAATAATTCATCTTGGGAGTGATTTGTTAAAAAATGTTTCTGCTTATTATTAATAATTTGGAGATGACTACATTATGGTACATAATTTCAGAAAACAGATGTAACACGTGTGCTAAATATTAATGGTTTGATTTCAGGATTGTGTCATTATGTTTAAGGGTCTGATTTGCTTTGCAAGGTATTTGCATTTGTGTAATCCTCAGTCATGTTATATTAAATGTTTCCAACATACTTATACGTCATACTTACCAGGTAATTAACAACTTTTAAAGCACCATAAATTTAAATTGAAAAGGGGCCAGGCACGGTGGCTCACACCTGTAATCCCAGGACTTTGGAAGACTGAGTTGGAGGATTGCTTGAAGCCAGGAGTTGGAGACCAGCCTGGGCAACAGAGCAAGACCCCAGTCTCTACAAAAAATAAAAAGACTAGCTGGGCATGCTTGCTTGCACCCCTAGACCTAGCTACTTGGGTGGCTGAAGTGGGAGGATTGCTTGAGCCTAAGTTTGAGGCTGCAGTGAGCTGTGATCACACCACTGCACTCCAGCCCGAGCAACAGAGTGAGACACTTTCTCTAATTAATTAATTACTTTAATTAACTGAAAAGGTACAACATTTTTAAATGTGAGAAGGTGACTGCTGGTAATGTTCTGCTCATTAGTAAAATACAATAACTATCTTTTTAAAGGAAATATCACACTGATTTTGGAAATAAATATTTTTAATATTCTGACATCAGTAAAAAATATTTAAAAGTTTTTACATAGTAAGTAATAGTACCACCTTAATTGAATGTTATTTTTTTCTGGATATTTTATACCTTACATATCAGAGTAATATTTAAAATTGTTCTTTATGGTAACCAGAAATTGCTCTTATTTTCTTTATCCCATTGTTGATGTGCAGTTGGGTTAGCAGAACTAAAGGAAAAAATGTGATAGTTTCTTGTGGCCTGCATATTGTGGAAAGGAACTGGAATTTGTGGTAAGGTCACCTTAAATTTCTAGAAAATACTACTTAGCCACTGATTGTTTTTCCCCTGCATCAAGTTCATACTCAGTACAGACTCATGATAGTTTTGATATCTCAGAAGAAAAATTTCCGTCATAATTGTTCATCTTTTCAAAACTATTTCTCTATTCTCATATATTTTAAATAGATAAGATTATTTTTTAATTTTTGCAGGTACATAGTAGAGATGTGTATTTATGGAGTACATAGTATGTTTTGATATAGGCATGCAAAGTGTAAAAATCACATCATGGAAATTGGGGTATCCATCCCCTGAAGCATTTATCCTTTTGCTACAAAAAATCCAGTTATACCCTTTTAGTTATTTTTAATGTACAATTAAATTATTTTGACTATAGTCACCCTTTTGTGTTATCAAATACCAGATACTAATAATCACATCACGGAGAATGGGGTATCTGTCCCCTCAAACATTTACCCTTTGTATTACAAACTATTTGTACTCTTTCAGTTATTTTTACATGTACAATTAAGTTATTATTGACTGTAGTCACCCTGTTGTGCTATCTTATTCATTCTTTCTATATTTGTATACCCATTAATGATCCCCACCTCCCCTCCCACCATTACCCTTTCCAGCCACTGGTAACCATCCATCTACTCTCTATCTCCATGAGCTAAATTATTTTGATTTTTAGATCCCACAAATACATGAGAACATGCCATGTTTGTCTTTCTGTGCCTGGCTTCTTTCATTTAACATGACGATCTCCATTTCTATCCATGTTGTTGCAAATGACAGGATCTCATTTAGATAAGAACTTTAGAATCAGCCCGTAAACCTTCATAAAAAATCCTTTTGGAATTCCAATTGTGATTGCACTGAATATATAGATTGATTTTGGAGAAATGTTTTATTTATAATATTAAGTCTGGAAACATATTATTCTTCTCCATATCAGTCTTCTTTTAAAAATGTCAATAAAGCTTTATAGGTTTGACCACCTCTCCACAATTAATCCCTTCTATTCGTTGCCTCTTGGAGTAACTTTGAATCACTCCAACACCATAGCTGTGTTCTCTTTCATGTAGGTGTGTTTGCTTTCTATCTTTCTGGTATCTATTTAAATTCCTGGTCTGTTGATGGTACTTTTTCTTATCTTTCATGCTATGATGGTTTCTGGAAGGAAGGAGTGTTTTGCTTTTTTAATATAGTTTCTGGCATTTTATTGGATTTGTTGCAGGAGGGAAGACGGCCACATGTGCTCCCATCTGCTTCTTGATCCCATTTCTTAGCTTTGCGTGGTGTATGTGTGAGACAGACAAACAGTTTGCAAATAGTGAAACCAACACATCAAGGGCACAGACAACTAGGGAGCAAGCTGAAGACTTAGATCAGAAGTCATGTTTCTATAGAAGAGGTGAAAGACAGTTTTAAGTAATAGAGTATCTTAGCCTCTTCTCAAACAACATGGGTGATATGGTTTGGCGGTGTCCCCACCCAAATCTCATCTTGAATTGTAGTTCCCATAATTCCCATGTGTCATGGGAGGGATCAGGTGGAGATAATTGAATCATGGGAGCAGTTAACCTCATGCTGTTCTCATAATAATGAGTGAGTTCTCATGAGATGTGATGGTTTTGTAAGGGGCTTCCCCCTCTGCTCAGCACTCATTTCTCTCACCTGCCACCATGTGATGTGCCTGGTTCACCTTCTGCCATGATTGTAAGTTTCCTGAAGCCTCCCTAGCCACGAGGAACTGAGAGTCATTTAAGCCTCTTTTATTTATAAATTACCCAGTCTCAGGTATGTCTTCATAGCAGAGTGAAAGCAGGCTTTGCAATGGGTATTCTTCAATCTTGGTTAAGAACATCAATGTTTCACCAAAGGGAAAGAAATCAAGAAGGAAAAGGTTGAGACCACAGCATTTTTGGAGCTAGTGATTTTAAGTGAAGAAAATGGCAGAATAATATAGAGCATAGAAATTACTCGTGAAAGCATGCCATGAAGACTGAGTGACATCCAACATATCTGGATTTGAAAAAGGAATTTTTGGATGGAGCCCTACAATTAGACATTGGAATGCAAGTGACCACTCTCCAGTAATATGACTTTGGAAATTTTTTATGACTTTCATTATTGTTTACATAGAACTGAAAATGATAATACCCACCAACTACCGTGAAGTAGTAGTAGAGTATCACATTAAATTTTTTGAATTAAAAAAAAAAAACTGTGAGAAGTAAAAACAATATAAACCAACAAAAATAGGCAACAAATGATTATAAAGTAATAGTCAAGCAGATTACAATTTTGCAAGGTATTTTCCCATCTAGAAGGAAAAGTGATGGCAAATTACTTCAGTTGTTAGATCTTCATGGAGTATTTGGTAATGACTTGGCAAGTTATGAATTTTGCCTTCTGAATTATCACTCTTGGATAATACATGCTGGGCTTGTATAGTTACAGCTTTTGTGGCTTCAAGTGGATTTTATAATTTTCTAGAAAGGAATTTTTAAAACTAACTTTTATCTTTGCCCCCATACTTAAAGCATGTCTATAAGTTTGGGAATAGAAGGACTTTCATCAAAATTATGTTGTAGGCTCTCTATGTGTATTACCCATAATAAATCCTGAAAAATATGGTACATTATTTAGGATGTTGATGCAGCAGATTATGTTATCTTGCCTTAGATATATAAACCCTTTTATGAAATCATGTTATTATTTCTACTTTTATTTCCAGGTTGAAAGATCTGTTGGAAAAATGTAAGGCTTAGTAGGTAACTATCAATGTACTGCATATGGCAGTCTAGATTGTTTGAATTAAAAAATTAGTGGCTTAAAGCAACACACATTTATTATCTCACAGTTTCTGAGGATTAGGAGCCCCATCATGGCTTAACTGAACCCTCCAGCTCAGCATCTCTCAGAAGGCTGCAATCAAGGTGTTGGCTAGGGCTGCATTCTCATCTCAAGACTTGACTGGGGATGGATCTTCTTTCAAGCTCACTCAGTTGATCCTATTGGTAGGATTCAGCTTCTTGCAAGCTGTTTCACTGAAGGACTCAGTTCCTTGTGCACTGTTGGCTGGAGGTCACCCTCAGTTTTGTCATGTGTAGCACTCCAATATGTAAGTGGGGTGTCTCCAACATGGCCTCTATATCATCAAAGCCACCAAGAAAGTCTGCTAGCAAGATAGAAGTCACAGTGTTTTGTAACCTCATGATGAAGCAACATCCATTACTTTCACAGTATTCTTTTTTTAAAAAACTTTTAAGTTCAGGGGTACATGTACAGGTTATGCAGGTTTGTTACATAGGTAAACATGTGTCATGGGGGTTTGTTGTACAGATTATTTCATCGCCTAGGTATTAAGCCTAATACCTATTAGTCATTTTTTCTTATCCTTCCCCTCGTTCCTCCCTACTCCCTCCAGTAGGCCCCAGTGTGTGTTGTTCCCCTTCATGTGTCCATGTGTTCTCATATTTAGCTCCCATTTATAAGTGAGAACATAAGATATTTTACTTTCTTTTTCTGCATTAGTTTGCTAAGGATAATGGCCTTCACCTCCATCCATGTCCCTGCAAAGGACATAATCTCATTCTTTTTTTATGGCTGCATAGTATTCCATGGTGTATATGTACCACATTTTCTTTATCCTATCTATCTTTGATGGACATTTGGGTTGATTCCATGTCTTTGCTATACTTTCACTATATTCTTATAGAAGTGAATCATTAGGTCCCAGCGCATACCTGAGGGGAGGGTATCACAAGAGAGTGTGAATATCAGGCAGTGGGGATCACTGGAAGCCATCTTAGAAGGCTGACTTCCATAGATGCCTACTCTGATTCATTAAATGTCAAAATTAGGACCAGCAAATTAAGTGAATTGATTGAGGTTTTACAGCAAGATAGGAAAAGTGCAAAGAATGGAAGCCTTCCCCTTTGCAATTTGCCCAAAATCCATCTACTGCCTTCCACCTTTTGGCATACGTGAGTCCAACCATTGTGGCAGGATGCTAACTACTTAGCACAAACTTATCTATGCATGTACTACTGCCTTCTGACTTCCAACTTTAGAATCACAGCAGGTAGAAAAAATTAAGTAGGTTGCCCACACTCCTGTTACAATTGCTGTCAGTGAATAGACCCTACATGCATTCATGACCTTCAAAACACAATGGCAGCAAAGAGATGAAAAAAAATTTTTTTTAATATGCTTCTGTGTCAGTTTTACAAAACACAGACTGTCACTGCCTGGAGCGATAACCTTGAAATCTGAGCCACAGATCTGCAAACCTATTCAGCCGCATGGTTTCTGAGTAGACTGAAATTACAATGCTTTTATTTTTTTTCCAGCATTCAAAAACCCTTTTATGATTGCTTTAAAGTCAAACACGCTGTCCTGTTTTCTGAGGATGTGCCTTACTTTTTCTTCTAGAGTCATGTAATTCTCCTTCTTTAAAGAGGACTCTGTTTGGGAAATGGCAAGTTCCCAGTTGCGATGTAGACTAACCTTAGAGGTGGCCATGTCCAAAGCCCTGTTATAGTGTTGATGCAAAATTTCTTTCTATCTCCTTGAATTCCATAACACAGGATATTTAGCTCCATTTTGTGGAAAACTAGGCAGTTAAGCTTCCTATTCACTGGATATTGATGCTTCACTCTCTGAGTCCAATGGCAGAGAATGCCAAGTGGAAGAACAGGGTTGAATCATTTGGGAATTTCACACAGTTTTATTTTCTACTACATGCCTCTTGAAAGGAGCTGTAAAAACGATGCCTGTAAGTAATATTTTGTCAATTCACAACATTTCTTCCTGTTTTTCTTCCTATCACGACTGCTGACTTACTCTTGCCATTAGCACATTCTCATAATTACTGTGACTATTATGAATGCATACTAAGCACCATGTCTGGGATAAAGTGTGGGAATACTAAACTAAATTAGATATTCTCTTTCCTTCAGAGAGAAGAGACTCTTTGTTTCTATAACAGAGAGAGAGAGTCTGATATGGAAATTGCCAAATAAAATGCAATGGGAGAAGTTGTAGGAAATAAGAGCTTGTTGCAATGTGGGGGTGAGGTTGTTGCAATGGGGCACGGTGAGCTGTTGCAGTTAGCTAGACAAAGAAGAGAAACATTCTGGCAAAGAAAACTAAATTATTTTTTGAACGTTGTTATGGTGCATTTAAAGAAATAATGTTGTTTCTATATAACTGACAAAAGCAGTACATACTAATTAAAGAGTACACAGAGACCAGGGCATGCCAGGCTCTGTGTGCAAAGGCAAGAAGATTGAATTTTATCCTGGAAATGATCGAGGGACAGACAACCTCAGAAATATTTCCACACAAGACTAATATTTAAGGGGGAAATTATAAAATGGAGTGCACATTAAGAAGATAAAGAATGGATGGACAGTGGAGTTTGGAGGTAACCCCTAAGACGTGATGGTACAAAGGCAGAGAGAGGCAGGCAGAAGGGAGCAGACACTATTTCTTTGAAGACATTCATGGAATCATGAGAACTTGAGCTTTGGGGAGGATGGTCTTAAGGGGCACAGGAGCAGATATTAGGGTTAACCCCAGGCTCACTAGGGTCTGATGGAAGATCTGGCTCCATAAAGTTTGGATCCTCAAGCATTCCACACTCCAGGTAGGAAAAAAATAGTAATAGAATAAATCTTCCCCCATCCTCAACCCCTAGAAGACTGCAATAATTAACTGAACTAATTCAAACATGATCTACTTTCAACCTAATTTTCAAAACGATATTTCCTAACAAACAGTATATTTTATTTCACATCATTTTGATTCAAGGAATCCAATAAAGTTATTGAGTTCATATGAAAATGAAAATGCATACAATGAAAACTTAGTTGATAAGTAAAGGTTTTCAGAATGATACTAATGTGTCAAATCAGCACTTGCATCCCTGAGGAAAATACATCCTTAGTTAGGATGTATTACCATTGTTTTAATACACTGCTGGAGGTATTTACTAAAATTTTCTTTATTCTTTTTGAATTTGTTGAGAAAGAGTGGCTCATAAGTGTTCCTTCTCATCCTGCCTTATCAGGTACTAGAATGGAGATTATGTTAGTCTCATAAAATGATTTATTGGATGTTCCCTTCTCTGTTCTCCCTAATGCTTTGTAGATCTCGTTGATGAAACCATGTGGATCAAGCATTTTCTTTCTTGAAATATTTGGACTGGGAATGCAATTTTCTTAATGAATACATGACTTGAGGCTTTCTATGTACCCCTTCAGTTTTTAAGTTGCATCTTTCTAGGGATTTATTGGCTTCATGTTTTTACTATTATCTTTTTAATGTGGTACGATTTTATGGTGCTCTTTTTTTCATTTCTAATGTTGGTTATTTCTACCTTCTCTCCTTCCCTACCTATTAATCAGACTTGCTAATTTGTTAATTTCATTGGACTTTTTGAAGAATCAACTTTTGGTTTTGTCAGTTCTCCCTATAGAATATATATTTTTTCTATTTAATTAAAGTATTCTCTTATCTTACATTTCCTTCCTTCTACCATCTTCTTTTTTATTTTATTTTATTTTATTTTATTTTATTTTTTTAATTTATTATACTTTAAGTTCTAGGGTACATGTGCATAACGTGCAGGTTTGTTACATATGTATATTTGTGCCATGTTGGTGTGCTGCACCCATCAACTCATCAGCACCCATCAATTCATCATTTATATCATGTATAACTCCCCAGTGCAATCCCTCCCCCCTCCCCCCTCCCCATGATAGGCCCCGGTGTGTGATGTTCCCCTTTCCGAGTCCAGGTGATCTCATTGTTCAGTTCCCACCTATGAGTGAGAACATGCGGTGTTTGGTTTTCTGTTCTTGTGATAGTTTGCTAAGAATGATGGTTTCCAGCTGCATCCATGTCCCTACAAAGGACGCAAACTCATCCTTTTTTATGGCTGCATAGTATTCCATGGTGTATATGTGCCACATTTTCTTAATCCAGTCTGTCACAGATGGACATTTGGGTACCATCTTCTTGATTCTTTTTATTTTATAACTTTCTAAGATGTGATGAGTTTACTAATTTTGTTTTTTTCTTTGTTAATACACACTGTTATCCTAGACACTGATCTAGATACACCTAAAACGCTTGATATATATTTTTCAGATCATTTTTTTTAAAAATATTTTCCAACTTCCATTTTACTTTCTTCATTTACTTGTGGATAATGGAGACTTTTAAAAAATTTCCAAACATATGGGGATTTCAAAGTCAGAGATCTGCATTGTGTGTTTCCAATCTTTTGACATATCTGAAGACTTGTGTTTTGGTGCAGTGTATCATCAATTTAAATGAATGTTTTAGGCATGACTGCACAGAATATGCACTTTTCCATTTGTAGTGCAATAATTGATATATGCCCATTAAGTCAAAGGTGCTAATTGAATCATTCTAATCTCCTCTATCGTTACTAAAATTTTTGTCTGTTGGTTCTCTTAATTGCTGGAAAAGATATAGTAAATTCTTCCTTGATAATTACAAATTTGTCTATGATTCCTTTTAGTTCTGTCAGCTTTTGCTTTATGTTTTTTGGGGCTTTGTTATATTTTTCTCACTATATATTTCATTTACTCAATAATAATTCATTTGTAAAATATATTTTGCCTGATAGCACAAAATATTTTTTATTTGGTTTCTATTTATTTGGTATAGATGAGGTTTATTTTCTTTCATCTATTTGTTTCCATCTTTATTTAGATTTGTTGTCTCTATGTTAGTTATTACATGTTAGTTATTATTATTATGTATTCTATGTTATTATTTCTCATATTTAGTATTTAAAAGTCAATAGTCCTTCTAACTCTACTCCACTAAGTAAAATTTGCTTCTCTGGCTCTTTAAAAATAATTTTATTAAGGTATGATTTGTGTAAATTAAGCTGCATGCATCGAAAGTATAAAATGAATTGTGTACACCAATAAAACCACTACCACAAACAAGACAGTGAGTATTCCCCAAACACCCAAAAGTTTCTTTGTTAATGACAGCATCTTCCCCAGCTCACAAAGACAGCAGCCTGCTTTCAGGCACTAGATATTTGCTGCAACTTTTTTTTACACTTTTATATAAGTGGAATTGTATTGTACATCCCATCTTGAGTCTGGTTTCTTTTACTCAATAACAAATTTGTGATTTAGTCGTGTGTGGATCATTTGACTAGTCACTGAGTAGCATTCTGTTGAATGAAAATCTTTCATTACTGAATAGTACTCTGTTGAATGAAAATACCACAATGTGTCTGCCTAGTCACCTGTTGGTGGACATTTGTATTGTTTCCTATTTTTGGCTCTTGTGAATCCAGTGACTGTAAAGGTTCATTTGCAAGTCTAAGTGTGGACATATACTTTTATTCTCATGAATAAACATCCATTAGTAGGATAGCTAGGTATATTCTTAGTCATATAAGAAACACATCATCGGCCGGGCACGGTGGCTCAAGCCTGTAATCCCAGCACTTTGGGAGGCCGAGACGGGCGGATCACGAGGTCAGGAGATCAAGACCATCCTGGCTAACATGGTGAAACCCCGTCTCTACTAAAAATACAAAAAGCTAGCCGGGCGACCTGGCGGGCGCCTGTAGTCCCAGCTACTCAGGAGGCTGAGGCAGGAGAATGGCGTGAACCCGGGAGGCGGAGCTTGCAGTGAGCTGAGAGCTGGCCACTGCACTCCAGCCTGGGCGACAGAGCGAGACTCCGTCTCAAAAAAAAAAAAAAAAGAAAAAAAAAAAAAAAAAAAAAAAAAAAGAAACACATCATCTAGAGAACCCAGTTCTCTAGAGGGACTAGTTAGTGTTGATCAGTGTATTCTGGTCATAGAAGACAAATGTTTTGATTTCCAGCACCTCCAAGTCATTTTAAAACCAGGGAAATGAAGAAGCTAAGTCATTGAAAGATGTACATCTCATGCCTGATGTAGAAACATTGGAGTAGAGTAACCGTAGGAGACAGTTTGTCTCTGTGGTCGTGAGCTGCAAGGACTCAGATTGAACCATCTCTACGGTGCACCTATAGCACATCTTACTAACTGGATGATGCTTTGAGGCTCAGCTAATCCCCAGACGTCTCTCAGATGAGAAGCCAATATCTGATGGTCACCCAGCAATCACCGAATCCTAGGGTTTATAATATCACATCCATCTGTGACCACCTCTGATAAAGGAGGACTATTCAGATTCTTCCTTGGGATTGGGTATGATTGACATGACAGGAGAATACACATTCCATAATTACTATTTACCTTTAGTTCATTATCCATATGTTTGAAGGTTATTAAATACAGTATGTATTTTTCATTTAGTAGACTCTTTTTAAACAACAGCTTTATATTTATGGAAAAATTGAGCACGTAGCATCAAGAATTCTCATATGCTGTCTTTTAGCCTTCCTCAGTTTCCCCTCTTATTAATCTCTTGCATTAGTGTGGTACAGTTTTTTGTGATCAATGAACTGATAATGATACATTATTATCAACTATAAAGTCCTTGGTTTACATTATGCTTTCTTCTTTGTTTTGTATAGGTCTATGGGTTTTGAAAAGTACATAATAACATCTATCCAGCATTACAGAATACAAATATTTTTAAATGTTATTTCACAAAAGAGACTTGTAAAAAGCTGATTGCAAACTAAAGTAAGCTCAGAAATTACATTGTAAAGGGAAAATAGATGGAAAGGAAATCCTATCATCACAAAATCCTATTTTTCTTTTCAGTGTACTATAATCATATCAGATTCAAAGAGAAAGATGTAACTTTTGTTACCTATGGCAAAGATTGTGGGTATAAAACATGTTTATCTTTAAGAAAGTTACAGAAAGTGGAGAGAACTATGATCTAGGATGGACTTACCATGTTTGAAAAATGGATTTCGTGGTAGAATAAATAGGATTAGCTCTCTCATGCCTTCAAGTTTAGGAGAGCAAGCTCTGTGAACTTAAAGGTGACCCACTACTAAAGTAAGTCTTGTTCATTGAGAACTGGAAGAAACCTGAAGAATAATTTTTATTTTTACATTGGAGAATAAGCAAGAGTACTTTTTATTTAATTTGCATTTCCCTTTTCATATAATTTTAAGAGACTTGTCACCAATATTTTCATTACTTGTTTCTTCCAAACCTGTTTTTCTCCTAAAACTAATACCTCTTCTGATTTTTTAATATTTTCTGAAATTTTTAATATATTCTGAATTTGAATGTTTATATTTTAACATGATCTTGCACACCTTAATTTTCTTTGGCATACAGAAGTTTTTTTCATGATTCATGAGTGAGTTGTATATATTTATTACTTTATAAGAATGATTGTCAATCATCCCTGCCCCCTGCCAAGGGGACATTTGGCAGTTTCTGGATACATTCTTGTTTGTCAGAACTGGAAGGGGGATGTTACTGGTATCTAGTGAGTTGCTGCCTGTCATGAAGGGATGGAGATCATGGATGCTGGTAAACATCCTATAATGCCCAGGACACCCCCATAAGAGAGTCTTGCATCCCCAAATGTGAGTATTACTGATGTTGAGAAATACTGCTTTAGAATTTTCTCTGTCTAACTCTCCCTTTGCCTGATTTGACAGCTGGGGCAAGTCAGAAAAACAGTTTCCAGGTTGGGTAGTCTCTATCAATTGTCATCCACACTTGCTAGTAGTCTGAGGAGATGGGTTAAGGTATTAAAGAGAAGGCATAGAACTTACTCACCAAGAATCCTGCTATATATAGCAACACAACATGTTTTAACATTAAAGAGGCAGGAGACAGTATGGAGGAAGGATAATTAACCAAGCATTTTATTGGAGAAATAATATCTAGTTTGGAAAACTGAAGACGTGAGGGATTCTGATTAAAAAAATAAATTAGATTATATTACAATTCTGTTTAAGGTCCTTCAAAGACTTCATTTTCAATGACTTCTCATTTTCCAAAGTCTTTCTTTCATGCCCAAATCTCAGTGAGTTCCCTCCTGTCATTCTCAGAGTCCTTTTCATTTTCCTTGCAGCACTCAATTTGAAGTTATATTTCTTTTTTAAAGTATCGGATACCTCTCTCCTCCAGTAGGCTGGAGGACAATGGTAGTATCTATTTTACCTGGCACACAGCACTTTCATCCTCCCCAGTGTCCAATGACCACAGGTATCACTCGGAAGGGTCCTCAGAGGAGGGAGATTTTCTGATGTTATCAAGGAGAAAACAACAATGTGGGCAAACGCATGCAGGTGGACCCTAGAGTGCGCCCACATGGAAAGGTAAGCAGAAATAGGCTCAACTTCATGGCAGAGAATGCTGTTGTGGGGTCTTATTATTATAATGTCTTGACTGCTAGGTGGAAGAATTTAGACCTAATGAGTAGGCGATAGGAACTGAAGCTCTTTAGCAGCAGTAACACACCATGGAAGCTGTTTCTGAAACCTGAAATAATCCCCCATGGAGATTTTATCACTGAGACCTAAACTCAATATATAGAATCTTTGCACATTTTTGTGATGCATATCACATCCCTCCTTCAAAAGCATATTTTTTCATGCCTTTTAGAAGGTGCATAATGTATGTGAGGAATGTCAGCAATAATATTCAACCCCAACCAATCACCTTCCTCCTGGCTTAGTTTGTAGTCACAATATTCTCACAGCCAATTGTTTTTCTGTGGGTTGCAATGTGTTTTGGTTTTCCAGAACCTTTCACTAAAACATGAACAGGATAAACATCAGTATCATTAGTAGTTACTTGGGTACATTTACTATACGAGTCATTACTTCAGTACTTTTATTATAGTGATTATTTGGATACCTTTACTATAGTGGTTACTTGGGTACCTTTACTATAGTAGTTGTTTCTTCAGTACCTTTACTATAGTGGTTATTTGGGTTCCTCTATTATAGTGGTTGCTTGGGTACCTGCACCATGATAGTAGTTGCTCCAGCACCTTTACCATTAGTAATACTTGCTTGGGTACTTTGACTATAGTAGCTACCTGGGTACCTTTACCATAGTAGTAGTTACTTGGGCACCTTTGCTGTAACAATGGTTACTTGGGTACCTTTCCCATAGCAATAGTTGCTTGGGTACCTTTACCATAGTAATAGTTATCTGAAGTACCTTTACCATAGTAGTAGTTGCTTGGGTACTTATTCTATAGCAACAATTGCTTGGGTACCTTTGCCATAGTAATACTTGCCTGGGTATCTTCACCATAGTTGTAGTTGCTTGGGTACCTTTATCATAGTAGTAGTTACCTGGGTACTTTTACCATAGTATTAGTTGCCTGGGTACCTTTAGCATAGTAATAGTTGCCTGGGTTCCTTTGCCATAGCACTAGTTGCTTGGGTACCATTCCCATAGCAATAGTTGCTTGGGTACCTTTCCCATAGTGATAGTTACCTGGGTATCTTTACCATAGTTGTAGTTGCTTGGTTACCTTTACTATAGTAATAGTTACCTGGGTACTTTTACCAAAGTATTCATTGCTTGGGTGTCTTACCCATAGCAATAGTTACTTGTGCACCTTTCCCACAGCAATAGTTACTTGGGTACTTTTACTATAGAATTAGTTACCTGGGTACCTTTACCATAGTAATAGTTGCCTGGGCACCTTTACCATAGTAATAGTTACCTGGGCACCTTTACCATAATAATAGTCGCTTGGGTATCTTTGCTGTAGTGGTTACTTGGGTACCTTTGCCATAGAAACCGTTGCTTGGATACATTTACTATAGTAGTTACCACCTCTGTTCTGCTGCTTTTCCTAAGACACTTTTTCTGCCTTTTTTTTTCTCTTGCTAATTCCTCCTCATTCTCAAAGGCTCAGCCCAGTCTTTTGGGGAGCCTTCCTTGATCCTTCAGTTCTGCTCTTCCTGGGGCTATCTTCTCATTGCTGCTGCACCATCTTGAGCCTATTATTCCCATTACACACTTGACCTTATATTGCATCTCTGTTCCTGTGGTATCTACTGGGCCCTGTGACTCAGTCATGCAAAAATAATATATTCAACTCTGAATCTTCATGGCTAGGCACAGCAACTGGTGCATGCTATTGAGTTAAATAGAGAGAGTTGGAGACTGAGAGTGTGTTTATGAGAATGCTCTCTTGGACTCTCTTCAATGTCTTTGTAGCCTGTGACTCTAATCACCCTGGATTTATTTCATTCTAGCATCAATCCTTTCTACTTGAAAACCAATAAATATCCTCTTTGTCTAGATACCAATTGACAGAAAGTACAAGGATTAAGAAACTGTCTTCTACCAAGCAATGCAAGGAAACTAACCACTCAACTTCTAAAATACTAATAAAGCCGCCCCTTCTAGGTGCCATAGAAAATACTATTCTTTACCTATTAATATACATCTCCAATATGGAAGATTGTCCAAGCTGTCACATTAATAATAAGTAATATATTTTCATTATTTGCATCCAAATCCTTGAGTTTCAAATTAACAATATTTGAAGGAGACCTGTTTGCACAGATGAAATTTGAATTGTAGATAAAGTGACACTTTGGAAGGGTTAGGTCATGTTGTCGCTTTTCAACACTACCAAGATTTAGTTTATGTAGTGTCATTGTGAGAAGAGAACCCTAATGGCTTTTTAATTATTCTCAACTTCAAAGAGTAAATGAGAGAGAGACCAGTTCCCAGACAAAGGAAGAAAATATTGGAAGCTGAGTGGAGATTATTATGCAGCAATGCCCTAGTAAAAGTATCTTAGGACGTAGTAGTGTAGAATTCTTTTCTGCATATCAAACCTACACAGTAGAACACAACTGTATTGTTTGTTCACTGCCCTATCATCACCCCACAGTCTTTAAAAAAATTAATTTTAACTTTAAGTTCCAGGGTACATATGCAGGATGTGCAGGTTTGTTACATAGGTAAATGTGTACCATGGTGGTTTGCTGCATCTATCAACCCATCACCTAGGTATTGAGCCCAGCATGCATTAGCTATTTTTCCTAAAGCTCTCCTTCCCTCCACCCTACTCCCGGACATGCCCCAGGGTGTGTTGTTCACCTCCCCATGTCCATATGTTCCCATTCTTCAGGTTCCACTTTTAAGTGAGAACATGAGAACATATAGTGTTTGGTTTTCTGTTGCTGCGTTAGTTTGCTGAGATTAATGGCTTCCAGCTCCATCCATGTCCCTGCAAAGGACATGATCTCATTCCTTTTTATGGATGCATAGTATTCCATGGTGTATATGTACCACATTTTCTTTATCCAGTGTATCATTGATGGGTATTTGGGTTGATTCCATGTCTTTGCTATTGTGAATATTGCTGCAATGAACATACACATGCATGTATCTTTATAATAGAATTATTTATATTCCTTTGGGTATATACCCAGTAATGGGATTGCTGGGTCAAATGGTATTTCTGGTTCTAGATCTTTGAGGAATTGCCACATCATCTTCCACAATGGCTGAACTAATTTACAAGACTGTTATGATTTCAGTTCTTTTGCATTTACTGATGAGGGATTTACTTCCAATTATGTGATTAATTTTAGAGTAAGTGCCATGTGGCTCCAAGAAGAATGTATATTCTGTTGTTTTGGGGTGGAGAGTTCTGTAGATATCTATCAGGTCCACTTGATCCAGAGCTGAGTTCAAATCCTGAATATCTTTGTTAATTTTCTGTCTCTATGATTTATCCCTCAGTCTTAAGAGTTGGTGATCATAGGAGTTATGGAAACTTTGGAAAGTTATAGTTACATTTTTAGGCAAGCTTATTGGGCTGTGAATTACAATGAAATAGTAGAAGTAATTTGCTATGTCAGTTTATAGGAGCCAGAGATAGATTGACTTTCACACAATGGCTTTGGAAAAATCCACAAGTCCAAAATAAGATGCTGTAAACACCATCAGATAATAGAAAAACGTTTTAAACTTATGTCTGTTTGGGCTCATTGTGGGGAAAAAACTTGGCCATTTATTGCTATGTAAGACCGATTACCCATATAATTTGACCTTTAACTCTAAAAGTTGATGTTGGGGAAAATGTGCATTTCAAAACTAGCTGCTCTTAATACATGATTATTTTTAGTTATAAAGTATAAAACTTGTTTGAGAGCCCATTTTCTTGGAGAACATGTAATCTGTCTGATCACAAAGAAAATAATGATATTTCCTAATAATAATAGTTACCATTTGAGTCTTTGTAGTATGCCAGGGACTGGATATTTGCTTCTAAAGGGGGTAATCCCCTGAGATATGGGGGATCCAGTTTCCCCCAAGCCCCTGCCCCAGGAAAGTAAGAATAAAGAATTAATGAAAAGCTAAAGAGATAGGTTATAGAAGCAATAAATAAATAGGTACAATGGAAATGTTGGTTTCATTCAGATGAAGACAGGACATAGGAAAAATAGCCTCTCCCCGACCATCTTCACTTCCAGTAAAAACTTTTTAAGGAGAGTCTTGGGAAAAAGCAGGCATGTGCATGTTTTTGTTAAATAAACTGGTATAAACCAAAACATAGTGTATCAGCCTAAGAGGAGAGAAAGCAAGTGTGACCACCCACAGTGTGATAAAGCTATTTTTTAAATAAAATATTTCTTGTAGTTCCATATTGCTATTGAAGTGTAAAAGTTTTCAACACCAGCCTAGAATGAAGTTATCTGCACGTCTGTAGACCCCTTTTACGAATTGTGTGAAAGTACCAGTTCTCAGACTAGAAGTACTCAATTTTATTCCCTGCAGATGTCAATTTAATATCAGTGATGTGGGGAACAGTTTACGGTGTCACAGTTTTCAAAACCTATTTCAGACTCCAGGAAATAGTTATACCATGTAAGGAAATAACTCATTCTTGGTAAAGGAAAAATTGTAAAGTATTTAGTTAGAATTTTCTGCAGCTGGGCACGGTGACTCATGTCTGTAATCCCAGCACTTTGGGAGGCTGAGGCAGGAAGCTCGCTTGAGCTCAGGAGTTCAAGACCAGCCTGGGCAATAAGGTGAGACCTCATCTCTACTAAAAAAGCACAAAAATTAGCCGGGCCTGCTGGCACACGCCTGTAGTCCCAGCCACTTGGGAGGCTGAGATGGGAGGATTGCTTGAGCCTAGGAGGCAAAGGTTGCAGTAAGCAGAGATTGCATCACTGCTCACCAGCCAGGGCAACAGAGGGAGACCTTCCCTCAAAAGAAGAAAAGATTCTTTTCAATATCCAGTAATTATTTTATTTAATCTCCTTCCAGCTCCTTCCAATATTTCTGATGTATGTGTGTATATGTGTTTGTGTGCTCATACTTTCTGTCTCAAGTTGTGAACAAGAATTTCACGTAGTTCAATCTTTTATCAAAAGCCTAATGTTACATTTTTTTTAAAGCCATTAAGCAGGAGTCACGGGTTTCAAATACAGTGAATAAAAACTGCTGGTACTGGAAACTGTCCACATCAACATGCCCTTCAGGTTACACATAAAACCACCTTGAAAAGCAGAACTCTTAAATGCTGCTTACAGAAAGCTCATGTTGTTATGTGTTCAATGCTTCCTAACACATTTCATTACTAGGCACGATAAGAATATTGAAACCATATTTGTGAAATAGGGTTAATTAGCTTGAGTGAACCTTTCTATAATGTATACATAGATCAAAACATCACATTGTACCCCATAAGTATACACAATTATTATTTCTTAATTAAAAATAAATTTAAAAGGAAAATATTTATCTGTTCTGTGGTTTTTCTTTCTTTCATTTTCCTTTAGCATCTTTCTAGTTAGACATCTTTACATCTCTTTTTCTTTGGTCACAGTTTCCATTTTCTGTCATAGTTCCTTGAATGTCCTGTCAAAGCAACACATGCCTGCTGAACAGTAATTGTGTAAGAGGCTGTGTTAGGCGGTGAGTGTCACAGAATTGAGAAAGACCTCATTAAGCTTGGTCTCTACTGAAAGAGGCAGAAATGTACAAAAATGAACAACCCTACCATTATTAGGCAGATGTTAGGAAAGGCATATAAAAAGGCCAAGAAGTATCAGATCCTCTGGGTATAAAAATCACTCAGTAGCTGGGTGTGGTGGTGCATGCCCGTAGTCCCGGCTACTCAGGAGGCTGAGGCTGGAGGGTTGTTTGAGCCCAGGAGTTCAAGGCTGCAGTGAGCTATGATTGTGCCACTGCACTCTACCCTGGGCAACCAAGTGAGACCCGATTTTTTTTAAAATTGCTCAGAAGGCCATGAAACAAATAATCTGTAAACCCAATGGGAAGAAAGTGACAGCATTTCATATTGCTAATCAACACAACCATAGCCCTTTACACATCTCCCTAAATCATGTGACATTCCACCCACCTAGGGATTGGAAAATGGACAAATGATATTAGTTTTTGAAAAGATGTAAAATGCAAAAGATAGTGAAGGTGGTAGATTTACATGCCAGTGTGGATGTTGGGGAAAGCTCTCAGGGATCCAAGAGAATGTTTTCCTCTTGCAGTAAAACGTCAACATAGAGAGCTAGTATCATTTGTTCTCCACCAAACTTCTGCTCTCATTGAAAACTCAGAACGTGAATTTTCCACATTTCTGCCCTAGAATTTTTAGATCCTAAATAATGAATGCAACCAAGAGGAGCATATTCAATGGCAATTAATGACTATCTTTCTATTAAACTTTATTCCATTATTAAATGTTCCAGTTTTATGTCAGTGGATTACATATTATGCATGGCTTATTTGCCATTGCTTTATAAGCATTTTATAGGCAAAATGGAATGGCTGTTATAAAGTAGGTATATTTAAGACAGGTCTTTCCCTTTTCTGCCTACACCCCCCCCCCCACCCTCCGCCACATCCCTCCCATTTTGGTTCTCTGGAATTAAAATCAATCTTTAGGTGCTACTCACATAATGAGAGCTTTGATGTATATGGCTTTCCTCTACAAAGCGACATATGTTCCCATTACTGAGATTTCTTCCTCAGTTCCCCATCTACTTCCCCCATTTATTCAAATTCTATTCATTCTTTCAGGCACCAGGAGCCTTTCTTTGTCAGTCTTGTCTGCTGTGAGCTCTCTCTTGTGTGCTAAGAGAGTACTAGCTCTTTGAAACTTATTCTGCTCTGCAACTTTTCATGTGTCAATGTGACAATTACACTGTAAGATTTTAAGGTGGGTTCTACATCCTATTTATTAGTTTTTTTGTATTCTCATAGTTTCCAATAAAATATATATTGTTGGTTGAATTATAATCTTCCCCAGTTATGGGAAACATAGCTGAATGAGAGGCCCAGAATAAAAATGAAATCTGTACATTTACTTATTTATTATTTTTTAGCTTTTTATAGTTGCTTTTTTTTACATTTAATTACATTTAATTGTTTATTTCAATAGATTTTTGGGGAACAGGTGGTGTTTGGTTACATGAATAAGTTCTTTAGTGATGATTTCTGAGATTCTAGTGTTTTCTATATTTGCTTTCTATATTTAGAGATGATATGGCAATTATACACTTTAACGGTAGGATTAAAATACAAGTTTCTTATGTTAACCAATGACATTTAATTAATAGTTATAAGGACATGCATCGTTTATGTAATTTAAGATTCAAAATAATACTAGTTTGTATACTTACCTGGCAAGGGAGATACCATGATTATGAAATAATACTAGTTTCCAAAACTAGAATAAAATTACTAATCACCTAAAAATCAATAATGTAAAGGACATTGATAGATTTCTATCATAATTTCATTGATGATTTCTATCATAATTTCAACCATTTGCAATTAAATCGCATTTTATAAATATACAAGGAAAATGGAACACAAAGAATGGTGACTGTTGAATGATATGCAATTCATCACCATAAACTATTTAAGTCTAAGGTTCACATTTCTATACAGATATAACCCACTGGAAGATATATTACTGAGATTGAAATTCATTCTCTCCCTTGACTTACAGAAATAAGAAAGGAATCCAACTCAATTGTACCTTGAGCATTTAAAGACAAATATCAATAACAATATTTGTTGTAACCAGGCAGTAATCCATCTAGAAATAACGAATATGAACACTGATAAAGAACAACATGAGGATGTGTGCAGTGGCGCATGTCCATAATCCCAGCACTTTGGGAGGATAAGGTGGGAGGATCACTTGAGCCGGGGAGATTGAGACCATCCTGGACAACATAGTGAGACCTCATCACTCCAAAACAACAACAACAACAACAAAAAGCTAGGCATGCTGGCTCACACCTGTAGTCCCAACAACTTGGGAGGCTGAGGCAGGAGGATTGCTTAAGCCTGGAGTTCAAGGCTGCATTGAGCCATGATAGCACCACAGCATTCCAGCCTGGGTAACAGTGAGACATTGTCTCTGGAAAAAAAAAAAAAGCAAGTGTGAATTATGGAAACAAAATAAAATGAGAGCATGCCTGAGGAATTGAAGGAATTCATCTCAGATCTGTGATTATCCACCAAGATTAAGTGTGTTATCAATGGCCTTCAAAGAACCTTCAGGAAGCATCAACTTTAGATACTGTTTGACAATGGAGAGAAAATCAGAGTGTGAGATTTTGGAAAAGGGTTAAGAGTGTCAAGGATGGCAGTAATGCACACGCGTATCTAAAGATATGAGAGAGAGGATGTGCAGACCCAGAAAAGAGAGAGAAGAAATCAGAATGGTTGGTTATATTTTTGGCAGGAAAACTTGTTTGCAACACCCTGAAGGTGAGGAAGGAAATTCCAGACCTCAGGCATAGGACCTCTTTCTGTATCTCTTGCTTACATATCAGCTGGGGATTATGTTAGATTTAGATTTAGTACATCAGAGGTGGACCTGAGACTGCCTATGCTGATGCTGCTGGTCCGTGAACCACAGTTTGAGGAGCAAGTCATCAGGACACTCTCCTACAGCGAGAGGTGATGCTGCAATATTGATCCCTGCAACCGTGAGGATGGCTAATGGGCTCCCCTCTTCCTGGCCGGGAGCAGCTATATTTATGGACACCAGTGAGGCACACAATGTGATGATTATTTTCTATATGAACGGGGGCAAGAAAAGGGTCGATATTCATACTCTCATACCATGTAAAGGCTAGGATACCGGGAAATTTACAAATTATGGAAGAGACAAGAAGGGGGGAAAAAGAAACCCAAACAAACAAAAAAAACGAAGAATGGAGATGCCGTTGCAACTATTTAGAAAATTGAAAGACATATAATTTTGAAAGAGAAGGCTGTTTGTTTGTCTACTACGAACTCTCATGTATCCTAAGAGGGTAGCTGCTCCTTGAAACTTACTCTGCTTAATAAATTGACCATATTTTACCATGTATTGATCATGTTTTCCTTAGCTTCCAAACTGTCATCTTACTGAGCTTGAGGTACAGACTGGAAGTTCAGGCAAAGATATTGAAGTGGGTATGGTCGGCAGAATGGCAGAATTTTGGCCCCCATGAATTTTGGCCCTTGGTGTTCCTCCCATGGTTATGCGATGACCCAAGGGAGTCTACAGATGTCCTTGAGGTTATCATCAGCTGACTTTAAAAAAGGGAACTTCAGCCAGGCACAGTGGCTCATGCCTGTAATCCCAGCACTCTGGGAGGCCGAGGCAGGCAGATCACGAGGTCAGGAGATCAAGACCATCCTGGCGAGCACGGTGAAACCCCGTCTCTACTAAAAATACAAAAAATTAGCTGGGCGTGGTGGCAGGCGCCTGTAGTCCCAGCTACTGGGGAGGCTGAGGCAGGAGAATGGCGTGAACCCGGGAGGTGGAGTTTGCAGTAAGCCGAGATCGCACCACTACACTCCAGCCTGGGCAACAGAATAGACTCCGTCTCAAAAAAAAAAAAAAAAAAAAAAGAGGGAGCTTCTCCTGGCTTATCACGGTGGGACCAATGAAATCAGGAGTCCTTAGTAGCAGAGAATTTTGCTGGCTGAGGAGAAAGAGATGTGGCAGCAGAGACGTCCTACTGAGACCTTGGTCCTAGAACTGCAAGGAGCAAACACAGTTCTGCACTCACCTCAATGAATCTGGAAGCGGATTCTCTCTCAGAGCCTGCAGATAAGAACCCAGACCGCTTATTACCTTAATTTTAGCCTTGTGGGACAGCCCATGAGCAGAGGAACCTGCTGAGCCCATCTGGATTTCTCACCTATACAAATGTGAGATGATACATTTGTGTTGTCTTCAGCTGCCCATTTCATGGCGGTTTGTTACAGCGGCAATAGAACATGAATACGGTGGGCACCAGAAGGTACAGAACTTGGAATAGAGATGTGGGCGTTACCTGCACAGCTGGATAACATATTGAAGTAGGAGAGGGAACACATGATTTCAGCGGAGTAAGTAAAAGGGGAGAAGAAAGAAAAGGAGCCTTGAGAGGAAAGGAAGGAGGCCAGGATTCCAGCTGGTGTTGACCCCACAGAAGGAGAAAAGGGTAAAGAAGGTTGAGGGGAGCAAAAGAGGGAGAGAGAACTGCAGAGAGACAGTGGATGTGTGGATTTGTAGGTCGCCTGTGAGCTGTGAGATCCTGGTTTGGCAGGTAGCGCTAAGATAAAGAATGTTCCAGCAGGGGCTATTCCTAGGCAGTGAAATGTGAAGATAGGCAGGCATGGCAGGTCCACTCTCCTTCCCTTTAGAATGGTGTGAGAGTTCCAGTAGAGATCTGGAATGACACATCTGAGGAAGCCAGGGAAAGAGGCCTTTTTTTTGAGAATGAGAGAAGCTTCCGTCTCAATGCAGACTGTGGGAACACATCTGCAAAGTGGACTTTGAAGATGCAAGAGAGTGGAGTGAATGGGTAGAGAAAGACAGTGGAGGAATCCTGGGAGGGGATCAAGGCATTCTGCTGTTATCTCATCCAGTCTCATCCATTCCGTTTTACTCCATGACTAAGTAGACTATGACTGACCCACCATCTGCCTTATAAGCTGATATCAAGCTAATCTTTTTTTTTTTTTTTTGAGACAGAGTCTCGCTCTGTCGCACAGGCTGGAGTGCAGCGGCACCATCTCGGCTCACTGCAAGCTCTGCCTCCCGGGTTCACACCATTCTCCTGCCTCAGTCTCCGAGTAGCTGGGACTACAGGTGCCCGCCACCACGCCCGGCTAGTTTTCATATTTTTAGTAGAGATGGGGTTTCACCGAGTTACCCAGGATGGTCTTGATCTCCTGACCTTGTGATCCGCCCGCCTCGGCCTCCCAAAGTGCTGGGATTTCAGGCGTGAGCCACCATGCCCGGCCTTTTTTTTTTTTTTTTTTTTTTTTGAGACGGAGTCTCACTCTGTCGTCAGGCTAGAGTGCAGTAGTGCGACCCAGGCTCACTGGCAACCTCTGCTTCTAGGGTTCAAGCGATTCCCCTGCCTCAGCCTTCCTAGTACCTGGGACTACAGCACGGCTAATTTTTTTTTTTTTTTTTTTTGTATTTTAGTAGAGACGGGGTTTCACCATGTTGGCCAGAATAGTCTTTATCTCCTGACCTCGTAATCCGCCCGCCTTCGAGTCTCAAAGTGCTGGGATTACACGCGTGACCCACCGTGCCCGGCCCTACGAAGCCTAATCTTTTAGTCTTTTTTTTTTTTTTTTTTGAGACAAATTCTGGCTCTGTTGCCCAGTCTGGAGCGCGGTAGTGCGATCTTGGCTCACTGCAGCCTCTACCTTCTGAGCTCAAGCAATTCTCCCACCTCAGCCTCCCGAGTAGCTGGTACTACAGGCCTGCACCACCATGCCCAGCAATTTTTTAATTCTTTTTGTAAAGTCAAGGTCTCACTATATTGCTCATGCTGGTCTTGAACTCCTGGACTGAAGCGATCCTCCAGCCTCAGCCTCTCAATGAGATTACAGGCATGAGCTACCATGCCCAACCCTTTTAGTTTTACATAATTGTCCTCAAGCAATTAAATTGACCATGTTTTACCATGTATTGACCACACTTCCTTTGCTTGCAAGCCTCTGGGCCAAGACTCTCAGTCCTTCTTTCTAAGATTCCTTCTTCGTTGCTATTACCCTCATTTCTGTTTGTGTTCTGCCCAAACAACCCCTCCACATCTCCTTCTTGCCCATGCTTGCTCTTCAAATAGGTCAACAGCATTTGGAGACTTTGTACTTACCACTTTCTCTGTGTAGCTGGAAAGACACATTGCTCGGTCTTTATTTTCTTGCATTCTCTTCTCAGACATCTTATTAGAGAAGCTTTCCTTAAACACTCTGTATAAAATGACAATCCCAAATTCCAGCTCAGACCTTGTTATCCCTTCTCTAATCTCTCTGTCATCTATCTACTATGTATCCTCTATCACCTATCTTATTATCTATCGTCTATCTATCTACCTACCTACCTATTATCTAGCTATCCATCCTGTCTGTTCTATCCATCTATCTATCTATCTATCTATCTATCTATCTATCTATCTATCCATCCATCCATCCATTTATCCTATATGTTCTATCTATCTATCTATCTATCTATCCATCCATCCATCCATGCATCCATCCATCCATCCATCCATCCTATCTGTCCTATCTATCTGCCTACCTATCTACCTACCTATCTATTATCTAGCTATCCATCCTATCTGTTCTACCTATCTATCTATATCTATCCATCCTATCTGTCCTAGCTATCTATCTATCTACTTATCATCTAACTATCCATCCTATCTGTCATATCTATCTATCTACCTATCTACCTATTATCTATCTATCCATCCTATTTGTTCTTTCTTTGTATCTGCCTGTATCTATCTATCCATCCTATCTATCTATCTATCTATCTATCTATCTATCTATCTATCTATCTATCTATCATTTATCTATCCATCCTATCTATCCTATCTATGTATCTATTTATCTATCTACCTATCATCTATCTGCCTATCATCTATCTATCCATCCTATCTGTTCTATCTATCTATCATCTATCTATCTAATCTATCTCCCTATCATCTATCTATTCGATCTATCTATCCATCTATCTATCTATCTATCATCTATCTATCCATCCTATCTGTCATATCTATCTATCTATCTATCTACCTATTATCTATCTATCCATCCTATTTGTTCTTTCTTTGTACCTGCCTATATCTGTCTATCCATCCTATCTATCTGTCTATCTATCTATCTATCTATCTATCTATCTATCTATCCATCTATCTATCTATCATCTATCTATCCATCCTATCTGTCCTATCTATGTATCTATTTATCTATCTACCTATCATCTATCTATCCATCCTATCTGTTCTATCTTTCTATCATCTATCTAATCTATCTAATCTATCTCCCTATCATCTGTCTATTCGATCTATCTATCTATCTATCGTCTATCTGTCCATCCTATCTGTTCTATCTATCTATATCTGTCCATCCTATCTGATCTATCTATCTATCTCCCTATCATCTATCTATCCTATCCTATCTATCTATCTATCTATCTATCTATCTACCTATTATCTATCTATCTGCCTATCATCTATCTATCCATCCTATCTGTTCTATCTATCTATCTATCTATCTATCTATCTATCTATCTATCTATCTGCCTATCATCTGTCTATCCATCCTATCTGTTCTATCTATCTGTCATCTATCTTATCTATCTATCTATCTATCTATCTATCTATCTATCTATCTATCTGACTAACATCTATCTGTCGATCTTATCTGTTCTATCTATTTATCTATCTATCCATCCTATCTATCTGTCCTATCTACTGTATCTATCTATCTATATCTATCTCTCTATCATCTATCCTATTATCTACCTATCTTCTATTTATCTATCATCTATCTTATCTACCTATCTTCTATTTATCAATCATCTATATTATCCATCTATTTTCTATTTATTTATCTTCTATTTATCATCTGTCTTATCTATCTTCTACATTAAATATGAATCCATGAGAGCAGGACTTTATGTTCTCAGTGGCTAGAGTAGTGCCTAGCACATAGTAGATATTCAGAAATGTTTGTTGTGGAGTGAATGACTTTTATTGGTCTGCCCAGCATGGAGTCCTGGAAGTATCATGAATTCAGAAAGAAAGTAACATAAAACTTTTAATCCTCTGTGCTCCAGTTTTCTATCATAATGCATAGATCCTGCTATTGTCTGAATGTTTGTGTCCTTCCAAAATTCCTATGTTGAAACCCTCATCCCCAGGATGATGGTATTAGGAGGTGGGGCTTTGGGAGGTGAGGAGGTCATGAGGGAGGAGCCTCATGAATGGGATTAGTGCTCTTATAAAAGGACCCCAGAGAGCTCCCTCACCCCTTCCACTATGTGAGGACACAGAGAGAAGGAGCTGTCTATGAACCAGGAAGCAAGTTCTCACCAGACAGTGAATCTGCCATACCCTGATCATGGATTTCCAGCCTCCAGAACTGTGAAAAATACATTTCTGTTGTTTAAAAGCCTCCCAGTTTATGGCATTTTGTTATAGCAGCCTGAACAAACTAGCTTTTTCATAATTTTCATCTTTTCTGCTATAGCAAAATTGAGTTCATCCATTATTGAGAATAATGCAGTATCAAGTACGAGTCTTGTAAGATGTCTCGTTCTTACCAACCTGTTTTTATCATTGTTTTTGAAACCAAGCATTGATAATTATCAGATGTCAAATAGTTAATACACTTACATAATATTTGACATATAAATATTACAGAAATAATTAATATTTTCTAGATTTTTCCCTATCAAGAAAGAAGAGGAAACTTAGAAATAACCTATTTTTGTCCACACAATTACTGTATAGAATCATAACATGAAATAAGCTTACCTCTTTAAATATACTACTTTGCAAATAAAGGCAGGGTCCTATCTGTTCACCATAGCCATTGAAAAGCTGTAAGAGGAGAGTAAAAATGTCTTAAATTCTTAGGGCAACAAAATTGATCAGAACTAAGAAAAGATGATTGAGTTGCTTTAGATTTGCATATTCAATCAACAAGATCATTTTTAATCTTATAAAAGGGTATTTTACAGTAACATCAATCATTGAACATATATACTCAGAAATGCATACAATTAAGAAAAAAATCAAACAAACCCAGACATGACAGAAAGACATAAACATATTGACTGAAGAAAGGCTGGGAGTTAGAAAAACATTTCAAAAGTTGCCAAGTCTTTGAAATGATAGTATTTCAAGGAGGCAAAACTGAAAAGTTGTGTGTTATAAGTGTTTTTTCTTCTTGCCCAAGCATGTACATGGCTTGTACTTTTACCAAACAAGAAATGCTAGAAACCGTAAGACAAGAATACACATGATTTTAGACAGGGCCACTGGACTGAGTCATTAGAGGGCATTGGTCTGCAAAACCAGATACAGTGTAGACTCAGTCATTGCCTAAATTGCATTGGAAAATATGCCAAGTTTATGAGTTCCTAACATTAAATCCTGCAAGTAGATATTTATTTTTCTTTCCCTTCCTTGCAGATAGGAATGACACCCAAGGAGTTTTGACACAGGTTATCACTCCTTACATAAAACTATGATCTATATCAATAAAGTAAGAATAAACATTTAAATCTATCCATCTGTAAGGTATGAACATTGGTCTTCAAGCTCAGGAAGGCAGAGGCTGGAAGATGCAATCCAACTACTGTCCACGTTTCCATATATCTGTTGTCATTCTTGGATATGCACAACTAAAATAATTACAGTAGCATTATTTTTCCTTCCACATATACTTTGTTATTGTTGTTTCTCTTTAATATCTCCAAAAGTATCTACTTAGTAACCACAGCCATATGCCCTACATACATGAGAACACCTTGGACATGTCACATCAAAAGCCACAACAGATATTGCTGGTTTTTTCAACTAAAGGATTTTAAATACCTGGAGGATTACCTGGATGATCTAATTAGCATCATCTGGTCATAATCTCATGATCAATACAAACTGACTGCATTTGAATACCAATGTTTTCATTTCAAAATGCTAAAATTTAGAATATAGTCAAATCAAACATTGCTTAACATCCTTTGCTAGCTGTTTCTTTGGAATTTCATTTTTTTGCTTGTTTCAGTAACAGTGCTGAAATTAGGTGGTGTAAGAAAAAGAAACTTAATTGCTATTATAATTTGAAAAATGTTGGAAATGTTTAGTGCTGTATTTTTGAAAGAGGATTTTATCTCATTGAACTAGATGGTCAAGACACAATTTATTCTTTGGAAACAAATCCTGTAAACTCTGCCCAATTGGGCTCAATTGTCCACTGGAAGGATCTTGTTGAAATCTGTGTCCTGTAAGATAATTGGTTCAGCCACCACAATGGCCAGTCTCCATGAAACTGGGTAGGAAAAACATCCTGCTGGAATGGAGTTTTCTGTGGGAAACAAAGCTGACTCCACGTGCTCTCCAAGAGGCAAAATACAGGCAGAGGAAGAGGAGATGAATCAAAAATAAAAAAGGGAGATTATAAGAAAAATCATAAAGCCACATGCTGCTAGATCTTCTTCTTTTTCCCCCTCACTTTCCTGGGGCCATACAATATGCTTTTCTTAAGACAAGTATAAATAAATCCACGGTGCTGAAAGAAAGAGCCTGAAAAGAGAGATGATTACTATCCATTTGTTTTTACTGGTGTCTCCCTTCTAAACTTGCTGCTATTACACCAGAGCATGGTGTACCCTCTACCCTCCCTGATAAGAGTCATTATTTGATAAAGTCGATTTTGGATATGTTTACACCATTTAATCAACAATTTTATGCTGAATCACATGAAATTGCCAATATTCACCCATGATAGTTTTGTATATTGTTCAACATAATATATCTCTACAAGTTAGTTGCATTAATTCAGAGAAATAAATGACTATTCTTAAAAAATTAACTAGGAGACTCAGGGCACCTGTGTTTGCTTAGTGCCATGGCTTAGTCACACTTAAGGTTCCTTTTCCCTTGCGGTATGCATCATAAATTTCTTCTGTATCTCCTCTGCTTCTCTACATGGAGGATTATAATTATACCCAAGCCTTTGGAAGTAGTAGATGTGTTCAGGTGACTACTTCACTATTCGCAATGAAACATGAATGGAAGTGATGTGTTTTGCATGTGCTGAAGTATTTAATCACCTTTACTGGTCTCTCCAGCCATCTCCTCCCATAATGCCTTATGTTGAGATGATGACCTTCTATAAGGGCAGAGCAGGTCTCTCTGCCAACCACACTGGATGCCAGTTTAAGCAAGAAATAAATCTTTGTTGTTTTAAGCCAATGAAATTTTTGAGTGGTTAGATACTATAATTAACCCAGTTTATTCTCACTAAAAAAAGATCTCTGGGGGAAAAAATATGATGGCAGGCAATACTCAATAATGCTTGCTGTTGATGATAAGAGTAGAGTCAACATTTGCCAGCTTAAAATTTAGAGGGCGTGAATGGCCTTTCCAAAACCTCTGACCCCAGGAATTCCCACTCACTAGAAATCCTGTTTAGAAACATCTTTTCTGGGGAGGTTATCAAAACTCCTGACATTATGAGTTCTCAAGTAGTTAAACCCTTCCTTTGCTTAACATTTGGTTAGGATAAATTTCATTAAGTCAAACCCTGGCAGGGTAGGGTGAAAGTCTTTGGAATAGCGCACCGTTTTGGTTTTGTCTGAGCAATAGGGAATTGTAGAAACATCTTGAGCATTAATAAACTCTCCTAATATCACTAGCAATTAATAATAAATGGCACTCAGAAGTGACAATCCAAAGTCAATATATGGAAATGTCATCTTTTTGGAGTGAAGCTATTTTGACAAGCTAAATTCCAATAATATTAAACACAGCTGTCACTTCAGCATATGTGGTGATGACTCAGTTAGGTAAAATTAGGATCATGACCACTGGGAAAAATTAAAAGACCGACATGACACAAAGAGGAAAGAGTGGATTTCAGTAGAAAAAAGAAGAAAATGTGAATTTATACAGAGCATTTACTCTAATGTTTTTTTCCTCCCCAAGGGGAGAAAAAAGTCCTTTCAAGCACTGTATTTATAGGTACAATTATAAATGTAGCCTAATCCTCTTTTCAATTTTAAGAAACCTAGTAGACCAAGTCTCTGACAACAAACACAATAGAAATAAGCCCACGCTGCACAGTTTTGGGTAAGATAAAACCTTTTTGCACAAGATATCCAGAAATGAACAACATAAGCTTTGCTCCTATTTCTAGCTACTCTTTTTAAGCAAGCTGTGGATTTTGCAATCAACTTTTGCTCAAGTCTCTCTTTTGTGATAATAAAGCCTATGACAGCATTTGTTTTCCAGCTCTGTGTTGTCTCAACCTAATTTGAAATTAAAATAATTGTTATTAAAATGGAGCAAAAGAAAAAAAAATGGCATGAGATGAATTAGAATTGTTTAGTATGGACAATGAACCTGGCTTTCATTTTCAAGAAATATGATTTTGCACAAAGAAAATTATTTGCTTCTTGAAAGAGAAATAATAGTTGGAAATGCTTGAGTTATTCATGTCACATTTAGACAGAAAAATTTTGGTCATTTAAAATTATTGTTCATGAAAATGAAATAATTCCATAACCTAGGAGAGAGAGACAGCCTATATGATACTTTAAAGAAAGTCAATATTATGATGCAGGCAGAACTTGTCTTCTCTATCATCCCCCTTCATTTTGCTCCCCAGTGGCTGTGCCTTAGGTTCTGTCCCTAAATAGCTCAGGGGTTCCCAAAAGCCATGCTTTCATGCCCTGGAATCTTCCCTTTTCTTTGCTTCATTCACAGGTCCCATTGGGGGCTTGCCTCTACTAGGATGGAGATTAGAAATTGCTGCTCTAACAAATACTCACTCTGCTGATGTTAGGGTACTAAGGCCTCTCCCCAGTAGAATTTGCCAGGAGTCAGATTTCTGAGGCTTATTTATTTTATTTTATGTAGAGATTGAGTCTTGCTCTGTTATCCAAGCTAGAGTTCAGTGGCATGATCATCGCTCAATGCAGCCTCCAACTCCTGAGCCCAAGCAATCCTCCCACCTCAGCCTCCTGAGTAGCTACGACTACAGATGCATGCCACCACATCTGGCTAGTTTTTATTTTTTGTGTAGATGGGGTTTTGCCATGTTGACTAGGCTGGTCTTGAACTCCTGGCCTCAAGTGATTCTCCTGCCTTGGCCTCCCAAAGTGCTGGGATTACAGGCATGAGCCACCATGCTGGGCCTCAGAATTTTCAGACTTAATACAAACTCTACCTTGTCATAAGGAACTCTAGCCCCACTGGGAGAGTGATATCTCTGGAGAGTGATATTCCACCTGTCTTCTTCCCTGGACTTGAAAGGGGACTTTTGTGAGCAGGAGAACAGTGGAAAAGTCCTCAAGAAAGGTGTCTTCCTTGACTTAAAGGAATTTCTCTCGGGGCTTGGGCCCTGCTCTGTGTCACCCTAAAGGTAGAGAGAGGAATCAGGAGATAAGGAATTAGAGGAAGACTGTAGTACAAGGGCCATGGCCAATAGCATATTCTTTGGAGTGTTGCTTTTGCATTCCAGTCAGTGTGGGTGGGTACCACATAAGGCCAGTATAGGAGGCCTTTGCATACCTGACACCTTGCAAACATGTATGCAAAATGCCTGAGCCTTTAGCGCCCTGAAGCCATCTTGTGTTGCATGCACATGATCTGCTCATGCTTAGAAGTAATTACTAAGTGCTTTTGCTTAGCCAATGTGGGCACAGCATATTAACTCCAACTCACTTCAAGGCAAAGTTTATCACCATCACCTGCCTCCTCCATCTTGCTTAGTTTACTTAAAATACCACGAGTTTGTTGGTCGGCTTCACAAGACAAGCTCTCTTTCCAAAGTCCTCGCAGTAAGCTCTCTAAATGTCTCATGCTCCCCCCTCCTCCTTGGTTTCTATAAAGGAGAATGCTGCTTCTTTTTATAGAAATAATTTCCCTGAGAATCTGATAAAGGTCTAGCATGATTCTGCAAAATAGCACAGTAACAAAATTATCACCTGGTGGTTTTTTTTTTCAGATATACATTAATCAGCACATTAAGCAGCTGGAATTTAACCTTAATAAAGACAAAATATAAAGTCTATTTGAGATCATAGACTTTGAGGTCAAATGTATTTTGATAGCTGTGAATATGCTTGAAATCCGAAGTGACTTAAGTTGTGGCTGGTTTCAAAAGTTCTTGTAACATTAGCAAACCCTAACCCTGGAATCTGTCTTTAAACTCACACATCAGTCCTCACTAAAGGGCCTGAGGTGTGTGTCTACATGGAATAATGCCAATATGACTTCATTCCGAGGGAAATGGCTGACTCACCTTGTCTTGTCAGTAGTCCCTTAATAGGAAGGACAGAACAAAATCAGCCTGGTTACATAGGACCCTGAAATTCACATTTATAATTATGCAATTTCATCTATTGTTGACAGAAAATGCAACATATTGATTGTTGCTGTTGAACTTTGCATTTGAATACTTGCAAACCCTTTCAACTAATTGATTTGCGTATCCTATAATCTGACATCAGAGAATAACTGAAGTACAAATTGCCCCCCTTCTCAAGAAAAGTGCACTGCTATATAATTGAAGCCATTTCAGGTCTTTTGCAAACCTGTTATGAAGTACTGAGTTTTAGTCTACTTTTATTTATTGCCGGGACCAGCTCTTCTCTTTAAGTGCCTCTCTGTGACCCCGACATGAAAAGGGTCAATTTGCAAGACCAAATGTACACATACCTGCAGTGTGTGTGTGTGTGTGTGTGTGTGTGTGCGTGTGTGTGTGTGTGTGGGGATGAACATTGGCTACTCTCTTTAGTGAGAATAGAAGCTAAGCTTTAGATGCAGTTTTATGGGTCCCTAGAATTGATCAAAAGCATCCGTAGGGAGTGAAGGGGACTGAACCAGTGGCAGTGCCTTCCTATATGTTATGGGCTGAATTGTGTCACCCCCTAACCCTCACCACCGAATAATATTTATATGTTGAAGCCCTAACTCTCAAGACCTCAGAATGTGACCTTATTTGGAGATAGGGTCTTTAAAGAGGTAATTGAATTAAAATGAGGTCATTAGGGTGGGCCCTGATCCAATAGGACTGGTGTTTTTATAAGAGGAGATAAGGACACAAACACACACAGAGGACGATCCTGTGAGGTCACAGGGGGACATGGCATCTACAAGCCAAGGAGAGAGGACTCAGGGGGAACCAGCCCTGCCCACACGTTCATCTCAGACTTCCAGCTTCCAGGACTGTGAGAGAATAAATCTATATGGTTTATAAGCCACCAGTCTATGGTATTCTGTTAAAGCAGCCTGAAATGGACTAAGACATCTCACAAGAAGAGATAAGGACACACACACACACACACACAGGGATGACCCTGTGAGGACACAGGGAGGAGATGGCATCTACAAGGCAAGGAGAGGGGTCTCAGGGGGAACCAGCCCTGCCCACACCTTGATATCCAACTTGCAGCCTCCAGGACTGTGAGAGAATACACTTCTGTTGTTTAAGCTGCCCAGTCTGTGGTCCTTTGTTGTAATAGTGAGAGCAAACTAATACACTAGAAAAGGACACTGTGTTGGGGGCAGGGGTTGACAAGGGAGAAGAGTGTGTTTGGGTGTAGCTGACTTTCAAAGGCGGATCAAGAGACCTAACTCACACCTCCCCTTGTTGACACAAGGATGTGGACTATAGGTAATTACAAAATGATACCTTCAGGCCTGGCAGTAAATAGTATTATGGTTGCCCAGAGATTTCCATGCCCCAGTCTCCAGAACCTGTGCAGCTGTTACATCCCACAGCCAACAGGACTTTGCAGATGTGATTAAACTTGCAGGCTTTAAAATAGGGAGATTATCCTGGTTTATCTGAATGAGCCCAGTTTAATCACTCAATCCCTTTAACGTCTAAGAAGAGTCTGTTTGAGAGATGAGGCAGAAGAATAAAAGAAAGAAACGTGTGCATCATTGCTGGTTCTGAGACGTAGCTGGCTACATGCATGCAAGGTCTTAAAGATGACTCTAGGAGCAGAGGGCAGTCCCCACTAACAGCCAGAAGGACAAACAGGGACCTTAGTCCTACTGCAGTGAACCAGATTGTGCCAACAACCCTAATGAGCCTGGAAATGGATTTTTCCCAGAGCCCCCACATAAGATCCCAGCCCAACTGACACCTTGATTTCACCATTGTGAGACCTTAAGTAGAGAACTTCATGGAGCCACCAGGAATTCTGACCTACAGAATGGAGAATGAATAAATGGGTATTATTTTAAGTGCTGAACTGTGAAAATTTGTGACAGCAGCAATAGAAAACTAATACAGGTGTACTTTACCACTGTTTTGGGTCTCTACCTGATAACCTCAAATGATTTTGACCCTGACTCTACAAAGTATGGTCTGTGGACCAGCAACCTAGGCATCACCTGGGAGCTGGTTGGAAATGCAGATGCTCACATCCCACCCTAGACCTCTTGCGTCAGAATCTGCATTTGGATAAGATGCCCAGGTAATTGGTGTGCACAGCCAACAACTACCTCTATTCATTCAGAGATCCAAGCAGGATGAGGTGCTATCTTTTTTATTTAGCAACATCATGAGAGGTTTGTAAAATTATTTAGACGAAATAAAGAAGATATACAAATGGCCAACAAATATGTGAAAAAATGTTCAACATCAGTAATCATCAGGGAAATGCAAATCATAGTCCCAATGAGGTACCATCTCACTCCAGTTAGGATGGCTATTATCAAAAGGACAAAAATCAACAAATGCTGGTGAGGATGTGCAGAAAAAGGAACGCTTATACACGGCTAGAGAGAATGTAAATTAGTATCGCCACTACGGAAAACAGAATGGAGGTTCCTCAAAAAACTACAAACAGAACTATTATATGATCCAGCCATCCCACTACTGGGTATTTGTCCAAAGGGAAGGAAAGGAAATCAGTATATGGAAGAGACATCTGCAACCCTGTGTTTATTAGCTGTTCACAATAGCCAACAGCAGATGAAGGGATAAATAAAATGCACTATATGCACACACAGAGTACTATTCAGCCATAAAAACAATGAAATCTTGTCATAAGCACCTCCATGGGTGGAACAAGGAGCACATTATCTTAAGTGAAATAATTCTGAAACAGAAAGTTAACTACTTCATGTTCTCACTCATATGTGAAAGCTAAAAAAGATGCCAATCTCATAGACTTGAAAACTACAACAGAGGATACTAGATGCCGGGAAGGGAAGGGGGAAGGGAGGGATAGGGAGAGATTTGTTCAAGGGTACAAAATTAGAGCTAGATAAGAGGAATAGTTCTAGTGTTCTCTATCTGTATAGGATGACTATAGTTAACAATAATATATTGTGTTGTTCCAAATAGCTGGAAGGAGGATACTAAATGTTCCCAACACAAAGAAATGATGAATATTTGAAATGATGGATGTGCTAATCACCCTGATCTGATTACTATACATTATATGTATCAAAACATTACTATGTATCCCATTGATATGTATGATTATTATGTATCAATTAAAAAATGAAACTTTTTTGGACAAATCTCTTAGCTCTACTACAGAGTATATAATTTTTCATAATCTTTATCCATTTGAAACTTTTTAAATATATGCCATTTTCATGATCTGTTTTGTTGATAGTAAAGATTCTGTTAATGTGATATTGACAGGGAAATTCCTGGAAGCCAAAGTGACTTTAACCAGAATCTTGGCATTTTCCATTCCAAACTCTTTTCTCTGTTAATGCTATTCCAGGCAGGGTGGGCCAGCCGCTGTTCTGGAGAAGTTGGACCAAGATCAGAAGCTAGGGAGTATTAGAAATTTATAAAACTGCCTTAAAATCCTCTTTCATCCTGCAAACCTCTCCTCTTCTTGAAGTCTCTAACACTGTACCTTCTGTCAGCTGCTAGCGTCTATGATCCTCTGAATCCAGCCATTCCTTCCTCTCTTATTTTGCCAATGCTTTAAGCCTTGACTGATACACTTCCCTTTGACAACTGCTCTGGGGTATTTGTGGGCCAGTTAATAGCCAATCCTCCATTTCTCTAATCTGGGTTCTCTCATCCTCATAAAACTCTTTATGATGCATTCCCACCCAGATCCTTGGTTGGTTTGTTTGTTTGGAGACGGAGTCTCACTCTGTCACCCAGGCTGGAGTGTAGTGGTGCGATCTCGGTTCACTGCAACCTCTGCCTCCCGGGTTCCAGCAATTCTGCCTTAGTCTCCCGAGTAGCTGGGACTACAGTACAGGCGCATGCCACCACACCTGGCTAATTTTAGTAGAGATGGAGTTTCACCCTGTTGCCCAGGCTGGTCGCGAACTCCTGAGCTCAGGCAATCCACCCACCTCAGCCTCCCAAAGTGCTAGGATTGCAGGTGTGAGCCATCACCTCCCAGCCTCTCAGCCCTATTTTTTTTTTTTTTTTTATTATACTTTAAGTTCTAGGGTACATGTGCATAACGTGCAGGTTTGTTACATATGTAAACTTATGCCATGTTGGTGTGCTGCACCCATCAACTCGTCAGCACCCATCAATTCATCATTTATATCATGTATAACTCCCCAATGCAATCCCTATTTTTATCCTACACAAGGTAATATCAGCATGAATATCTCCACACTTACATTTTATTTTTGTTTCCATTCACTAGAATGCTAAGTAGGCAGTTTACCTATCAACTAGTTGTTCAAGCACCTTGATTGTAAAAGATTAAGCAGAAATACTGTCATGGCCTTGCTTCTCAAGAGATAACATATTCCTAATTACAAGTTCCTAGAGTCAAACTCTGATAGATATGTGAAAAAAAAGCAAATTGACTGCAGCTCAAAGAATAAGTCTGGTGACTAATCCAGGTGGATTTGGGAGTCACTGACTGAACAAAAACTGCCTCTAATAGCTTGAGGATATTCATTTCATATGAAATTATCATATGACTTGAGTGTAAACTGCCTGCTGATTTTTTTTTATGGTAAACCTATTGAGTGTTGCTTAAATCTTCACATCTATAAAGTAGCTATCAGGAGTTATTAAACTCCTACTATGATGAAGATAGCCATGCTGTGGTGCAGTTCATGTTCTGTGTACGATGATTTAAATACATGAACAAGTACACAGGATGTAGTTTGTTGAAAACTACAATGATGCATTTAATAAAGACTATTACTGAAATATGTGCTTTTCAGTGGTCACAGATGAAAGGGACAGTCACTGGGGAAATGTAAATTATACCAAAATCAAAAATACAAATATGCCTAACTTCTATTCCTCAATACACACCACTGAAGAAGTGATGCAGCCAATTAGAGAGTTGGGAAAAGTACAACATATGTCCAATGAAAGACTGACTGAATATATTAAGAACTTCTATAAGTCAATATAAAAAAAATGTAGACAACCCGATAGAAAGATGGGATGGAATAGGCCCTTTAAAAAGTGACTATTTAGAAAACCAATGAACATATTCAAAGCTTCTCAAACCTGTCAGTCAATCAGGGATATGCAAATTGAAACAACCATGTGATACCACTACACAACCTTCAGAATTTGCTAAAATGAAGAAGGCAAACAACATCAAATCTTGATGAAGATGTGAAACGATTGGAAATTTCATACATGTTGGGTGAAAGTCTAAATTGGTCATTTTGGAAAACTGTTGGGCAGTATTGAAATATTGTAGAATGTATTCATATTTTATGGGCCAACATTTCCAATCCTAAAAATCTGTACATTTGTTCACCATCAGCATGGAAAACAGTGTTTTGGGCAGCACTGTTTATAATCATCTCAAGTAGGACTCACGCCCTAACCACTATAAAAGTTGGGCCGTCTCTTTCAGCCATAGACTGAATAAGAAAACACTGAAGAAGTCTTGAATTTAAAAAAAAAAAAGTTTTTTGGACTAGATATTGAAGCATGAGTTGAATTTCATCCTTGATTTGGTCTGAGTTTGCTTCTGCTCAAGTTAGCATGGTGCACATTTCTTTACCTTAACATGCCTCCAAGCACCCTGCATTTACCTGTATTTCCGGTCATTCATTGGTGTTATTTCCTGGTGCTCACCCAGTGCCCAGCACAGAATACATGTCTATGGAACTACATACGTACTTATCAACCAGCAAGAAACAAATACATAAAGTGATTTCTCAGACAGTGGAAGCATTTCCTGGTATTATTTTTTCCTTTGGGGTTTACTCAAAGGGTCGTTTCAAAATGTTTCAAGGAGATTTTATTACAAGAGAGAGTATCTGTTATGTGGCATCTCTAACACTATGTCAGCTAACGATTTGGTTACTGAGAAAAGATGAATGGATTTTGAGAACGAGCCTTGAAGTTCTTTCATCTCCTATTAAAAGATATTGCTAACTTGTGGTTGGGCAATGCTGTCTCATGCCTGTAATCCCAGCACTTGGGGAGGCTGAGGTGGGCAGATCACTTGAGGTCAGGAGTTTGAGACCAGCCTGGCCAACTTTATGAAACCCCGTCTTTACTAAAATGACAAAAATAGCCGGGTGTGGTGCCATGTGCCTGTAGTCCCAGCTACTCAGAAGGCTGAGGCCTGAAAATTGCTTGAACCCAGGAGGCAGAGGTTGCAGTGAGTTGAGATCACAACACTGCACTCCAGCCTGGGCAACAGAATGGGACTTAGTCACATAAACACACACACACAGACACACACACACACACACACACACACACACACACAAAGACATTGCTAAATTGTGGTAAGAGACACCCCAGATAGTGAAGTCCTTGTCTGTTGTCTCTGACTTCTATTTACTTCTAACAGGACCAGGGAAGGACCCTCATCTCTGAAAACTGTTATGCTCCACAGTCTAGTAAGAAAACCAGCCCTCTGAAGAGGAGGGGATGATACTGGTTATTGTTTATTTAATAGTAATACTGTAAAATTAATAATAAAAAATCTTGAACTGTCTCCTCTAGAGATGTGTAATTCATAACCCTAGCAGAAAATTGTCATTTTAAAAAAGAATCTTGGCATGAAATCTTTGCGTTTAATTGGAGGGTATTATCACAAACAAAGGGAATGATAATATACTCCTTGTAACTGACTGGGCCCTTATCCTTGAACTTCTAAGTCTCTTCACCCATCCTCTTCTGTGATATGATAGGTAGAGTCCATTGTCTTCCATCCTTGAAAATGTATTTCAAGAGGTCACATGAAAGGGAAAACTCTTTGTTATTCTCTTTTTCTACTCTGAACAGAAAGCACACGCAAGCTTAACCTGGAGCCCAGGAGGGCAGAGAGAAGCCTGTGTTTTTTGTTTGTTTCTGGGCTTCTTAAGTTGGTGTGTGACCCAGAGCGTACAAATAAATCCTTGTGATTCAGTTACTTTATGTGCATAAAGAAGAAACTGCAGTAAAGATTCTGAATCCATTTTGGATGTTTTACTGCAAACAGCATTCAAACCCACAACTCCCCTTCCCCTTCTGTCACCACAACCAGGTAAGTAATAAGAATGCCTGGGGGTTGAGGGGGTGAAACTATGCAAGCTACAGCCTGTGTTCAAGAAGACTCCCTGCAACCTCATGCCTTAACCACCATGAAAGCTGAGTCATCTCCTTTCTCTGTGGCTGAAGCCATCTTTGTACTAGCTTGGGAGTCTTCCTTGCTCTTCCCAGAAAGCCCCCCTATGTCATAAGCCTTTTCACACATTCTTTATGCATGTAATGTCATCAGTCTTGACCTCTAAAGCAAAGTTTGGATGTGTGCGTGTTTGGAGGGAGGGGGCCATCCCACCTCTGTAGAATGACTACAGTGGGTATTAGGTCCCAGCCCTGAGCAATACCATAAAGAGTCCACTATCATTTTGCAGAACAAGCAGAACTTTACCCCTTGGAGCAAAATAGTGCACTCACCCATCGATATTTGAATGACTGGCTTTTTAATATACTTTCTAATAGCAATATATTTTATTTATTGCTGTGTCCATAGATGCCTTCTACATGGAATTTTCTTTTATCTCCACAGCCCAAAGTGATTCTCTTTGCTATAAACTGCCATAGCATTTTGATTGTCACTCTCTTACACAACTTATTACATTATTCCTTTTACTACAGTTATACCATGGTACTCACAACATGAGTACATTGCAGAGCTTTGGAGGCAGGATTGCCTGGTCATCATGGGACAGTGCCTTATACAATCTGTGTTCCCTGAATATATAAATGAATCCATTTTGAGTGCCAATAGCAAAGACAGGATAAAAGCACAATGCCATTTATTGTGTGCCAGGTATCTGTACACATACATTTAAGAGAGTCAGAGAAGCTGCCCTTTGCTCTGCCACTTTCCAGTAGAACTGGTATACAAAACATGTTGATTTTGGTTCACTAACCCTGGACAAATGTGCCTTGAATATGGTTTAACCATGTGTCATATAAAAATAATTACAAGACTTGCTTTTATTTTTACATAGTATGTGTAGACCAGCTTGCCAAGCTCATTGCATGTAATCATTCAAATGCCTCTGACGGTGACACTATAAGGTATACCCTATTTTATCCCCATTGTACATATGTGAAAACTGAGGATCCGTGAAGCTAAGGAGCCTGTTGAAGATAAATGTTGGTAAGCTGGGATGCCAGGCATATGAACCCATGTGTTATGGCTTTAGAATTTATGGACAGTTGCTGTGGCTGTAGTACTCTGCTGTATATGAGTTGTGGCAGGCAGACCCTAATTCCCTTCTCTTGAGCATAGGCTGGACCTGAGACTTGCTTCTAACCCGTAGAATACAGCAGAAGAGATGTGATGCTTCCTTTGTGATTATGTTACATAAGGTTGTAACTGTCATATTGCTGGGTGCTCCTCTCCCTCACTGGCACTGGAGAAATCAGCTGCCATATGTCAGAGGCTCACATGGCAAGGAAGGGAGGGCCAGCTTTGGCCAACAGCCAGCAAGAAACTGAGGCCTTCAGCCCTTCAGTTCACAAGGAATTGAATTCTGCCAACTATGGGGGAAACCCCACCCCCGATGTTTAACGTGGGTTCTTTTCTATTTCCCTAAGCATCTCGGCTGGTTTGAGAAATAAAGGGAAAGAGTACAAAAGAGAAAAATTTTAAAGCTGGGTGTCCGGGGGAGACATCACATGTCGGCAGGTTCCGTGATGCTCCCTGAGCTGTAAAACCAGCAAGTTTTTAATTAGCGATTTTCAAAGGGGAGGGAGTGTACGAATAGGCTGTGGGTCACAGAGATCACATGCTTCACAAGGTAATAAAATATCACAAAGCAAGTGGAGGCAGGGCGAGATCACAGGACCACAGGGTGGGGCGAAATTAAAATTGCTAATGAAGTTTCGGGCACGCATTGTCATTGATAACATCTTATCAGGAGACAGGGTTTGAGACCAGACTACCTATCTGACCAAAATTTATTAGGCGGGAATTTCCTTGTCCTAATAAGCCTGGGAGTGCTACAGGAGACCGGGGCTTATTTCATGCCTTTGGCTTTGACCATAAAAGAAAGCCGCCTCCAAGGGGGCCATTCATAGACCTACCGTCAGGGGCGCATTCTCTTTCTTAGGGATGTTTCTTGCTGAGAAAAAGAATTTAGCAATATTTCTCCTATTTGCTTTTGAAAGAAGATAAATATGGCTCTGTTCCGTCCGGCTCACTGGCAGTCAGAGTTTCAGGTTACCTCCCTTGTTCCCTGAACATTGCTGTCATCCTGTTCTTTTTTCAAGGTGCCCAGATTTCATATTGTTCAAACACACATGCTCTACGAACAATTTGTGCAGTTAACGCAGTCATCACAGGGTCCTGAGGTGACATACATCCTCCTCAGCTTATGAAGATGATGGGATTAAGAGATTAAAGACAGGCATAGGAAATCACAAGGGTATTCATTGGGGAAGTGATAAGTGTCCATGAAATCTTCACAATTTATGTTTAGAAATTGCAGTAAAGACAGGCGTAAGAAATTATAAAAGTATTAATTTGGGAAACTAATACTTGTCCATGAAATCTTCACAATTTATGTTCTTCTGCTATGGCTTCAGCCAGTCCCTCCATTCGGGGTCCCTGACTTCCTGCAACAGCCAACAATGATGCAAGCTTGGAAGTGGATCCTTCTCCGGTTGAGCCACAGATAAGACCACAGTGCTGGCTAACACTTCGGTTGCTGATTGCAGTCTTGTGAGACCCTGAAGCAGAAAATCTACACAAGCCATACCCAGATTCCTGATCCACAGAAACCATGAGATAATAAATGTGGGCTGGTTTAAACCACTAAGTTCATGGTAATTTGTTACACACATATAGATAAGTAATGCAGGTGGGTTAGTATGATTACAGAGGGAAGGCCAGAGAACAGCTTGATTCTCAGAACCTTTTATCACTGGCAGCTTTATTAATAATCATTTTTCTTTTTTCTTCCTTCTCAACTCATCTTAGAGTCATGCTTCCTAAATGACCCAAATCATAAGAATAACCTGGAGTGCTTGTGAAGTGTGCAGAATTCCTACCTTTACGACTCATTGACTTGGTGGGAGAGGAGCTAAGGAGTTTAGAATTTCACCAAGACTTTCATGACATTCTTTTGCTCAGGCAAAGTTGAGAAGCACTGTCATATAGCTAGGGAGTGAATCTTGACCTTGGTTACATTTTAGACTCCCATAGAGTCTGAGGTGCGTTGTCTGAGATGAAGCCTGGGGACTGGGATTTTTCCTTCTTTCTTTTTTAAAAATGCTCCCCATGTGATTTTAACATGCAGCCAAATTTAAGAACTGCTGATATTCAGCAAACCCAAGCAAGCTGATAGCAAATGTCAAGTACTCCATCAAGTAAGCATGCTAGTTATATAATGGGGAAGAGGGATAGAAGCCATTAATGTTCTAAGAGATATGTGCTTTCCCACAAGACTGACCTACTCCAAGCAAGATTGTCAGCTCACCTTTTTATGTTAAAGTGATTTATTCTAAAATGTTCCAAAAAGCACATGTAATTGCAAGATGTTTGAGTATAAGATGTTTTTTGAGTATCAAAGTGAATAAAAGTTGCCAGTGAATAAAATGGCAGCATTTGGTTTATAATATCTAGATTCTTCTAGAAACTTGGGTGAAGGATGTAAAGTGTACATATCCTGATGAGGTTGACTATCTAATTTGTGGGGCCCAGTATAAAATGAAAACGTAGTGCCCCTTATTCAAAAGACAGCCCAAAGTGCCATTAAAGGAAAAATAAGTATAAAGCATTTACCTGTCTTCTGCAGTCTCTCACTTGGCTTGTCATAGTGTTTTGTATTTGCTATTTAATGTTGTTCTGAGAAAAGGAAAATTAAAATTTTAAATTATTAGCGTATTACCATTCACCTTTATATGATGTAATACCAGCTTTAAATGCAAATAGAAGAGCATTTAACTTGTGGACAGAATCACTAAAATTACCTAACTTATGCTTCATGGTTATGTACATACATATGTATTTTGTTCTTACCAGAACAGTGGAAACACTACACAAAACTAAATCAACTGTTTTTATTTTGCTTCTTTCTATGTGCACATTGTACCTCACTGTGATTAGTTACTGCTAAGGAAGGACTTAATGGAAAAGGAATTACAGGCTTCCCTTCTTAGTCTTTTATTGTATGTCATCATTTTTCATGCTAAGGAGTTGGCTCATGCAGGGTAATAACCCAGGATTTTTTCATTTTGCATGTTTCTCAGAATGTCTGTGCCTTCTTTCTGAATTTGAAGGAAGTTGTAGTTTCAAGGGAAAGCATGGCCTCGCTCGGCTGTTAGCTTACTCACTTGTAGGTGTCCCATGCTTACATTGTCCTCCTTCCGAGTCTCGCTGATCTCTCATGCACTGTGGGTTTACCAGAAGTCTGTGCTCATGGGCCACTGCATATGCTATCCATGAACAGGCAGTAAGTAAAACTGCCTTTGCAAAAATTGTTACAGTTATTGGGACCTGAGTTTGGAGAATACCATGTTGGGTAGAGAGAAAGGTATAAATGATGTGCTCATCAAATCATAAGTGAAATCATAAGTTTTGATTTCTCCCTGTTCCTCCTTTGTCAAATAATTCTCAAATCAATTCCTAAATTGACATCCATGTAGCATCCCAACATTATGACATACGAGGTATGTGTCTTACAGGCCATGTTGGATGTATCTCTTTTGAGGTTCTCTCAAAGGCTTGGAGAAGGGGTAGACATAAATATTGCTCATCTGTCCTATCCCCTTAGCTTCAGTCCATCTCACCAGAAGGGACAAGTTACTGAGCCAAAGAATGGGCTGATTTTTAGGGAGAGGACATCTCAATGTAGGTTGATAGAGTTAAAAGAAATATTTTCTTTTCCTGTTACCCAATTAAAATTTGAAAGATAGGCTTAGTACTTAGCACAAGTGAATTCACTTTGGAAAACAGCACAAGTGAATTCACTTTGGAAAACAGGACAGGTGAATTCACTTTGGAAAACAGCACAGGTGAATTCACTTTGGAAAACAGCACAAGTTAATTCACTTTGGAAAACAGCACAGGTGAATTCACTTTGGAAAACAGCACAGGTGAATTCACTTTGGAAAACAGCACAGGTGAATTCACTTTGGAAAACGTGAAGGCACTTTGAGCAACAGCAGTGGACTGTGCTGCCCTTGTAAGATACATGTTGACTTACCAGGACCACCTGACCTAAGAGGGCAGGCCCAAATTGCCCTTACAGTTTTATTTGGAACATTTCCTTTAGAAAACTTGTAACTTTTTTCCTGGTCTCTTTGAAATATACGTAAATCATTTTGAAAGCTCAAAAGGACTCTTTCCAGCGTTAGGAACCAGCAATGTCTTCCTTAAGGACCTGGGAGCCATCCCTTCGAAATGTAAACGTCAAGGGAGTTAGCACCTCCCACATCCTTTGAAATGTAAACATCAAGGGAGTTAGCACCGCAGGCTCTCAGTCTCTGTAGGAAGGTAGGAGCCTAACTTCAGAAGGGCCTGGTTCCTGGCTGCAAAACCACCTGTGTCATAAAGGTAAGCGGAGTTTATTTTTGCTTTGTACAAAACAAATTAACTAACACTATGGTCACCCCATTTATGGGGTGAACTGATGGTGAACTATGTGTAATAAACAATGTTGTCAAGTCCTCTTACTTGAGGACTAGTTATTGTTTATCTTGGGAATGTATATGTAAGGGGTTTATATGGGTTTATATTTGCTTGGTTCTACAAAGAGTGATATTTCCTTCTATCTTCACAGTCTCTGAGAGATTGTGGAATGTGATGTCCATTACATTTTGATTTAATGCATATTCAGTAATGAAATTGTTTTCTTCCTCTTCTTCATGAAGAGGTTTTCTGGATTGGGAGAAAATTTTGTTTTTTTAATTAAATTTCCACAACAACATTCATGAGCATATCTTTTCTGCTTCTAAAGGAGATACCTCAATACACCTTAACATCATGAGATATTTTAGTGGTTGGATCTCCTAATACCTTGGGTATCTTGGTGATTGGATTTGGTGCCTGGATCTCCTTCCCTCCACCTTCCAGGCATACCCAGCCTGGCACCAATGAGTAAAACAGAACTACTCACTGCCCAAATGAGACACAAAAACATAGCTTCCTCTGTCTGTTCCAGTGACTGTCACACAAGTCCAGTATCACAAGTCAGGGGATATGAGCCCTTAAGGGAAGTCTAGCCAGATATTTACTCCCAGGCTCAGAGAGGTGAAGTTTAACATCCTCATTTTTTGTAGTCCTAGAATGATCAAGTGTGATTTTGTGAGACTCTTTAGTTTCAGTGAGTAAAAGGGCATCTGCTGATCCTCTCTCATCTTTTCATGTATTAGGTTAATATGTGGAAACAACAGGTTGCAGCAGAGAAAGAGGTTTAATCATAGAGCCACCAAATGAGGAGACTGGAGGAAACCAAATCCATCTCTCTGAGGAGTTTGGTGCCAGGGTTTATAAGCGTTTTGGAGTGGGTGGAAGTGTGGAAATCATTGACGGGTGGAAGAGTGTAGGGTGAAGTCATGGATCAGGGAGATGAAGAAGCCATGTTCTCATGCTGATCCCATTTCTCTGTGTGTGTGTGTTGGGTGGGGGTGGTCTTCAAACTGGTTGGCGTCAGCTGTTTGGCTGGTATTTAAGATCCGAAAAGTCTTAAGCAATTCTTAAACAAAAACTCTTCAGTTCTAACGTCAGAGATCCTATCTGTAAGAACAAGGGGGATGCAAATTGATTCTTAAACAAATCCTTATGATTCTAGTGTCAGAAATCCTATCTATAGGAACACTGGGGGTGCAAACGGTCCGTATCTGCTATGTGACTTTCAGTTACAAGGAAGGGGGTCAAAGTGCAGCCTGATTAACGCTTAATTATGGCTGTATTTCTATCTAGAATTCTTAACCCTGTGAGGGTGGTTTCAAAACATATCATTCTTCTGTAATCCTGTAATACTTCACTTAGAGTTTCATACTCAAGACTGAAGATACACAAAGCCAGTGTCCAGACCACACAGGGCAATAGAACTTTGCCCTCCAGTCTTTGCAGGAATCTGCCTAGAATGGTCGAGATTGGGTTAGCGATTGCCAGCCTCCCAAATATTTGCCTGTCTTTAAACTTAGGAGGAACCAGAGAAAGACAAATATACTCCCCCATATAACCACATGGGATGCTGTGTTTTTAGATAGCCCACTGGCAGCTCCCCCGATGCCAACCACCTCCACTTGGGGCATACCTGAAGCCTTCCCTTTTCCACTATAAAGCTTTTTTATTTCTCCACCTGCCATTGAGTCTGTGCCAAACACAATTGCTAGCGGTGGACTCCATTGCTGAAGCAGATTTTGTCCTAGGACTAAGAAGCCTAAATCTAGCCCTAAGCTTTTCATTTAAATAGTGATTGCATTTCTGCAAGACTTGGATTCTTTGTCATTCAGCTTTCTTGCATAGGATGATGAAGGTATGTTCCAGATATAAGAGGCAAACAAGATCCTTTTTCTTGGAGGTTTTAAAGAACAAGGGTGACCTACTCTCAGAAACTTTACTAAGTATGCATATGTGCATGTCTTTTTGCATGTGTAGATTTAGGTGTTTAGAAGCCTTAACGATCCCAGTTTTAAAAGCATGGGGATGCCTGGGAAACTTGCCCATATCTGGCACTGGATAAAGAAACAATCAGCTGTCTGAGCCTTCTAACCTTCAGAACCCTGCCAATTCTGAGAGTATCATTACTATTATTTTTTTTGCAGCAATATCCCCTGTGCACAATGCACCCTTGCAGGAGTTCTGCCTGCCTGTGGCCCATGCATAGTGCTCAGTGGAGACTGAAATATTTCTTCTAGTAGGCTCTGTTCTGCAGATGCATTTGCAGGGAGCTAGAATATGCTTGCCTGCCTTGGGAAGCTTTGAGGCAACAATAGTGTGAAACCAATCACAGTAATTATCACATTAACTCATGTCATTTTGTTCAAATACTTTCAGCCTTTAAAATGTGGGCGCTAAGCTCTCAGATCCAATGCTCTCTCTAGCATCCTGATGCTTGTATAGAGTACATTTAGTTAAAAGCAAACTCATTTTGAGGTTATAATTAGCAAGAACAATTTACAATCTGCAAGCTCAGGTTCTATTCATGGACTTAAGTCCCTTTTCTTGCCTGTCTCTAAATATCCAGGCCATTGTATTCCACTAGCAATCGCTATTGTTATTTTCTGCACCTAATAATTAAATTTAGTTCATTAACCTGGATATTCTGCAGTATTTTTTTCTTGGTCATAAATTTTACATTCGCCAGTGCATAGGAAAAAATTGCAACCCTGAAAAACCTTGTACAGGACCCTAGATTTAATATTCTTTTAAAATTTCATTTGTTCCCCCTGTAGAGTTAGAAGTTGTGCACTCTGCTTTTATTTTATATGCACATTTGTGCACTCTGCTTTTATTTTAATAGGCACATTTAGCTTATTAAAGTCTGAAATGAATCAAGGTTTACTTTTTAAAATAGAAATAATCAACTGCTCCAGCTTTATTTATTGAGAAGACCATCTTTCCAGCATTGAAATTACAATGACATTTTTGCCCTAACCCATGTGTGAGTCTCTTTCTGGACTCTCCAGTCTATTTTGTTTGTCTATGCATGTGCTATGACCATCTTAATTACTGTAGTGTCACACTGAGAAAATGAGTATCAAATGCACCATGTCCAGATTATGTACAAAAATAAAACTGACCAATCCAGCAGTCCAACCACAGCCTCTGCAGCTACTGACCCAGAATGATCAGGATCTGGTCAATTTCTACTAATTTCCCTAGTTTTTGCCTTTTCTTCCAACAACAGATCCAACCAGGGAAAATCAAATTTGTTTTGCAAGCCAACCACCTAAAGCATGCTGCTTTTACTTAGTCTGACTACAGTTTTCTCACACAACTAACCTCCAATCTTCACACCTGAAGCCTTTCCTTGTTTTCTTTTACGGTAAAGCTGCACCATTCTCCTGCCTGCATGTAAGTTCTGGCCAAGGAATGGTGGCTGACTCCCTTCCCATAGCAAGCTTTGAATAAAGAGTTCCTGTTCTCACTTGGGTTAGGAGTGTCTTTGTTTACTTCCACTGTTATAAGTCTCAAAATGTGGAATATTAAGTCTTCCAACTTCTTTAAGAATGTCTTGGCTATGCTGGGTCCTTTGAATTTCTAAAATTTTAGAACAAGCTTCTCAATTTCCACAAAAGTCTGCTTGTTTTCTTGATTGGGGTTGAATTCAATTTGTACACCAGTTTGGGAACGTACAAATCTTAGTAATACTGAGTCTTCCAATCTGTAAAAATGGTATATATTTCCATTTATTTATGCCTTTAACAAATTTCAGCAAAGTTTTGTAGTTTTCAGTGTAGAAATTTTATACATGTTCTTGCAAATTTATTTTTAGGTATTTTATGCTTTTTGTTGATTTTATTAGTATTATTTTTGTTTTGTTTTATTTTCGTTTCTGTTTTTGAGACAGCATCTCGCTCTGTCACCCAGGCTAGAGTGCAGTGGTGCAATCTCGGCTCACTGCAACCTCTGCCTCCCAGGTTTAAGCAATTCTCCTGCCTCAGCCTCCCAAGTAGCTGTGATTACAGGTGTGTGCCACCACACCCAGTTAATTTTTTTTGTATTTTTAGTAGAGACAGCGTTTCACCATGTTGGCCAGGCTGGTCTTGAACTCCCTACCTCAGGTGATCTGCCTGCCTCGGCCTACCAAAGTGCTGGGATTACAGGTGTGAGTCACCATGCCCAGCCTTTGTTGCTTTTACAAATTGCATTTTTTTTTCCTTATTTTTCAAAATTAATTGATTCTCTAATGATTTCTTGTGTATGTTATGATTGTGTTGGTGTGGCGGGGTGGAGAGAGAGAAAGAACACATTCTCATGTTCTTTGGAACTTGATTTGTAGAAGTTCTTTGAACTCTGCTTAAAATGATTTTTTTTTTGGTAAGGATTTGTTCTTGCTTCTACCAGGAACTTCTTGGTACTTACAAATTTGGAGGCATTGTAAAGAAATTGTAACTTGGCCACTGTGACGGAGTACTTTCTGATCACTAACTTACCGTGGTGGTTGTAATTGTTTGGGAATCTTAACTTTATGCAAGAATTTCAAACTGCGCATCCATTTTTCAGGCCAAAACCTTGGACTTAAGTTCTCAGCACAGAGACCCTTAAATGAGAGACTTAATGGTAGTCAGGATTTGGAAGACTACTTAAGGGCAAGAACTTGATTCTTAGTTAACCATCAGATCAGATTTACTTAAAAAAATAAAAGTATAGTTACATTTTACCTGTTATTTTAGAGGTTCCATCCTGGAAAAACAGTTGCGGCAACATGAAGTCTGACATAATGTTAGCAATGGAGCCTCTAGACTTTAAATCGTATTCTTCAATTAGTATTCCTCAAATTCGCAGTCAATTAGGTAAGAGAGTATTGTGCAGTTACTGAATATTTTCCGTATAATTTCTACTTTATTCTTTAACACTGGAGCATGAAATGAAGTAGTCGTACCCCAAACCATAGAAGGATGTTTATGAAACTGAAGAAAAACTTACTGCCTGAATCAGCTCCTCTGAAGAAGTTTACTTGAATTTGTCTACTAATGTAGGTGACCAAAAAAAAAAAAAAAAAAAATCGTTTATTCTTACCTGTGCAGTTAAAGTTAAGCAGAAAAGACCTCACTAAATTATTTGTGCAAAAAGAGCTATGCATATCTCATAGATTAAAATTTATAGAGCCTTCTGACTTTAAAATTTCATTGCAAATACACAGAGATACACAAAAAAGTTATTCTTAATTTAGTGTTTTATGAAAATTCAACAGCATCATTCTTTAAGGAAGACAGGGGTATCTTTATAGCCCACTAGTTCCCTCTTTGCATTCCAATAATGGTGATGATTAATCCAATAGCTGAGTACATTACCTCTTCAATGAGTAATATCAGTGCTATAAATCAGATTTTAATATTTTTATTTCCATTCACTAGCTCTTCAAATATTTCTGACTTACGATAAGCCCTTTGTATTTTTCTTCAATGTGTCTATTAAATCTTTGCCATGACTTATGAAAAATGTTGGAGAAGCTGATTTTGGGTATGATGGCATCATTAGCAATGTGGACATACAAATCTTCATGTTATCCTATTCCTTCCCTCCCTTCCTTTCTCCCTCCCTTTCTCTCTCTTTCTCTTCCTCTCTTGCTCCCTCCCTTTCTTCCTTCCTTCTTTCTTTCTATCCTTCCTTTCTTGATTCAACAGAAGATAAGTCCCACTCATTGGGTAACTCTAAATTTCTAGTGGTTTTGGTATCCTGTTAAATAGGGTAAGGCTCCCATCCAGCCTTGTCAAGACCAGTTTATTTGGCTTTGTTCCATGGTGAAAGTCTGTATGTAAATCTTGGTTAGCTACTTTAATCTTATGTTTCTTGGGCTGAAATTGCTCTGGGTGTTGTATGAATGCACAATGGGCACAAATAAATTTTTTCCAATGCACATGCCAATGTGACCCACAGACTTCAAGGGGCATGAACGCAGGAGCGTACATTCTCAGCAAATATACACATGGCACATAGTAGCTGCGCAAATAAATATTTGTGCAGTGGATAGATGTGATGCCGAATAGCCATGGATTTCGGTTCCTCACATAAATTTTTGCCTCCTAACTTGAGAAAAGAGAGGACACTTCTCCATGGCTGGTGTGTCTTTCCAATAGTGGGTGCAGTCTGTGTAGCTTCTCTTGCTGTTCACTTACTTCCTGACTCCCATGAGGAGTGGAATGACTTACCTGCGTTGTAAGGAGAAACAGGACATGCTCCTTCCCTTTCTACTGGGAGTCAGCAGCTCCATAGAGAGCAGCCATTCTTTTTCAGTATTGTGAGTCTCAAGAGGGCAGTCTTACTAGGGAAGTCTACCTCAGTCCTATGCTGGCTGAGACTCACTGGAGGGGAAGGATTTGGGGGACAGGACTACATTGCCTCCAGACAAAAATGACATTCTTTAAGATCTCCCATATCGACCATCAAGGTGACATTCTGATGTCCATAAACCTTATGCATTTTTTTCCTTAATTAGCTCAGAATTTTCATGGAAAGAGGATGCTATTACTTGAGCCCCACTGGCACTCAAACATGACTTGATTTCATGTATTGTCTTAAGCATCCTCCACTAGGTACATTCAAGCAGAACAATGGTGTAATTTTCATCCATACAACAATATATGTGTACACACACACCACATAGTTATGTGTTTATGTGTGTATGTCCATAAGCAATGGGTATTTGTGTATTTCACCTCTAATTTTCCAATGCCCATATTATAAAGTCTAGCCTACAAAAAAAAAACAATATTGATATGGTACCAGATATAAAACTTATTTATGTCTTCTTTACAAGAGTAAGTAGTTCTTTGTTTCTTTTTTCTTCTTCCAACCAAACTATAACCTTGAGGCTACTTTCTTTCTTTTAATTTTGTTACATTTATTATGCATGAATCACATCTTTATGACTCAGTAAGCCTTAGAGTTGAGAGTAAATTATATAAACTTTCATGAGTGACAAAAATCCTGTGTATGTTGGTCAAAACGTCAGTTATCTAAATAAAACATGACACTCAAATTATGTTACATAGAGGGTCATAGGCCAGTAGCTGAAATGGAAACATAATTTATTTAATAGAATCGACTGTGATTGTGAGTGAACTTTACAATCTGCAGCTCCGTGCTGTTTGCGTTGAAGTCTCTTTCTGGAAATGTTTGAAATTAGGCAAGTGTGAGTTCAACAATAGCAAATTATTGTAATTCTGGGATATTTACATCAGATTAATAATTCTGTGATTCTTGATGAGGTTCATAGATGGTAAATATTAAATAATTTTATTTTTAATGTTAATATCTGAGAGTTAGCTAACCTTTTTATTAAGAATTCTGGAAATAATTTGCATAGACTGTGTTACAGAGCAGCACGTTAATTGCTGCTTGTCTTTTGAAAATTTCTCTTGTATGTATTTCTCGCTGTGAATGTTCTTCAAATTTGGATTTCCTTTCATAGAAACACTATAAGACTTCAGTTACTTAAAATGACCTTGCAAAGAAAAAGAGACAGAAGAGTAACCTGCTTACAATGATAGTCTCCACACCTCAAATCACATGGATGAATATTGATTCCCAAAAGTAGAATTCTGTGAAATCCTTAACCCTCTGAAACCTATACTCATGAAAAGATGCCATGCCAACAGGAATCCAGAAGACAATGATAGCTTTGCTTTTATTGTGATTTTATTTTTAACTTTAGCATAACAATCAACTTCCCAACCACAATCCTCTTAAAGTGAGATAAAATTAATTTTTAATGACTAAGAACACATCTAGTTGGGCGGAAGTGGAACAAAACCCAGGGTCAGCTCATTGGCTGTGATCCAGAGCTCCGCTTAAGACATGCATGGTCTTAGAGATCTATCATTTGCCTTGAGAAAATGAAGTGGCTGAATTATTTTCCCTAAATAAATAGTGTCTGGCATAGAGTTAGGCCTCATGACTGTCTGACAAATATTGAATGACTCTGCTCAAGGAATTACAAATAAAAAATGAAAATTTACCTGTGTCCCTATCTATCTATCTATCAATCAATCAATCTATCTGTCCATCCATCTATCTGTCTATGTATCTATCTGTCTATCATCTATCTATCTATCCATCTGATATGGTTTGGCTCTGTGTCCCCACCAAATCTCATCTTGAATTGTACTCCCATAATTCCCACATGTTGTGGGAGGGACCTGGTGGGAGATAATTTGAATCATGGGGGTGGTTTCTCCCATACTGTTCTCATAGTAGTGAATAAGTCTCATAAAATCTGATGGTTTTATCAGGGGTTTCTGCTTTTGCATCTTCCTCATTTTCTCTTGCCACCACCATGTAAGAAGTGCCTTTCGCCTCCCACTATGATTCTGAAGCCTCCCTAGCTATGTGGAACTGTAAGTCAATTAAACCTCTTTTTCTTCCCGGTCTCAGGTATGTCTTTATCCACAACATGAAAACAGACTAATATACCATCCTATCATCTGTCTGTCTGTCTATCTATCTATCTATCTATCTATCTATCTATCTATCTATCTATCCATCCATCCATCCTATCATTTATCCATCTATCTATCTGTTGTCTATCAATCTGTTGATTTTATCATCTATTTGTTTATCTGTGTATCTATCATCTGTTTATGTATCTTCTATCAATGTTTAATAACAGAAAATTTCAAGCTGGCACTGTGGCTCACACCTGTAATTCTAGCACTTTGGGGGGCTGAGACGGGTGGATCACCTGAGGTCAGGAGTTCAAGACCAGCCTGGCCAACACGGTGAAACTCTGTCTCTACTAAAATATAAAAATTAGCAAGGCATGATGGTGGTTGCCTGTAATCCCAGTTACTCGGAAGGCTGACATGGGAGAATCGCTTGAACCTGGGAGACAGTGGTTGCAGTGATCCAAGATAGCACCACTGCACTCCAGCCTGGGCGGCTGAGTGAGACTCCATCTCACAAAATCATCATCATCATCATCATAGAAAATTTCAGACACAGTTGAATTTTTTGGTACCTTTTCCCCACTTATTTCCATACTGTCTTCTCCCCCTGCATGCCCAAAATCTGGACCATAAATTTGGTATTTCGTTTTTATACATGTGTTAAAATTGTTGCTATGTATTAGCTATTTAGAACCTACATGTAGACATGCTTTGCCTGATTTAAAAACTGTAATAATGTAAATTATTTATGTAAATAAATACAATTGTATTGTGCATAGCCTCCCGGTACTTGCCATTCTCTGTTGCTTTCAATTTGTTAGATTTTTTTTTGTGTGTTGACTCATTTGTTCTACTGTACATGGTTTTATTGTGTGGCTATGCAACACATGGTTTTGCTTCTCTATTGATGAAAACGTAAGTTGTTTCCAGTTTTTTCCTGTTATAGAAAATGCCTCAAGGAACATTCCTATATATGTCATTTTGAACACCAATATGAGAACTTCTTCAGCATATATAATTAGGAATGAAATTGCTGGCTCAGAGGGCAGGTACATTTATTTAGTATTGCTTACCAAGATGGGGTTTGAAACAATTCACCTGCTGACAATTTAAATTGAAGACTTTTAAATATTTGCTGATCTGATTATTATGATGTAATAATGTATCGTACTTATTTTTTATTTTCATTTTTTGTAAAAGACGGGGGGGGGGGTCTCACCAGGTTGCCCAGGCTGGTCTCGAACTCCTGACCTCAAGTAATCCTCCCACCTCCACCTCCCAGAGCTCACTTATTGTTTTTATTTGCATTCCTCTTGTTACCGGTGTAGTCAAATATCATTTTACATGCTTACTGGTCATTTGGATTTTCTGAGAATTTCCTGTTCAGATTATTTGACCATTTTTTCTCTAATAGATTTATAGAAATTTACATACACACATATACATATATTATGAATATAAAATTTTTCATAGTATATATATTTATATACATATATTATTAATATAAAACATTTGTCAATTACATGCACAAAAACCCCTGATAACAATGGTGGTTTATATCTTTGTGTCTTGTTTTTGTTGTCAGAGTGGTGGCTAAACAATTTATGGTATAACTTTTAAGGCTATCAAAATATCAATCATTTCCGTGTGTGTGTGTGTGTGTGTGTGTGTGTGTGTGAGAGAGAGAGAGAGAGAGAGAGAGAGAGACAGAGACAGAGACAGGGTCTTACCCTGTTGGTCAGGCTGGTGTGCAGTGGCATAATCATATGGTCATAGCTCACTGCAGCCTTGGAATCCTGGGCTCAAGCAATTCTCCTGCCTTATCCTCCCAAGTATCTGGGACTACGGGAGTACACTGTACCATACCTGGACTAGATTCGTGTTCTTTATGTCTAGCTAAGAAAACTTTTACTGTTCAAAGTCACAACATTTTAATCTATTTTACTCAGGTACAATTAATTATATATATCTTTTCAAAATAGCCTTCCTGTGAAGTCATCTGCTTCTGAACTCTAATCATTATCAAGTCAGGTATTTAGGCTGCAAGAAGTGTTATCATAGCTGAGGAATAGAAAATAAAATGTATATACTATGCTCAGGCTTAATTGCTAATGAAAAGTAAAGATAATCACCTTAATTCTAAAGTATCTTTAACAACTCGACCAGGAACAGGAACAGAGGTAAAACAAAGTCACCTTTGTTGAACTCTTGTTGGTATCAGCCAGGTTCCATTATGCAAACAATTAGAACTCCATGGCAACGACTCTGAACTAATTCCCATACAAATCCCTCCTGTTTAAGGGTTTAGGGCACTCATACCAAGCCTAGCTGGGGCCTTTCTTAAATCATTTTACTCTGATTTCTACAAAATTTCCCGTGTGATAATACATCTTGGTTCCTGTGTACGTAACTAACCAGCAGAGGTGGGCTGGGCTGTACAAAAGCCCCCATAAATAAACTCGATTTCTTTTAATGGCTAGTATGCAAGCTGACATTTTGTTTCATAAATTATTCTGTATCATCATTTTGAATCAGTTTAACAGGGCTTGATCAATGCTGGGTAAACAGAAAAAAATTGTATTTGGGGACAGGTTCAGACTGTATTGATCTGAGAGCAGAGGTGACAGTATTCATCAGTGTAGGCTCTAGCCTTTTTGCCATCACAATAACTTGGCAGAACCAGATGCAAGTATTATGTGATTAAAAGACACTCAGTTAACTGCCCAGATAATTCTTATAATGCCTTGGAAGAGACCCAAAAAACTTGCAACAGCTAATTTTGTGTATCAGCTGGGCTGGATCAGAGGCTTCCCAGGTATCTGGTTAAACGTGATTTCCAGGTGTGTCTGTGAGGCTGTTTGGAATGAGATTAGCATTTGAATTGGTGGATGGTACAGGCGAAGAGTTTGCCCTCTGCTGTGTGGGTGAGCATCACCCAATGTGTTGAGTCTCTCAGTAGAACAAAAGGCAGAAGACGGAGGAATTCACCTTTCTCCTTTTTTCTTTTGCCTTACCACTTGAACTGAGACATCTCATATTCTGCTACCTTGGATAGGGGTTTACACTATCAGCTCCCTAGTTCTTGGGCTTTCAGATTCAGACTGAATGATACTACTGGACTTACTGGGTCTTCAGGTTGTACATGGCAAATCATGGGACTTTTCAGCCTCCACAATTTCTTGAGCCAATTTCTTATAATCTCTGTCTTCCCATCTATCTGTCTGTCTGTCTATCTATCTATCTATCTCTCTCCATCTCTCCAGTTGGAAAACCAATCTCCAATTGGCTCTGTTTCTCTGGAGAACCCTGACTAATACTTTATTCTACTCATATGATGGCTCGTAGTCAGTCTGGAAAATCTGAAGAAAAAAAATACAAATAATTATAGACCTACCTGATCAATGCATACGCTTTAGTTCTCTCTTAGCACAGATGTTTGGTGCATTGATCCTAGCCCTCTGTGTAGGTTATGGCATTCTAGCTAGATTGGCATGGACCCATAAGTAGTTAGAGGTTAGGAAAAGCTGCAGGTAACCAGTATAGTGCCTACTACAGCTTAGGGCTTTAGTTAAGTCAGGGTCCCAAAAGGTGGCTCCTAAACTGGGGTTCTTGGGATCTCAGAGTGGGGAACCAGAAAAGGAGTGAGAAAGCTGGATAGAAAAAGGGAGAAAGTCAAACAGAATGTGATTCCTGCAAAGTCCCAGGCTCAGCCTGATCTCTGGGGAGCACTGAGGCTTACACAACGTCTTAGAGGATTTCTGGGGGCTTTTGTTGTTGTTGTTGTTGTTTGTTTGTTGTTTGTTTGTTTTGCCTGGAGGAAGGGAGCTGGGCATTCCTATCTACCCCATTCAATCATTGACTATGTTGGCTGCAGTTTGGGGCTTTGGTGAGTGAGAGGATGGAGATGCAGAATGAGAAGTGATATTAACTACTGGCATTTCTCCATGCTCCAGCAACCCAAGGACAGCAGGTCTGCTGATAAAAGTGCTAGAAAAAAGCACTCAGCAGCGAGTGGTTGCCACACAGAATAGGTAAAAGGGAGCTGCTGAGAATTTGGCAGAGCAGCAACTTTGGCTACAGTGGTCACTCAATATCTGTTGAACTACAACCCCATTTGCCTGTAGACTCTGCAATGATTAAATCCATAGCAAATTGATGACTTAAAATATATATATATATATATATATATATATACACACACACATATATATATATAAAATTGTAGATGGCTTTTTTCACAAATCATCCTTGAAGAAAATTATCTAATCACAAAATGTCCTTTTAAAAACAGATTGTGGGCTGGGCGCAGTGGCTCATGCCTGTAATCCCAGCACTTTGGGAGGCCAAGGTGGGTGGATCACCTGAGGTCAGGAGGTCGAGACCAGCCTGGCCAATATGGTGAAACCCCGTCTCTACTAATAATACAAAAATTAGCCGGGTGTGGTGGCGAGCGCCTGTAATCCCAGCTACTCAGGAGGCTGAGACTGAGGCAGGAGAATCGCTTGAACCCTAGGAGGTGGAGGTTGCAGTGAGCCGAGATCGCGCCATTGCACTCCAGCCTGGGCTACAAGAGCGAAACTCCATCTCCAAAAAGAAAAAACACAGATTCTGTCAGCAACGTGTGACTGGTCGAATCTGGAGTTTGTAGGAGAGAAATTGGTTGATCAGAAAAGACAGAGGGGACTTAATTTGGGGGAAAATTATTGAAGAGGTTTATGTAGTGACAGAAATGGTTATAACTTGGAAAGCAACCAGAAAAAGCTGAATCATGGGGATTAAAGTAGGATGGCTACTCCCTCAAAGGGGTTGTCTGGGAACAAAACAACAGTCAGTGAAGCACGTGACAGCGTTTCAATTTGAAAAGTATTCATAAGTGCAACATTTTTCCCTGATACAAAGTTTTAATAAATGATTTTTCAGTCATAAACTTGGATGGTTTTTTTCCCCTTGATGTTATTTCGTATTCCTTTTTTTTTTTTTTTTTTTACAGAACAGGAACTGTTTTCACAGTTAGATACAAGTACTGTTCTATTTCCAGAACTTTATTACTTGTTCATTGCTTGTCATCATTTGCCACCATAGGATAGCAAGTAGCCAATTACAGCTCAGAAGCCAAATTCTGTCCATCCCCTGCTTTTGTAAACAAAGTTTCATTGGAACACAACAATGTCCATTCATTTATGTATTGCCTATGTCTGCAATTTCGTTCTACTTTGTGCTACAAGAGTAGCGCTGAGTAGTTGTGACCAAGACCATATGTCCCATAAAGCCTGAAATCCTTAGTATTGGCTCTTTATAGAAGTTTGCTGACCCCTGCATTAGGATGTGGCTGAATGCCACAACCTACAGCACCTCTTTCCTTCCTCATCTGCTTTATAGAAAAATCACAGGCCTCCGAGCAGATCCTTTAAAATCCTGGGAGAAGATAGGAGGTCAGAATTTATCTCAGGAAAGACAACATATCCTATTGTCTAATATTTTCATTAAAAGTCTCTGAAATACAGAGTGAAAAAATAATGGAGAGGAAACACACCAGCTCTCATCAATGATTCATCTCTGGGAAGTAAAGTAATAGCTGTATTTTTGTTGTTCTTTGCACATTTATATATTTTTTTGCATTTTAGCAATAAGCATGGAAGTATACCTTCTATAATAAAAAATATTTTTTAAAAAACCCTACAAACTTGTAAAAAATATCAGAGCATTCCTTCTCTGTAATCAGTAGGTGATGGGGTTGGATCTTGGACATAAATCCATTTATAATGAGCATCTTCAGCGCCAGGAAAATTGTACTTACTCCTCCACGAGCATGGCAATAATTTTCTGGAATAAATATCACCATTCTTACTTTGAAAGGCTGGAGTGATTTATCCAGCACTGCTGTGTTTGCTAGGGAAGGAGAAAGAGTTGGGTGCACAGCCAACTTTAATGCTTGTGGTCTTTGCAGCATATCACTTATATAAAAATTATCAAGTACTAAATGAATTCAAAGCATTACGAGGTGTGTGCTAATAATTAACCAAATAATATGTTCTCTGCACAATAAGAGCACAACAGGGTGTTACTATTGGGACACTGCCTATTGCCAGAAAAAATATATAATGTATTTATTGCATGCACACACATATGTGTACATATATATACACACACACACACATATATATATAAAAATATATCCCAAATAAATATGCTAACAAATAATAAATCATGGAGTAATTAAAGTAATTTTAGAGTGATAATCTCCATTACAAATGTACCTATTAGGCATGCATTAATATTCATAAGTAAATAATAAGAGGTTTTAAAAATAGACATTTGATTATGGGCTGTATTTTCAAAAGTACGTTGAGTTAGGTCAAGTGCTGGTCTCGTGCTTAAAATACGGTTGAAAGGAGCTTTTCTAGAAGAGTAGTTCTATGATTTTATTCTGTTCAAGGCTACCTTTGTGGGCTGTCTTCTGATAAAAGGCTCCATATATTTGGATAATGCAGCTGACCTGACTTGTTTTTGTACCACAGGAGTTTTCAGAGCATTTATCAAAGTATTGTTCTTTGTGAATATTCAAGAGAGGGTGCTAGCCTACAGGTTTTCCTGGTATGCTATTTGGCAATGTCTGAAGACATTTTTGGCTGTCATTCTGGAAGGGGGTGGTGATATTGGGATCCAGAGGGTAGAGGCCAGGGATGCTGCTGAGCATCCTACAGTGCACAGGACAGCCTCTCACAGCAAGGAGGGGTCCAGGCCAAATATCAGTAGTGGCAAAGTTGAGAAACCTTGGGTTGGGGAGAAAGGGAATTTGAAGCAGTTCTAGCGTTGCCTTACCCTAGAATCTTAAGCCAAAGCCTGAGGCATTTTACAGAACCCAAGGGGTCTCAGAGGCACTGCCTGACAAAATATAACAAGTGAAGTGGGGCAATTCAGTCTAGGAGGTTTAGGGATATCACTGTCTCTGTGATGAATCAGTGATTTGCTGAGCCAGTATACATGAAGGTTACAGATACCTCTGGAGAATAAATTAACACCTGGCAACTGCTTGGATGCAGCATCTCCAGGTACATCTGGTCAACCAGGGCAGGTCGGCCTAACATTCATTTATTGGATTCAGCTCAATGACTTCTGGTAAACACACACACTCTAAGAAGAGACAGTGCCTGGAAAATAAACCTCTTATTAAACATTGACTTCAGGAGAGATGCAGCTACCTTAAGTGAATGACTCACACCCAAAGGTGGTTTCCAGTCCAGCTCCAAGAAACTAATGTCAACCATAGAAGAAGGCAGTATTTGGAAGGTATTAACTGTCCCAAGGTAAAGTTGTGAAGGTTAAATAAAGGGATATTTGAGTTTATTGGGCATTTCGCCTAGTTCTTGACATTTAACAAGTGTTCAATGACTGCAAAATATAAAAGAAACACTTCACTAAAATTGGTGATGCTTGGAAGGACAAACAAAGCAGTGTTGGAATCTCATGATCCCATATTTTACACCAAGACAGGAATTTCCTTCTCCCATCTTCCTGGTTCTCAGGGCTTTAGTGCAATTCACAGAATAGTGGACCTTGGGTGCTACTAATGCACCAGTGATCCTAGTGGGCCACATGTGCTCTGGGCCCCTAGGGTGATTCATAGCAGTTAGCAGGAGACGTCAGTGGGGAACCACCAACTAGAAGCAGAAATCCCTGTATTTAACATAGATGGACATACCTGAAGCACTGTGGTGGAAGAAATGATTTGTGTTTGCATTTACATGATATGAGCACCTTGAATTTCTAGAAAAACTAGAAAAGGTTGAACAAGGCAGATGGAGTGAGCCAACCAGTAGAATTTGGATCACTATGGTTTGAATAGGATCTTAATTGGATTGCTGACAACATGGGACTGAGGAAATTCAGTTTAGATCATGATTAAATAAAACAGGGACACATAGAATAAACTGGAGGGAAACAAAACCTGAAACAGTTTAACAGCTTCAGAAAACATCCAGATGACTAAGAGGGAGTAATGACTTCTCTGGCATATGCCCAAATAAACAAAATAAAACATATTCATAATAATAATAAATGGAATTGTTAGTGCAAAGACTATGCATGCAATTCTTGTTTATCATGGGCCTCATCCATCAGTCTGTCTCTCCCTTACTTTTCCTCCCGTGTATATTAATTGAGAAGGTACTGGGTTCTGGATATGGTGCTCAAACTTAGGAGTATGAAAATGATTGAAGCACATCCCCTACGTTTTTGAGGTCATAATGCGCAATGAAGTATAGATGCATGCAGTGACAGGCAACATAATTATGGCCGTTTTGTCAGGGTGCACAACATGCTTTGATGGATCAGAGATGTGGTGATTTCTAATTACACTGGAGGAGTGAATTATATGCTGAATTGTGTTTTATGCAACAGTGGGGGTTAAGAGTTTTCTACTCAATGAGAATGGAGAGAGCCAATCACAGAGTTATAAATGTCTGCTGCATATTTCAACTGTCAGCCAGAAGTGCAAGAGCGCTAGAGTGGTTACACAGACATAGGCAGAGGGGGACGGTGGGTGGGGCTGGAAATGCAAGTTTGGATCAGTTCATCAAAGACCTTCAATGCCAGGCATCTGAGGGTACATGTTCAAGGTGCGTGAGTAACACTTATCTTTCACATCACATTTTTAATCCATTCTGGTCACCGTAGATCTGATACTTTTTTTTGTTTTTCCCTTACCCATTTCTTCTTTACCTTCCTATTAACCAAGAAATGAATCCATTCCCAGCTGAACTTACACCCTACACCTCCAAACACCTAAAATCTCATCCTCTCAGCATTGTAATTTCTAATGGGGGGCAAAGTAGTCCTTCAGAAGGATTTGAAGTGCTGTCAGCAGCCAAGCTCTTGGATCAAGTGTTCTTCCCACTCAGAATGCAAATCCATGTGTCTTCCAAAGGAGCCCAAAGAGAAGGTTCAGGATTTTATGACCCCTGACAGTCACACAGCACTGCACTGTTCGTGCTGCTTTGGTTAGTTATTCGTCTCCACATGTGAGCACGGTCTGCTTGTGTTTTGATTAGCCCCAATTCAGAGATGAAGAAACAGACAAAAGCTGAAATGACGTCTCGAAGTCAAACAGTCAATGTCAGCGGCAGGTAAAGAGCTTAGCTAAGTTTCTAGATTTCCGGCTTCTGTCTGGAATTCCTGCCATGTGATATCTCACCTGCCAAACTTACATGGCACTAGAATTTGCTAATTAATGGTTTCAAACTAAATGAAGAAAAGGGGAAGTTGTATTGAATATAAACACAATATTTTCAGAAAATCCATTACCCACTGTATTGCATTTATAGGAAGGTGATTAAATTTCCATATCCAAAATGCTAAGTGAAAATGGGGTTGAATGGTAGGTCTAAGATTAGATCACTATGGATCAGAGAGAAAAATAATGAGTTACTGTCACCTTTTTGTGCCTTCAATGCACTAGGGATTCTGGGAACATTGTTCTGGATGGATTGACAGAAAATAACCCATCCTGAAATGAGTCCTAAAATCTGAAAAAGGAAGCTTGTGTTCATCAAATGAATCAACTTGAATAGTTTGGTGAATAACAGTAGCATCAGATTGATTCAGAAATAATATGACAACCAAAGACATTTCTTAGTGTACTTATCAATACTACCAGGTTCAGGGTACATGAGCTCTTGACTGAAATGTTTCCTGAGACATCTGGTATCCAGTACATTGGATGTTTTTCTTGGAGGCAAATTCTTTCATTTAAAAAAAAGTTGATATTGGGGGGAAATTATTTTAAAATCCTTGGTTGATAGCTACAAATTACATATATTTTTTTCCCAAAATTCTATGACATTTATAGAAGTCATATTTCATTTATTTACATACAAATTCATGTTATTTAGTTAACAGAATTTTATACGCTATGTAATACACTCAATTTGAACAATACAGTAGGGCCTGTGGAAATGGGAACATTTTGTTTGGAAGTGGATCTGCCTCAGTCAAGCCTTCAGATGAGACCTCAGCCCTGGCCAACACCAAGCTTGTAGCCCAGTGGCAGACCCTGACACAGAGGAACTGTATACCTAACTCATGCCCAGATTCTTGACCTATAGGAACCAGGAGCTAACAAATGTGTGTTGTTTTAAGCCACTACATTTTGTTTTGTGGTAATTTGTTACATAGTAATAGGTAACTAATCTATTATATAAAATTGACAGTATTTTTTTAAAGCAGAGGTAGAAATTAAGACACATATAAAGAAATCTCAGTGCAAAATTTTTCTAGATTTTTATGATTTTCTTCTCAAGTATTTATGGTTATGCTGCCACCACCAAATTTAATAGAAATATTTTGCTCACTTTTACTTAGTTTTACAAAAACCCACCACTATGTTCTTTTGAAAGTAGCAGCTCTTTTTCTTGATGCAGTCAAATAAGATTAGGTTACATTCTGGCTAATCAAATTCCGTGATTACAATAACAAGTACAAGATGTAACACAGTTTTGGGATCAAAGCAATGTATTTACAGTAGGCAAACAACTCTACTCACAGAAGCATAAAGTTATAGACAAACTAGAGACTGCCATGTTTATACTAAGACCTCAGCATGTTACTGAATTAGACAAAACGTTTTACAGAAGTGATGGGCTCTGTTAATGAATCTGACAAGATGATTAATTGGAGGTCATTTTAAGAAAACTTTTACTGTAATAATAAAACCAATAATTTTTAACATGGCATTTCTTTTTTATACTCCTGCTGAATTAGAAATATTGGAAGAGAACAGAAGGTTCAAGGAATGAGACATTCTCAACCTTCAGTAATGTTCTTTTAATTCTACCTTGAGCCGTTATTATTTAATTCATAATAAGTTTGTCATAAACACGAATTGAAAAATGGGAGCTGCCTAATATTTCTCTGTTACAATATATCTGGTTTTAATCCCAAATTGTCTGATAAATGTTACCAGGCAGCAAGTTTCATAAATGTTAAACAAACACAATTTTATATTATAGGGAGAAACTCATGATTCTATCCATCTGTTCACTGAAAGAAAAGAAAGGACAAATCATTTTTATGCAGGAAAATGACCCAAGTTTGTAAACTCTATATTTTGTGTGGGATCTCATGAATTTCAGTCTTATTTTTTTGAAGGAAATAGACCTAAACTCACAAATAGTCATTACAAGAGATGAGAATGGTTTCTTTGAGATTATTCTACTTGGGCTTATTACTCAGATGAGATGGACTATACATCCTTGGAGTGAGAGTCAAACCAGCCATGGGAGAAAGCAAAGAGGATGCTGATGGTGGCCCCTCATCTCATCAAGCTCAGAGCTGCCTGTTAATGGGTGGAGCACCCAAGTGACCAGGTGCAGATAATTTCAAAGACCAACTGGAACTTTGATTCACCTGAGTTTCTAAAGAATGCTAGATACTTCATAGATCCAAACACTGATACCTATTATCAATGTAGAAATTAGCTGAACACTGTCCCTCTAATTTGGACTCCTGGGGCTTCACCAGGATGTTCCCTGGCTGTAAGTAGCTTCCTCCTTGATCCTGAGTCCCATAATGGAATCTTAAAATTAATATCACTGGAATTCTTAAAGACCCTCTGCTAGACATCTGTTCCTGGAAGCTGTTTTTAAATCACAACGTAGGATTATATAGTATTTACCTCTATCATATATAAATACAATTGCTATTGAACATTAGAAGAAACCCAATAATTTCACAAGTATAATCTTATTTTATTTAAAAACCACTGTGGGATAAGTGATAATTCTAGGCAGGCACATATTTCATATAATTTCCATTTGGTATAACAAATACCACATCCTGTTTATCTACTCTATGCCAGATGTTGAGCTGCAGAATGGCACAGATGCTGTTCCTCACACCCTTGGAGCTTACGATAAGTAGGAGAGACAATTTGACAACTGCAAAAAGGGACATATGGCATATATAATGGATGCCCAACCTAGATTTGGGAGCTTAAGTTCCAGTGAAGAACAATTGAAGCCTGAAGAGACTAAATAATTGCCAGAGGCCAGACAATTCCAATAAATAACAAGATGTAATTCCACACATTTCCTCCCATATCTACATAAAGAACACAGTTTTTTCAAAAAATAGGAACATGTTGACAGGACACATGAAGATAGTGTCTGAACTTTCACAGTGGACAAGTTACTGATCAGCAGTCAGTTAATTTGAGTTCCATCTCTAGGTCCAGTCAGCATGCTGGAATTTTGAAGGCAAAGCCCCCTTATCCTTGAATATTATAATCTAGTTCAACACGTGGACACTTAGAGAGGAACAACAGACCCTGGG